>NC_091624.1:40607637-40909489 GCF_027580195.1 Bos mutus
AATGAAATTTTCATTTTCACAGCTGTCTAATTTATCATTAAGCACAACTAGAATGGCAAAGTTACACAAATATTTCATGTATTTTATTATCCCACATTCATGACAACAAACTCACTGTATTAGTACATTTATGTATCTTGTTATCTACTTGTATCAGACACTTTTGTTTGCACACTACACCAGTATATTTGCTTCCTTACACATGTTCTCCTACATTAGAGAAGGCAGGCGGGTGGGGGGGGGGGTGGTTCTTCTGCTTGTCAGTACATCTCTGGCCCGTGGTAGGTGACTCCATACAATTTGCTGACAGAAAAAATGACTTTTTAAAAAGGAAAGAATTGAGTAATGTTTTTTTTTTTCTTTTCTTTTTTTTGGCCACGCCACATGGCATGAGGGATCTTAGTTCCCCGACCCCAGATCGAACTTACGCCCTCCGCAGTGAAGGCATGCAGTCTTAACCACTGGACTGCCACGGGAGTCCCAGAACTGAGTATATTTAAAAGTGAATGGGTCTTATTTATGATATTTCCTAGTGTGGGGAAGTGATACTTAAAAAAAGGAGGTGTTAGCTGAATCTTTCGGACTGAAAAAGACAAGAAGGACAACTGAGTTATGGAATGAATAATATTTGAATGAGAAATCTCCCTTCCTAGCTAAAAGTAGCTCTGTTCACTTAGGCAAATAATTTACATTCAAAATCACGGAAACAAAAACAAAAAACACACAAAATGACTAGTTCTCTCCTTATTTTCCTTCAAAGTGACCCTTTCAATAATTTCAACATTCCTGAATCTAGGGACAAGCTCCTTTTCTGGGTAAATGTTAAAAATCTATGTACAGACATTCACTTAAATCTTCTGAAGGATAACAGATTGAACTGTTTTCTAGGGTTTTTGCTATGTGTGACCTCTAGATTGAGCTTTTTGCATGATAACAGAGAGGTATATACTAATCATACATGCTTATACACACATACACATAAAATAAAAGTAAATTCTCAAAAGTCATACCTGTGGGTTTTCCAGTATTCGTTTAACACCATCAACAAGGTGAGAGAGAAACTTGGCCCTCTCTGCATTGTTGAATAGGGATCTTCTAACTGAGGCAATCTGTACTAAGCAGGATAACACCTAGAGCAGGGCACAACCAAAACACAAATGAGCAGAAAAGATGGTATAGCTCTTTTCATTACTCTTTCCCTTGCTATAAATATTCTTCTCTGTTTTGTCACCCTCTGCTATCATTATAATGATATAAAAAAAAAAGATCAAGGAAGGTGTAGTTGAGGATATCTGAAACAGCTTTATTTAAAGAAAAATAAAGGGCATTAGACTCACAGTGAGCATAACAACTGGTTAAATCCACAGTTTGGAACTTCATACAGGTATTATTTTTCAACCACCCCTATGGCTTCTTTGTGTTTAAGATACATATTTAAACTTGAAAATACCAAGAAACTGACAGTAAACAATGCTTTAGACATTTTTTTTTTTTTTTTTTTCTGTTTTATTAAGGCCTTTTGGCTATCAGGTTTTGCTATGTAGTGCTATCATGAAATAACCAAGTCAGAGCTATGCTCAGAAGAAAACAGGTTTTACAATGAAAACATTTTCCCCTTTCCCCATTGCACTAGAAATTTACATTTTGTTAGCCCCTCTTGATCTATTTTCTGCCCTTCTTCTCCCTACTTTCTACTCCGGGAGGTGGACCTCTGTTGACTAACAGCAGGAGTAAATGTAATGATACAAGCAACACAAATTCATGTTTCTGCTAAAGTGAAAGTCCGCATTAATTTGGAAAAGTGACATAGTGACCCGGAAAGCAGTCTACGCAGAAACACTGTGCAAAACACCCACTGACATTCCTTTACTTTCTTTGTAAGTTTTGTACAACAACATTTTACACCAACAATCTGAAGTATCAGACCACTGACTTTTTAGGACCCAAATGAATTTTGGGATTTGAGGTTAATTATTGCTTTAAAGGAGAAATGCAGCATTCCCAAGAGCTTTCAAATTTTATTAAGGCCAAGTATGCAAATCTGCCTTTCTAATACAGCTTCCATTGATCACTTATATAACATAGGCCTGAGGGATTTTCAGAAATCTCAGTCTTGACAATCTTCTACTAGACCATATAAGATGAATTCCCTATATTCTAGCCTGTGGCAATTCGAGGTACAGTACAAAGTCAGACACAAAGGGGACCAAAAGAACTTGACACCTGTAGCAATTTGTCATTAGACAGGAACAGTTTAAAAGGAATCAAGGCTTTATAGTGAGAACCTTTAACTGACAAGCTTTATCTCAACAGGCTAGATAACTAACCCTAGTATTCCTAGGAAGAAACTTTACTTCTATGATTTTGTACAACACAATGAACATAAGGCTCATTCGCCACTACTACATTCCAGAAACAGACACTGTAGTCCTGACTCACCAGAGGTGAAAATGAAGGAGGGATGGAATGATAGAGGTCAAAAAACAGCTGCAGAGTTGAAGAATCTAAGAACGCTGAAAGAGAAAAGAGCACATTACTGAATTGTCTGCACACTGGGGCCGGTGCACTCCGGCGCTCTATAGTCATCGGGGAGTGTTATCTTCCTGCTTTCTTATCTTACAGAATGTTTATTTCCTTTGAAAGTGACAAACTAATGGGGGCTTTTTGTTTTCCTTTCTTTTTTTTACAAAAGCATTAGTTTTTAGTTCCTCTAAGAAATGGATTCATTTTTTCTGATTCTCAAACAATGTAAGACAAGCAGGATTCTTCATAGAAAGAACTTTTATCTTTTAGGAACACAGGACCAAGCACATGCACAGGTTCTTTGTTTTTAAAGCTAGAAACTCTCTCAAATGAGCAAGAAAGCAGAAGTCTCTAGGTGAGAAATGTAAGGTCAAACTCACATCCATCAGAAACCGGGTAACCAAGAGTTTGCCCCAGCTGGGGGATCCTCCCAAGTGCAGCTCCCTAACTTTATAAAGACCCACAACAGTCTCCCAAGTTTTCTCTGACAGCAAGCAGGGGATCTGCCAGGGGATCCTGAGCCCACTCTGCTGACTCCAGGTAGAGGGGAGCAGCAGCCTGGTGCGAGGGTGTGGCCATGTTACCTGATCTCCAGCTGGTGGGGATCTGTACCGTGCACAGGTCATCTGAGGACTCGTCAGTGGAAGTGCCGATGAAATCAAAGTTTAGGCAGTTATGAGTGAGCTTGAGCAGTTGCATCAGCAAGCCATGCTGACTTTCATCATTCAAGTTCAGATTCTTTCCAGAAGCCTGTAAAAATGACCACATAATGAGCCCCAAACAGTCACTCCTTTCTTCCAAGCTTGCTACCAGACTTACAAGGAGGCTGCTGAGCCAGAAAAGGAGGTGGCTCAGCACAGTCGAGTGGTGGTTCTCTGCCAGGGGATGCAGCACTTCTAGTACCTTTAAAGTCCTTCCATCACCATGAAACTCCTGGCTCCTTATTTACTATTAACACATGTTTCATGTTCATAAAAACATGAAGCTAGTATTTAAGAAACCCCTCTTTGACATTTACTCTTTACAGGCTGCAGACATCGTGGCCGCAGATAATTCTGAAGCAATATGGGATGAATGGTTACTTCATTTGCATGTTAGATCCTTTTTATTTATTCATCAGCAGTGTACCTGCCTACAGCTCAGTAATGCCCCAGAGCTATGGTGACTATGAGATTCAAGTTTCTACCAGTTGTGACCTCAGGGACTAGCTGGTTCGTTTCTGACAGCATCAGTATCAGAAGAGGATTCAATCCTGTTTTCTCACAAGCTTTTTCCCCCTCTAGAGGGTACAACAGTTTTTACAAGGCAGCTTGCCCAAATTGAGGACTTTTGGGGAATTCTGAAATAAAACTAGGTAGCCGAAGGAAAAGATGGATGGACATCATTTACTGGGACAAAAGAAAAATCTAACCTTGCTTCTCATATTACAATTGAGACACACTGGAAAATGAGAACAAGAACAATAAAACAAAAACCCCAAATGAACACAAAATCAGAGGGTAATTCCATTTGGCTTTCTATATGGACAAAACATCCAAACACAGCTATAAATGTGTACAATTTACAGGTTAACATTTCTTCCTTAGTTCAAGACTATCAATATATGAACTGAAATACCAACTTTCTATTTTAAAACAGTTAATTTCCTTCGGTGATACTGTCTGCCCCTTCAGGTTATGAAATCTAAATGGATGTTAAAAATTCAAAATCTGCTTTTCCTTACAGATGCTGCTTGTTTATTTGCTGCCTGTAACTCAGCAGGGGACAGGGGAGCCAGCCTAGTTTTAATGTGCTAACAATGCAGTCTGAGCCTGTGTTCAGAGCACTGAGAATCAAACACCATAAAAGGAAGATGCTTTAACTCCATATAGGAAGGTCTTATGTGGATATTAAAAAGACCAAACAACAAAAACCTCAAGCTTCATGGCAAACTAGTTTCTTTAAAATAGGAGAATGGGATAAGTGTTCATTTTCGGCTCCTTACCTAGGGGAACAGATGAGAAATCAGGAAATAATTCTTTCTCTCAGACTGGAAGGTCATCAACATCTCGGACATATATATTATGTGAGAGATGATAATTAAATAGATACATAAACTCTCACGGGTCAGTGAAGAGCTGACATCTAACAAGTCTCCAGTTACTCTGATTCTTTCAAAAGGAACCAGGAAGTAGGTACCAACACACAATCTCACCTGTTTTAGTAAATTGCACGAAAGTGTGAAGATATCGAATAACGATGAATCTCGGAAAGAAGAGGCTATTTTTCTGTGCTTGGTTAAAGGATGCGTGGTGTCTGCCTGTGCAGAAAAACAAACCAACACAAGTTTTAAAATTAATGGCAAAGAAAAAATTTTTCTTGTAGACTTCAAATAAAGTAGAAAGATTTTTCAATAAGATCAACAAAAATAACAAAATACATTTTAAACATTTAAGTTACTATTAAACTCTAGTGAGAGAATGAGGATGACGATAAGCGGCAACAGCTCCGCAGGACATCATGTCTCTACCATTTACAGAGGGAAGATAGGAAGAAAGTACAGTGACTCCACTGCAAGGTTTCCCTTTCCTCTGCACTTAAGGAGGTAATATTTAACAAACTGTTGCAAGACTTTGTTAATAATTATTATCATGCTCTTTTGAGGCTGAGTCTCAAAAACAGACAGTCGTAAGGCTTGGATTTTGCTAAATAATCCAGTCAGAGCTGAAGTTACTACAGCCATGAACTTAAGATAAATGGCAATAGCCTGTATAATACTTTCTTTTCTCACCTATTTCAACATGCAGTCTATTCCACAGAAGTGAGGACTTCAATCAAGGGGCTGTACTGGTCTCTCACTCCTCTGTCCTTGTCTTTTCAGTCATATTTTAAAGGTTTTTGCGGTCAGGGATTAAATCTCTTACTTCTTTCGTATGTCCTCTATAGCTGACACACAGTACGTACTCAATAAGAGTGTTAAAGGAATTTCAAGGTTGCCAACAATATTTAGTCCAACCACTTACTGTAAGCTTAAGTCACTTCTATATACTGATCAACTCATGCAGGAGGGAGCTCATCTTCCTTTTGGCACATTATGGAACCTCCACCCCCTTATTTTATTTCTAAGTTCAAATTGGAATGATAACAGAAATATGCTTTCTAATTTAAATCTAAAAAAAAAAAAAAAAAAAAGCCAATAGAAAATTCAGTTGCACAGAGTTAAAAGTATTATGATTTTAGCCTCAGTGTCACTGTGTTACAAATGTCTTAGATAAAAAGGTATCACTAGATTATATACTAGATGCCGTATACAATCTGTTACACAGATCATAATCCAGAGAATAATTACATCTTAAGTACATCACACATATTTCTATTGCTTTCTTAAGAAAGATAAATACAAAATTTTGAAAAGATTCTAAAATACCAACACTGATGGATTTTGTGGAGCCAAGCTTCCAAAGGAAGAGCATTAACCCCACAATCTGTACGTAATTAATGCATGCTCTCTTATTACAAGGGTGTGTGTTTGTGTGTGTGTTCAATCGTGTCCGACTCTTTGCGACCCCATGGACTGTAGCCTGCCAGGCTCCTCTGTCCATGGAGTTTTCCAGGCAAGAATACTATAGTGGGTTGCCATTTCCTATTCCAGTTACTACAAGGACAGGAGTGGTTAAATAATAAGCAAATTAAGAGCATAGGCTCTGCAATAAGCCTATGCGGGTCTGAATTCATACACTGTTTGTCGCCTGGTAACTGTGATATAGGCAAATTAGTTAATCTTTATGTGCCTTGGTTTCCTTATCCAGAAAACAGCATAACCAGAGTCTCTATCTCACGGGACTACTGTGAGAATAAAATTAATGTAAGTGCTTAGAACAGTGCCTGCCACACAGAAATCACTCAAAAGTATAAATTATTATTTTAATAATTACCAATCGTAGTGTGGATTGCATGTGACAGAGAATACAATATGGACTCCAGATTTTAATAGGCTCTAAGCTAGTGAGTGTATTTAAAATACCAACTCACAGTTAAATTTCTCAGGGTTAATTAAAAGTCTGCATAAGTATGAGCAATAGCAACAGTGATGCCAATGTAATTAATAGCTGACAGCTGAAGGGTGAGCTGTTACAATTAATTCAGGCCTGTTCAATAATTACAACATTTTGGCTGGATACAAAAGTAAATGACTAAAAAATATTATAGCCAGAGCAAAAGAAAGCCACTGGTGTTTCCTCTGTAGTAATCTGTGACATCGATGACTATTTTAAAAAATTATTTGATATTTAGCAGAATGTTTTGTGCATTCTGAAAAGATTATCAGCAAAATCTTTAATAAAGGCAAATGAGAATTGATTTTTTAATGATTATAAATACATTAACTTATACAGCAGAAAGAGCACACCAATGATGCAGGTTTCCTAAGTTCTGACTTAGGATCATTGTGCTCTTCTCTAACATTAAACATTAATACCACTGAGGAAAGCTGAGATGAGAGAAAAAATATTCTGGAGATGGAAGGGCATCCGGACCTCACTCACAGAGGAAAACCCCATGGAACTATTTTGTTTCAAAAGGGCATTAATCACTTACCGCAAAAGCACACAACTGCCAAAAAAGATCATCCCACACACAGGCAGAAAACACCAATACTAAGTAAAAATATGGCACTTACTTCAATGAGGAAGGCTGTAGCACTTACTTGATTAATTTCATTGGTTAGCTGCGATAAAATCGTGACACCAATGATGCAGTATTCAACACTATCCTGGTTTAAAAAAAAAAGGTAAGGCAGAAAGAGTTGGCCTGTGCAGCTTGATTTCAGCATCTGGAATGCAGTCATACTTAAACTGCCTAGACAAGGTATGAGAAATTGGTATTTTAAAACTGCTGCTTTGCAGGACACAAAATCTAACTGATATATAAGAGGACTGCTAAATCTGACTGCATCAAAATTGAAACCTTTTGTATGTTAAAAATATCCACAAGCTTTACACTATACATATTGTAGGAAGAGAAATTAGCAAATCACATCTGAGATAAAAGACGAATGTGTAAAATAATTTATATGAAAGGCTGTACACAAAAAAGGGCAAAGAACTGATTAAAAAAATGTACCTAAGATATAAACAGGAAGTTCACAAAAAGCAAAAATAAGTAGTAAATGAGCATATGAAAATTTGTTTGTCTCATTCATAACTCAAATGCTAAGCTACCAATTCTTTCTATCTATGAAACTGGAAAAATAAGAAAGCTGAGCTCACAGGGTGGAGGTACAGGGAAACAGACATATTAACTGTTGGAGGGAATAACTTTTTTTGAGGGTAATTTGGAATATCCATGTAAACCCAAAATACACATGTCTTCTCACTGAATAATTCAAAGGCTAGGAATTCACACTATAAACACACTTAGCTCAAAGTATAAACACACAAACACACACACACAAGGAATATTCACCAAAGTATTTATTTACCAGTCTAGATATAGATACTAACTAAATACTCGCCTAGAAGAGTTAAATGAATTATAGTGTTTTAAACTGGAATAGTATGTAAGCAGTAGAAAGAATGAAGTAGGGTTTGTGCTGACATGTAAACATGTGAAACCAAGACATTAAGAATTAAAAAGATACGGAAGAAAATGTACCAAACAATCCCATTTGCAGATCAATATCTAAGCAAGCATATATTGCCTCACTTCTTTCATCGAGTATATATGTCGTACCTGTAAAAATCTGGTGACATCTGTGATTGCATTTCTGAAGACGTAGTCATCCTTCTGACAGTCAAACCAGCCCAACTTTGTGATCCTGGCATATAATTGGATAAGTGCTTGCGTCACAAAAGTGGCCAGCTTTGGCCGAGTGGCAAGATAGTTGAGCACATAGTTCCCTATAAAACAGAAATAGTCTACATTGGAGATGGCTCTGCCAGGGAAGGGTGTGTGTTGTTAAATGTCTAAGAAGTGGTAAATCTAGACTCTTTACCCTAAACTTCCTTAATTATTCACACTACTGAGAAACAGGACTTTAAATTTAAGATTCACTAAACTTTCCAACTATTAGGGCTTCCCTCAGCTCAGTTGGTAAATCATCTGCCTGCAAAAGCAGGAGACCCTGGTTTAATTCCTGGGTCAGGAAGATCCCCTGGAGAAAGAAATGGCAACCCACTCCAGTATTCTTGCCTGGAGAATCCCATGGACAGAGGAGCCTGGCGGGCTACAGTCCATGGGGTTGCAAGAGTCAGACACGACTTAGCAACTAAACCACCATCACCAAACTTTTCAGCTCAGAATTGTATACAAGTCACAATGAAGAACCTGAAGTAAGGGAGCCTTGAATCTAGCTCTTGATGGTTAAATAGCATGGTTGGCACAGAATTCAAAATCTTCAGCAATGTTTTTCTTAGTTACCAGTGATGGTGAAGACCAGGTAAAAGAAACTTTCTGAAAACAAAACAGCTAACTTGGGCTTTATCTAGGAGCAATTATATTGGGCCCTCTTCACTTTTAAGCCCAATTCTGGAAAGAAACTATATTCTAGATATTCTGTATGCCTAGTAACTTCAGAACATTATCAAACAAGCAACATAAACGTAACTATTACTAGAATATCACTAAACAAACTAATTTAAGAGAGAAAAGACAACTTTCTACTCACGAATATCTATCCGTTGTTCCAATGGTAGAGGGTTATTTGTGCGCGATACAAGCTTTGTAAGGCATGTAGCTGCCAGTAACTGGGAGTAAGATGACTGTGAAAAGAGAGGGGGAAAGGGCTTAGGATTCAATTTTATTAAGTTAGTCAGTCAAAGTTTTTAACTTGGAGATCTGAGTTCAGATTTAAAAAAATTAATCAGCTTTGTTACATTTGATCCTCTGGATTTTTAAGGGTCTCATACTAAGGAAAAATGAGCCCATTCATCATCTGTACTCATTAAGCTGACTTCAGTCATGAATAAAGGGCAGGATAAAGTGAATGCCTGATCAAACTGAATCTAATACAAGTATCTGTATCATTTTGAGGGAGGAGAAGTTAGAAGAGATCTTTACAGAAAGATATTAAGCTCTATAGAAGACAAATCTCTTCTTTCATTAAATCAAAAAATCTTCTCCAATAGCCTTGTTATAACAATGTTTAAAAAAGTTTCACCTCATAATATTCCTGCAGTATAGCATTAGAAAGAAGAAAAAAAAATATAGAAGTAGTATTAGAAGGAACCACCGCCTTATGCTGTGTAGTTAATCCCCAAATTGTATCTTTCCATCAGTACAACTATCAATCAGCTACTGCTTTGGGGAATGTACATGCTGGTTTTAGTAGTAAATTCATAACAATTATTTATGAGAAAGAAAAAAACTATGCCCTAAGCAAAGGAATAGCATTACCATATTCTCAAGTGTAGATTTTAATGAATTTTAACCTTATGGAGAAGCAGAGTATTCAATCTGACCATAATATATAAGAAGGAGCCATACGCAGATTCGAATTCCTCCATGCAGCTGTGTTACATATAACATCATATAACAGGGATAGACTCAGAATCACCAAAATAATTTAATCAAGGGTCGAACATAATTTTCCACGAAACTGTAAGTCCTTAGGGCAGTAGGCTATCTATAGAGGCTATTCACAGGCATTACATCATACCATCAAATGTAAAAATAACTTAAGCTTATGAAAAAAATCTATAAAAGGGACTTTGGAGGGCATGGGAGGGAGGTTCAAGAGGGAGGAGATACATGTATACATATAGCTGATTCATGTTGTATAGCAGAAACACAACATTGTAAAGCAATTGCATTCCACTTAAAAAAAAATGTATGTTAATGGCTTCCACACCAAAAAAAGTGACTCTGACATGTGATTTTTTATTCAATGCTTGAACATTGTTTAAACTGATTAAAGCAGGTGTGTCAGATCACTAATAATGCAAGAGGCTACTATAACTGTAGAACACAGTGTATAACAGTAAACTATATAATATGAAAATGGTTTCTGAATATGACTCCAATAAATCTGCTAAATCATGAAGAAGTCGATAGAGATCAAAGAGGAAGAATCCACTATAATTAAGTCTTTCACTATTGCACCACCCCTGTGTTATTCCAGCCTGCTGACTATCAGTGTGAGGAACTGGAGTTAACAGTGTCACAAATGACAATGGGGCTTCGGTGGCAGTCAGTTGAGAGTTAGTTGTGAATCTCCCACAGTACGAATCCAAACTGTTCAATACCAGAACCAAGTGATGGAAAAGAAATATAAAAATACTATATGCAAAAACAGAACAGAGCACAACCCAATCTCTGACCATGATGCTTTAACCTCCAGACGCTTGGGAAAGAGTCAACTTCTTTAGCTACTAAGGATATCACTTAGCCAACTGTAGTCTGTTCTATTTACTGCATAAATTCTCTAACACTATTAATGCAAATTTAAAAATGAAGCCATTGAGAATTCTATACTCTCAATAAATTAATGGCTTTCCTCCGTTTCACACTTCCTTCTGGTCTCTGGCAGAGTGCTGGCTGCTGGTCTAGCTGGGATTCTAAACTCTCTTGATGCCCTTTCATGATACCCTGGATGGATGCTTGTCCTTCCTAAGACCTCTGTCCTGCCAAAAATATTAACTTAATCAAATTACGTATCATGAAAGCATTATTTTGATCACTGCATGCCATTTTTAAGCCGGAAGAAGTTCTAATTTCATTTTAAACATTCTAACTTCCTGTCATTTCCATTGTGAAGGAAAATTTTTCCCCTGCACATCTAAGACA
The DNA here is from genome assembly GCF_027580195.1 of Bos mutus. Taxonomy (NCBI): domain Eukaryota; kingdom Metazoa; phylum Chordata; class Mammalia; order Artiodactyla; family Bovidae; genus Bos; species Bos mutus. The sequence goes on from NC_091624.1 coordinate 40,618,921, forward strand.
AAAAGCAGCAGTTGTGGTACAGGGGAGGAAACACAGAGCAGAAAGGTGACAAGAATGTTGTGGATAAGAAAGGCCATTTATATATAGCCGTGTCTTCTTTGTAAAAGGTGTGAAGTGATACATAAGTGTAAAAAACAGAAAAGGAGTCCCAGAAATTTGATTCAAGAATAAAAATTATAGGACAAAAATATACGCTCAGTGAGATTTTCCTGGTGACTCCGAAGGCCTTTTTTGCTAGTGTGGCAGGTCTGGTTTGTTTTAAAAGTGAAAATTAAGAAGGCAGAGGTACCTAGAAGAATCAAGGAACAGAAGTTATCCCAATCCACCCCTAAACTTAGAACCAGAATATATCTTCCTAAACCTGTTCCTCTTTAGGATTTTTCAAATCTTACGTACACTTCCTCTTTCGAGGAGTAGCTGGCACTTGCTCAGGCAATCAGGGCTGTTGGTGAATTCAACCAAGGCTTTCTCTGCCTGCAGTCGAGTGGTCGTATCTGTTGTTTCATACAGCTGTTTGCACAGATTCTCTAGTTGGGCCAGGCTCTGGAAAAGATCAGTCAAAAAAGAAATCAGTCCAGTCTACTACATACATAAGTTGACTACATACATACTGTGCTTGAAATTACTAGATGGAGATAAGTAATAATCAATGAAGAGAGACTTGCTTCTCAATGTGGAGGAGAATCTGGGTGACCTTTATCTAAAAATAACCACATACAGCCCTCTTCATTTGATGCTTTAGAAGACAAAATGACAGAATGCCTAAAATCTATACACTTTTTCAGTCATTTGCTTAAAGTTCAGACACAAATGATACATTTTTTTCCTTGAAAATATCTATCCTAAGCTTCTCCAAAATGTTTTCAAAGAAAAATGCAGAATTTACTTGCTCAGCCATCAATTTCAAGATTATGATTACTAAGTCATCACTGTAAAATTAAGCACATAAACACACAATGTAAGCATCACAGAGATCTTTACATAGGTTGAAATATTCTCCTTTTGCCTGTAGCTATCAGCTTATAATTATGTGTACACACAAAGATGGCCAACCTCTAAGTTTCAGAATGCAAGTACGCACCTTCCTCCCCGGGTCCCTCATGTCTAAAGTTCAGCAGACTCTCTTCTGTTGTACTTTAAACTCTTGCTTTGGTTCCAAATTTAAAGCGCAGGGTCAAAATAAATTCAACCTGGGCATGTGCTCAGGCAGAGATAAGACATGGGAAACGCCCCCAACAAACCCTACTTTCCAAATCTTGAACCAGTTCCAGGGAGGCAGGAAGGGGATGGGTGTGTGCTTTGGTCAAAACCCCAAAGGGATACAAATTCACTTCCACTTAGTGTGGTGTTTAAAAGCAAAGAGGAAAGAGTTCATGTAACTATCACCTTTCACTGACTGGAGAGGAGGGCAAACATCTGTTAAGTTTTTAAAGGACCAGTTTGGACTTTAAGAAGAAATTTTGAACTTCTACAGCAGCAAGCAAGATCTGGTTTAAATAGTTTGAGGGATCCTACTACTATTAGAAATGACAATTCTGACAAGAACCAAAATAATAATTAGGCAAACCAACCTGTGTAAATAGCCTAAAATATATCACACAGCCAGTCTGCCCAAGACTTTTCATTATCACTTTATTTCATTAAGCTAGGACTTTATAAATCACAGCTTTTCTACTAAGCAGGAAAGCCCTGGGGGCAGGATACCTATTTTACTCAATCTGATTAATAAATTTCAAACATTAACCTAAAGGAAACAAGAAAGACAGATGCTGACACTCGGATTATCAGTCGCACTTCAGAAAGCCCTCCAAAGAGTAAAAACAACCACCTCCACTGCAGAACAAAATAAACAAACCACTCTTCAAAACATCTTGGGACTCTGTATCTGTTTAATCTGTTCCTGACTTGCAGGGGTCCCACTTAATACCTTCCTCAATTTGAAAGCAGAGAAAACTGTACTCATAAAGATCTGTACTCACAGATCTCAAGTGATCAAAGTTCTACTGAGAGAAATCTGATTTTTTCATATAGCTTATAAACAAACACAAGGAATAGAGGATAAGGCCAATTAATCCCATATACTCCATAAGACATGTGTGCAAGTCAGTGTTACGTCTGCCACTGCTGGCCAAACTCCCAATGCATCCGTTTAATTATAAATCCCCACATTCCTAAGCAAGAGATTAAATCTCCTTCAGGAGGTTTTTGTTTCAACCTAGCAGACTGGGTTCCACCTCCACCCCCCACCCTGCCTGTGAAATGATTAACTAAAACAGGAACAAATTATTTAAAAAATAATTAACACAGAAGACATCAAAGGGTGGTATGAGGTTTCAGTAAGCAGCAGCAGCCTCATAACCTCTGACCACCCACTACAAGCATCCTGAACAGAACTCCCTAAATGGTCAGGCTGCTTAAGGTATCATGACTTTCCTTGAAGTCTGATCAGTCAGATCCAGGAGCAACCGCCACCCGGCTGCCACTCTTATTTACATTTATTACAACAAAGTAGTTCACATGACGATGGCTAAGCATCTGTCACTGGTAGTTAAGTTCCTTACTGCTAGAAACCTACATGCAGGTTATGGTGGGCTTTTTGGTTGTTGCTTTGTTTTGATGTAGTAGACAAAAGCACACTGCAGAGATAAGTCTGGTAATGAGTTCCCAGCTCAGGAAACAAGACCGTAAAAAAAAAAACCCCAAAAGAGTAATTTGACCATTTACATGAACATTTAGAAGAACAAAAGCTTTATTTCTTTGTTTCCAAAAGAACAAATGGGAAACAATCTTGTTTTCCCAAACAATTAGTGAAAACATCTAAAAACCACAGGGTGAATAGTCATTTTATTTGGGTTGCCCATAGAAGGAAAGGGGAATCAAACATTTACATTTATGTTCTCCGGGATCCTAATGTTTTGCAAGCAAATCTAATAGTTAGATCATTTTGAATCACCTCTCTGGGGGATCCAGAATAAAACCATTTATCCTACAATTGTTTGAGCCATTAAAACTAGTTATTTCACATTTAGCACCACTGCATCTCACCCCCTGGCGCAGTTCCTTCTCCCATTCAACCAGTTCTTATTAAGGACATCTATTACACGATGCCGGTTCAGTCACAGAAGAGACTCCAGAGAAGCAAGTCTATTTTCTATTCCTGAGGCTGCCAAACTGATAATTCTCAGAGAAACCTCCATCTGGTCCCACTGGAATATAAAAGCATGTTTGGGTGAAATCTTCACAAAACTGGAAAGCAATCTTCAACTAGAAAAGCATTACTTTAGTACAAGACACTCAAGACAATCAAACCTCCAAATCTACAGCACTTGGATTTCACCAACAATTCAGTTACAATGAAGGTATTAAAAAGTATTAAAAGAATGTATCCTATTATTTAGCAATAATGTTATTTTACACAGTTTTTAACCAGGATAGAGAAAAATGCAGCTCAATTATTCTCATTTCAATATAAGGTGCAATCAGTTGAGACTTCAGGCCTCCAAAATTAATGATTTATCTGAGGAGTTGCCTGTACCTTTTGGGAAAATGAAGATTTCTGTTTCTGCATTAGATGTTATACTAACTCCAGAAAGCATATCCTGGAACTTATTTTGTCACATTCTGCTTTTTTTTAAAAAGCCTGACAGTATATATTTTTAAATTAGTCTCACTGCTTGGGAAAAAAAAAAATCCACCTGGAGATTTCTAATCAGAGACCAGGATACTCGTTTTTAGGAAGGATTTGATGACTTTCCCAATAGTGCTGAATAGTGACTAGAAAACAAGCACAAGCTTTGGATGACTAGGTTTTCTGCAAAGTACATCCTTGATCTGACTGCCACCCAAACCACCTGAAACGATCAGAAGCACCGCTCTAGTACAAAGTGTAACGTACACCCTCAATCCAGAGGAGCGCTCATGGAGGATATACAGTCAGAATTACCAATTTGGTAGCTGAATTTTCATGATCAGGATGTCTGAAATTTGAAAAAAATCAAGCCACTTTCAACCTGTTCATAAACTCCATTAATTTAGATCTTCCTTAGTTGGAAGTTTTCTGTGTATTAGGAAAAAACTCTGTTAGGTAAATCAAAAGATGTATACTTAACCTGCCAGAAAAGAAATGATTTAAAAAGTGTAGGGCTAATAAAATTGATTTGATATACTAATTACATTTTATTTTTATCTATTCGATAAGGCATTCCTATTGTCAATAATGAATATGCAATCATCATAGATAATGTTTTTAAAAACCCCTAAAATCTAGTAATAACAATTATTCTTAGCTTAAAAAAGCAAGTGGCAGAGAAAGACAAAATCTGTCTGATATGACTAGTAAGTGGAATCCATAACAAAATGATACAAATGAACTTATTTACATAATAGAAATAGAAAAACTTCTGGTTATGAGACTGGAAAGCAGGGGATGGATAAACTGGAAGAAGGGGATAATTAATGAGAACCTGGGCTTCCCAGGTGGTTCAGTGCTAAGAATCCATCTGCCAATGCAGGAGACGCAAGGGACATGGGTTCAGTCCCTGGGTCAAGAAGATTCCCTGAAGGAGGAAGTGGCAACCCATTCCAGTATTCTTGCCTGGAAAATTCCACGGACAGAGGAACCGGGTGGGCTACAGTCCGTGGGGTTGTAAAGAGTTGAACACAACTGCACAAGCACACACACATACAACAGAATCTACTATAGCACAGGGAAAGCTACTCAAGACACTGTAATGACCCATATGGAAAAAGAATCTAAAAAAGAGTGGAGATATATACATAAATAAACTGATTCACTTTGCTGTACAGCAGAAGCTAACACAAAGCAAATCAACCAGACTCCAATAAAAATTTATTTTAAAAAAGCAAGTGGAATAACTATGTAGAGTATATCATCTGTGATACATGTTAGCAAATTCATAAAGGAAAATCTGTATGAAAACATACTGACAATTATCTTTGGGAGATGAGATTATGGGAGACTCATAATTTCTTTTCTGTATTTCCCTAAGTTCTACATTTTTGACCACAAGTAGATATTACTTATAAGCAGGGAAAACTCCCCCAACAATTGTACAGGTAATCTTTTATAAATTAACTCCTCTCAATAGGAACATATTACTATTAATTAATAGCTGATCCTGCTTCTAATCAGAATTCATAAAACAAATTTATAAAATCAAGAAGGCAATAGGCAATACATTCTAAAAGCTGAAATTTGAAAAAGTATGTCAGTGCTTATTGCTATCAATACTTTTGTTCTTACCAATAATAAATGCTGGCAGTTTGAATATTGCATGACCCAGCTATTCCACTCCTATGTATATACCCAACAGAGATACATGCCAAGTTCACCAAAACACTTGAATAGGAATGTTCATGCCAGCACTAAATGTAATAGTTCGCAAATGTGAAAGCCAAATGTCCATCAATAGTAGCATGGATAAATGTTTCATTCCTTAATGTGGGTACTGATTACAGAGGCATGCTCATTTTGAGAAAACCCATTGAAGTGTACATTTATAATCTGTGAATTTTTCTGTACACATGTTATACTCCAAAAAGAAGTTTTTAAAATGACATGGAAGAGTGACACAGTCCTCCCTAAGCTCTTCACATATTTACTCTCATCTTTCTTTCTTATACTGATGAAAAACAAGTCCATCTGTAACTGACAACCACATTAGATTTAGAATGCTTTAGTTTTATACCAATTTCTGCTTTTAGAACTGTAACTCCCATTATTTGTTCAGGAAATAAATAAAGTAAGATTTCTGGATGCATGAGGGACATTCTTTTTCTGAGAGGACTAAGAGAGTAAGTAAAGCTTTTTGGTTGCAGTTGCTGTGTAATGTCTACTGCCGTAAAGCAAGATAAAATATGTACTTTCAGTAGGCGATAATGCAGTGCCAGAGCCTTGCGTGCATTAGATAAGGATAGCATGTCTCCTAACATATGAGACTGCAAAATTCTATACTTAGCTTCAAAATATGAATCAATCCTCACTTGTAATAAACACATATGATGTTTGCACTGTGGGTGACACACAGCTAGAACACATGTAAACAAATCATTTCATGAGGTAAACAGCCAGACTAACTGTGCCTGGCTTACTGACTTCCACATTTGACTCAAGAGCTTTTATTTAACACGTCACTAGAAACCAGTTTTGGTTCCTTCTCATAGTCATTAAGAGTGCAGAGGAATGAAAGCTGCGGCTAAGGGGAATCCTCTGGAGTATGGGTTTCACACTGGCAGCCTCACACTGGCCCGTGCACGTTGTGGTGTTCACCATACAGTGTTCAACAAGGTTGCCAACATTTCAGGACAGTATCTGGTTTTCTAGTTTCCCATAAAAAATTAGCAGATCTGATTACCTGGGACCTGCATTTTCAAGTGTCACTAATCAAATGACAGTAAGAGCACAGTGCTTCCCTCAGGGCAGGCTCTCGCTAGCTGGCTGCAGGTCATAAGCCCTGGCCCCTGACGTTGGAGCTTCCTCCACCTGCTGTAATGCAATTCTGTCTCCTATCAGTGGTTCACTTCCAGATGTCAAAGTTAAAAAGTAATGAGCATATGGTATTATAAGAGATTCTGACTTAATTTGGGGGTACTAACTCCTTGCCAACTTGCAATTTGGAGGGCTTCCCTCATGGCTCAGTTGGTAAAGAATCCACCTGCAGTGCAGGAGACCCTGCTTCAATTCCTGGGTCAGGATGATCCCCTGGAGAAGGGATAGGCTACCCATTCCGGTATTCTTGGGCTTCCCTTGTGGCTCAGCTGGTAAAGAATCCGCCTGCAATATGGGAGATCTGGGTTTGATCCCTGGGTTGGGAAAATCCCCTGGAGAAGGGAAAGGCTACCCACTCCAGTATTCTCGCCTGGAGAATTCCATGGATTGTATGGTCCATGGGGTTGCAAAGAGTTGGACATGATTGAGCGACTTTTACTTTCACTTCACTTAGTAAATAACAGTGTGACTTTGGGCAAGTTTATTTCCTGGAGCTTCAGCTTCCTCATGTGTAAAATAGGTGGATTTTATTATATTATTTGACAAAGACACTGCCAGTTCTAAATTCCATGCTTCTAATTATATAAGTAAATCAGATTTAAAAGGAAGCAAATATTAAAAAGATCATGAAAATAATTGGCCAAACTTTTTAAAACAGGGAATTTAACAAAAAAATCAATCAGGTTAACACTTCCACACATCTCTCTAACACAAACAACGCCGGTGACCTAGCAGCAGGAACAAGGATCCTTTTAGAGTGAAGGTTCAGTATAACCTGAGTTAAGACCTCAGATATCAGGCAAATCCCCACTGCCCTGTTTATAAGCTGTGGGAGTGTGAGTAAGTTACTCAAATCTTTCAAACTAGTTTTCCTTTCTTTAAGTAGATATAATATGTATCTAACAATGCTGTAAAAGTCAATGTAGTAATGTATGTACATTCTTAATTACTGAGTTTATTACTTGCTATTATGGAATATATTTTCTACTAAAAAGTGAAGAACAACAGTTTTTTAAAGCACATGCATTAAAACCTACAATTTCTTCTACAGAGGTATTTTTTATATATATATATATATATATATATATACACGTGCTGTGCTGTGTGCTTAGTCGCTCAGTTGTGTCTGATGCTTTGTGATCCCATGGACTGTAGCCCACCAGGCTCCTGTCCATGGAATTCTTCAGGTAAGAATAATGGAGTGGGCTGCCATGCCCTCCTCATTCGTGTGTGTGTGTGTGTGTGTATATATATATATATATATATAAATTTAATTATATTAATCCATTTTTGGCTGTGATTTTCGCTGCTGTGCAGGTTTTCTCCAGTTGCAGCATGTGGGTTTCTCACTGTGGTGGCTTCTTTTGCTGCTGAGCACGGGCTCTAGGGCACGTGGGTTTCAGTAGTTGCAGCTCTTGGGTTCTAGAACACAGGCTCAGTGGTTGCGGCGCACAGGCTCAGTGACTCCCCAGCATCTGGAATCTCCCTGGACCAGGAATCGAACCTGTGTCTCCTGCATTGGCAGGCAGATTCTTTACCATTGAACCACCAGGGAAGCCCTAGAGAAGTTCTAGATGCCTTGCCTTGCAGGGCTACAGTACAGGGTATATTGGGCTGGCCAAAGAAAGTTTGTTCCGGTTTTCTTATGGAAAAATCTGAATGAACTTTTTGGTCAGGTCTGTATAATTGCTCCTCATTGTTTGTGGGTCCCCTATTTGCAAATTTATCTACTTGCTAAATTTATTTGTAATCCCCAAGTCAAAACTATCAGCAACTGTGTCATCTGTGGACATGAACAGAATGGTGAAAATTTTGAGTGCCCTGACACATGTTTCTCAGCTGAGGTCAAACAAGGTAATGTTTTTGCTTTAGTTCTCATAACTTAAAAAGTGTCCTTCTTGTAGTTTACTTAATGTCATTTTTTTGCAATTTGGGGCTTTTTGTTGCCAATTATGCTGTTTAAAATGGCCCCATGCATAGTGCTGAAGTGTTACCTAGTATTCCTAAGCTCAAGAAGGTTGTGTGAAAAAATGTTAGATAAAGGTGTTTTAAAAAAGTGTCTCTAAGTAGAAATACAAATAAAACAAAGGTTGGTTGAGGAAAATGTGACCAGAGGTTGGCAGGAACTTAACCCTGTATTTCCTGCAAGAGAAACTGTTCACGATTTGTTAATTCAGTGTTCTCAGCGACTTAACAGAGCAAACTACCGTAATGAGGACCAATTGTATTTCCACCCATTTCCAGACTGGGTAGTATTCAGTACATATTTCCCCACAGATATAGAATTATATTGCCATTGTTACAGGCATTTGTTCAAAGAAAGGTATTTATTAACTTACATAACTGTATAACACTCAAATTCTAGTACAATTTGACTCAAATGTTTGTTTACATGGCCATTTATACTGATTATTTATTTACTGTGATTTTAGTAAATGAGTACTAACGTGCACAGTGCATGAAAAGGACAAAAGTGTGCCTCAGTGTCCAGCACACAGTAGAAGTTTCATAAAAATGTCACCCATAAGTGGATGTCCGGACTTCCCTGGTGGTCCAGTGGTTAAGAATTGGCCTTGCAACACAGGGGGTGTGGGTTTGATCCCTGGTCAGGGAACTACAATCCCACAGGTCACAGAGCAAATAAGCTTGCACACCGCAACTAGAAAGTCCATGCACCTCAATGAAGGATCCCCCATGAAACAACAAAAGATCTCGCATGTCACAATTAAGACCAGATGCAGCCAAGTAAATAAAAATAAATGGCTGTCAAACTCTTAAAAAGCCTCCTGGGGGTTTGGGTTAAAATTGCAGAGTAATCCCATATTTAATCTTGTTCCTTTCCCAAGCCCAACAAAAACAACACTAAAGGGATTTAAAAAAAAAACCCACAAACATAATTTCACAAGAAATATGATATGAGACAGGACAAAATTTTGGAATACAGAAAAATCAGCAGTAACTGACTTAACTGACACAAGAAGGCCAAATATCTTGCAAGTGGTGAAAAGAACTGGAAACCAAGCTGTTTTACACTCCCTGCTCAGATGTTAAGGTGAAGTGTGGTGGCCAAAGCAAGAAAGAACAGGGTAAAAGTATCTTTGAGAAGTGAGACTGCCAGGTATCTTTACTCAGTGTCTCTGGACTAGGGACACCAAGCCAGTCGAAAGTACCTTTGAGGATGTGGGCACCAGATAGACCATTAAGTGGCCACATACACATCAAATGCCCCCTTCCCGGGCTCCTTGTACCCAGAAATGTCAGTGTCCAGACTGGACTCCCTTGACAGGAGTTTGGAAAATCTTCTCCTGAGAATCCCATTAGTCACAAATGAAATACCTAAAGATACACTGATATAGAGGTTACCCAACAAATGGCATAATTGGATTACCCGTCACTGTGATGCCTCAAGCAGACAAGCCTCACATCCACACTTTGCATTTCTAATCAGCTTGGTAGTCTTTCCATCTTGATTATGAGGAAATAAGGATTACCACAAATCTGAAGAAAGCTTTTAACACGGAAGTGTATATAGTGATAGTTGCTCAGTTGTGTCCGACTCTGAGACCCCATGAACTGTAGCCTGCCAGGCTTCTCTGTCCATGGAATTGTCCAGGCAGGAATACTGGAGTGGGCAACCTTTCCCTTCTCCAGGGGATCTTCCCAATCCAGGGATCTAATCGGGGTCTCCCACATCGCAGGCAGATTCTTCCCAGTCTGAGCCACCAGAGAAGCATATTTTAACATGGAAGACAGTGTTAAAATACAAAATTGGCCTCAAGTGAAGCTGCTTATGGTTGGATAAAAAACCGAGACTTAATTATAGTTTCGGCTCTCCCAAAAATGGAGTCTTGAACCAGTCAATCAGGATCTGCCTGATTAGCACTAGTTAGGTAATCTGCTGGATAGACCCCTGCCGTCCCCTAAAGGAAAGCAACTTTGCAACAACTAATTAGTTTTTTGCTTAGTATGACTCCCTTGTTCCTGCTCCCTTCTCACCTAAAGTCTTTTTATTTTGTACAGCCCCTTGGAGCTCCTTTCTATATGCCAGACTGGATGCTGCTTCATTGAAACTGTGATTTTTGCTCAAATATACTCTTGAAAATTTTTAACATGCCTCGGTTTCTCTTGTAACAGCAGCAAACAAAACAAATACAAAAAAATCCTGTAACAAACAGAAACTGTGCAGGAAAAAGGAAACTTGAAAAAAGAAAAAACATAAAGATAAAAGTATTACTAAGCTTGACAAAGAGATAAGAAAATATTTTGCAACTGGGAGTAAGAACAGGGTGCTCTAAAAAAGAAACATTCAAAGAACATAAAGAGAGATCTTAGAGATTAAAAATATGATAGCAGAGACAAAATATTCCATAAGAGAGTTGGAAAATCAAGTTAAAGCCTCTCACAAAGTAGAGCAAAAGATGGAAAATAAGAGAGCAAAGATAAAATCACAGTCCTGATTCCAGAGGTCCAACATCTAATTAACAAGAGTTCCGGAGGGCACAGAGAACAGAGGAGAGGAAACATCAACAAAATAATCCAAGAAAACCTCCTAGAGCTGAAGAACATAGATGTCAGAAGGAAAGCTCTACCAAAGTCCAGCATAAGTGAAGATCAGGCCATACCCAAGGCATACCGCTATGAAACCTGAAAAGCCTGACAAAAAGAAGATTCTGTAAGCTGCCCAGGAGGCAAGGAGATGGTCGATGGGAACAAAAAACACAAACAAAATCCAAGTCAGGTAAAACACATAAATGATCAGGAATCAGATGGCTCTGGGCAGCACAGAAGCAACACTTGTCAACAAGACAAGGAGTCCCTGCAAGACTCTGAAGGACAATGATCAACACAGAATGTTTACCCAGGTACACAAGCAATCAAGTGGGAGGGCAGAAGAAAGCTATTTCTGGCAGCTAAGGCCACAAGAATTTATCACCTATGCTATTTACTATTAAAAGAATGTGCATCACACCACACCATAAAAAACATTAAACATGGAGTGCGGCAGATGGGGACTCTTTTAACAGAGAGTGGTATCAAGGGAATTCCGGGAGGATGGTGAAGGGAGGTCCTGGGATGACAGCTGAGAGTTGGCCTTGAAGAGCAAGGAGGCCTTAGTCAAGCTAAGAGGCTCAGAGGACAAGTCATGCAGACAAAGTCATCACCAAGAAGGCTGCTGCCATCAAGGACAGAGTTCTCATGTTAAGATTTCTCCTAAATTCATGTTGAAGTTTAGTTCACAGAAATGACCTTAACTGACAAAGTAACCACTCTTCATTAAACTCTGGAAATTTTTTCTACAGAGCTGTGACATCATTTTAAACTAACATTCCAAACACAAAAGCAGTTGTGCAACATAAAAGATAACTCTGAAATGAATACCGCATGGCGTGGTAACTGACAGCATTTAAAAACGGTAATAGGCTCTAGGCATAAAAATTTTGTACCCTATGATTTATAAATGGAGTTCTACTAAGAAAAAAAGAGAATACACTTGGTTTTTGCCACATTCACTTCTTTTACAAAAAAGGTTGTTTCCCAAATGCCTTTTAATGGAACTTGATTCTGCCATGCTGACAGTATTAAAAGACCAAAACAAAGTATTCTGCTATGAAAATGGCTGAGTAACAGAGTAGATTATGAAGGCCTAGCTGATCACTTTAGGAAAGTAAGCCAACACCCAGCCATGTGGGAACCCAAGTTTGCAGTTTGAAACAATCATACATGTAAATAGTTTTCTGCTATATTATCATTTCCCTAAAACTTCATTTTTAAAAGCAGGTCTATGTAGGGGAAAAATCCTGTAAGTTCAATGCTCATGTTAAGAATGTTAAACCATATCTCTTACATTGGAACGGTACTGTCTACTGATATTATATTTTTCCTTATAAATTTAATACGTGTAAAGAAAAGAAGAAAAGAAAGTGAAGTCACTCAGTCGTGTCCGACTCTTTGCCACCCCATGGGCTGTAGCCTACCAGGCTCCTCTGTCCATGGGATTTTCCAGGCAATAGTCCTGGAGTGGGTTGCCATTTCCTTCTCCAGGGGATCTTCCCAACCCAGGGATCGAACCCGGGTCTCCCGCATTGTGGACAGACGCTTTAACGTCTGAGCCACCAGGGAAGTGTATGTGTGTATAAATACAGGCTTTCCCAGTGGCTCAGCAGTAAAGAATCTGCCTCCAATGCAGGAGATGCAGGTTGATCCCTAGATGGGGACGATCCCCTAGAGGAGGGCAGGGCAACCCACTCCAGTATTCTTGCCAGGAAAATCCCATGGACAGAGGAGCCTGGCAGGCTACAGTCCATGGGGTCGCAAAGAGTCAGCCAGGACTGAGGTGACTGAGCACATATATATGTGTGTGTTTATCTATATATATACACATACCACATAGCAGTCATGGTCAAACAAATGACTTCTAAAGGTCAGAAAGTATAGCGTATTGGTTAAGTGCTAAAGGAGACAAAATGGGAGAGCCTTTCACATTTCATTTAGCCGTGGCCCTGGTTTCCAAGAAATGTATGTTTTTGAGTTCTTTATTATTTAAGCTACACTATAGATAGAGACTGTTGGGCCAGTGTGCATTTATTGTTTTAATTTTATGTTCTTAATATCAATATGGTATAAGATCCAAACTTAAAGAGTACTGGGGATATTTTATGCAGCATCATATTAAAATATTACAAGTGCCACTAAATCCATATAAGAGAGCAAAGAAAGTCATCAGACACACAATTATCTGATACTCCCAATCATCCAGCTTCGCTACTATGTTTTACAATGACTAAATAAAAAGAATTTCAGGTTCAAGCACTATACTTGTTTTATTAATAGGTCAGCCAAATAATTGCAACTGGCTTGAACTCCAGTACTTTGGCCACCTCATGCGAAGAGTTGACTCATTGGAAAAGACTCTGATGCTGGGAGGGATTGGGGGCAGGAGGAGAAGGGGACGACAGAGGATGAGATGGCTGGATGGCATCACTGACTCGATGGATGTGGGTCTGGGTGAACTCCAGGAGTTGGTGTTGGACAGGGAGGCCTGGCGTGCTGCGATTCATGGGGTCGCAAAGAGTCGGACACGACTGAGCGACTGATCTGAACTGAAGACTATTCAAGCAACTTAGGAATAATGTTTCCCCCTTCTTTTAATGTTACTAGTTCTTTCAATTTCCATGGCTGATAGGAACTGCAGTCATAAAGAGAATATAATTTGCTTAAGAGAATGAAAAAGATCAGCCAGACTGGGAGACAAATCTTTGCAAAACATATATCTGAGAAGAGACTAGTATCCAAAATATACAAAGAACTCTTAAAACTCTACAGTAACAACCCAATTAAAAATCTGGCAAAAGAGTTGAACAGACACCTCACCAAAGAAGATACACAGATGGCGAATAAGCCTATGAAAAGATGCTTAACTCTGTATGGTATCAGGGAAATGCAAATTAAAACAACAGTGAGATACTACTGCACACCTATCAGAATGGCTAAAAAACAAACACTGAACATGGACTGATTGCTGGCAAGGATGTGGAGCAACAGAACTCTCAATTCATTGCTGATGAGAATGCAAAACGGTACAGCCACTGTGGATGACAGTCTGGCAGTTTCCTACAAAACTAAACATAGTCTCACCATACTATCCAGCAACTGAGCTGTTTAGTATTTACCCAAATGAGTTGGAAACTTGTATCTACACAAAAACCTGCTCATGAGTGTTCACAGCAACTTTATTCAAAACTGCCAACACTTGGAAGCAATCATGATGTCCTTCAATAGTGCATGGAAAAACCAACTGTGGTATATCCAGAAAATGGGATATTAAATCATTGCTAAAAAGTAAATAAGCTATCAAACCACAAAAAGGCATAAAGGGACCTTAAATGCATTATTACTTAGTGAAAGAAGCCACTCTGAAAAGGCTACATACTCTATGATTCCAAATTTCAAAGACAAAACTAGAGAAACAGTAAAAAGAACAGTGGTTGCCAAGAGTTTGAAGAGGAGGAAGGGATGAAGAACAGGCAGAGCCAGAGGATGTTTAGGGCAGCGAATCTATTCTGTATGACAGTATAATGATCAACACATGACCTCACACATCTGCCAAAACCCAGAGAACATACAACACAGAGTGCATTTCAGTGAGTAATAAAGTATCAGCATTGGCTAATCAACCTTAATACAGCACAGTAATGAAGATGTCAGCAACAGAGCAAACTGCCAAGGAGAAGGAGGTGCACAGGAACTCTGTACCTTCTACTGGATTTTTCTGCAAACTTAAAACTACTCTAAAAAGTAAAGTATATTAGAAAATACTCTATTAAAAACAAATCTAAAAAAAAAAAAAAACTAATGTCAATTAAAAAAAAAGTCCCAATCTTCTCCAAATTTTATCTTAATATTGTCTAGTTTACTAATCAATGTTTTATAATAAAACATATCATTTCATATCCTAGCTTTCACTCTGCTAGTCCACTTGACAGGGCAATAAAATGGTTAAAGTTCCCTAGTTTAATACATACACATTATAACACTGTCATTCAAAGATGATGTAATTGACAGTGGTTCTCTGCAAATGTGAATTATTAATGGAACCCATACTGCATCCACCTGGTATAAAATATTCTTTTGCTGGAGGATGTATACAGGAAAAATTTTCAAGAGCTGGATTTATAAGGTCATTTCAAAGTAATGTTCATGCTTAAATAACTTGCTGTTACTCTTCTAAATTGTCTCTTACGACTCAAATACATGTCTATATGCAAAAGGTCAGCAAAATCTAATTTGGTTTGCTTTGTGGGTCCTCTATTTTTATATAATACCTCTGGTGTTCTGCCCTTCTTTCAAAAACACAAATACATTTCTGGCACATGTTGACAATTGAAAAAGTCTTCTCTGTAAGTTTCTGTAGCTTAACCATGCATTTGTCATTTAAAAATAAAAAAAAAAAAGCAGCACAAGAACACCTGAAGAATAGAGTTTACAGTAAGTTTTGGCAGATTTGTAGCCATATATGCAAATAACAAAGTGTGCAACAACAAAAAACTAGTGTGTGCAACATACCAATAGTTATTTTTGAACGGCCCTAAAGTCTTCACTCACAAGCTTGCTGTAGGAAATGACTACAGGTATCTCATCATTTCTCACAGCCGAAACTGGTGTGGTTTCTGAGCTAAATTTTTACAAAAGAAACAGGCCAAATGCACTTGACATTCTAGAAGAGTAGTGACATTTGCTACAGGTCGCTAACACCAAGGAGAAAGCTTCTAACAATGTGGGGATGGTACTGATGTGCTTTGTTTAAATTTGCTAAGACTTGGGTTAGGTTATTAATAATCACTCCTATCTCGAACTATTATTTCTCCATCATCCCTAGGGAGTCCCGTTGTTTAAACAGCACAGGATCTTCTTTTTCACCAACAACATAAAGAGAGGTACGTGTGCTAAGTCTCTTCAGTCGTGTCTGACTCTGTGCAACCCTATGGACCGTAACCCGCCAGCCTCCTCTGTCCATGGGATTTTCCAGGTAAGAATACTGGAGTGGATTACCATGCCCTTCTCCAGGGGATCTTCCCATCCCACAGATCAAACCTGCATCAAACTCAATATACTCAAATAGACTCAATAAACTCAAATATATTCAGAGTTAACATATGACCTTACTCTAAGTTCTAGTACCATAAATACAATACTCTTTAAAAGTTATTTTCCAAAAATACTGGGCTGACAACATGAAGCTCTGGAAAAAAAACATTAGCAGTAGCTGAAGACCCTCAATAACAGAACAGCTGATAACATACCTATACGCTAAGGGGTTCTCCAAGTGTGACCAAATACAGGTTGCATCAATATTTTAACTAAATGGACAGAATGGCAGGCTAATGAAAGGAAGGTTTTAACTGGTGGTATGTATGTGCATGATGTAGTATACAAAGATACAAATAATTGTTCTTTTTTAGATTTGTTATTAAGGTACATTGGTTTATAATTTAAGTTTCACATGTCCACTGTATTTCCACTTTCTGTATACCCTATAGCGTGCTCACTGCCAATTTAGTTTCCACCAGTCACCACACAGTTGATTCCCCTTTTTCATTTTGCCCTCCCTATCCCTCCCTCCTTCCTGGTAACCGTTACTATGGTCACTGTATCTACATTTAACTGGGGGCTCTATGTGCAGCTTTGCTTTAGACTATTTACATGACACTGGAACTTCCCTAACTCCCGAACATCTCTATTCTATCATACAGGAAACAGAGCATTCGTTTTACAACAAGTATCTGAGTGCCTGTTATTTGCCAAGGCTGCCAGGGTAGCTCACTGGTAAAGAATCCGCCTGCCCATGTGGGAGACACAGGAGACTTGGGTTCGATCCCTGGGTTGGGAAAATCTTCTGGAGGAGGAAATGGCAACCCACTCCAGTATTTTTGCCTGCAAAATTTCATGGACAGAGGAGGCTGGTGGGCTACTGTCCATGGGGTTGCAAAGAGTCAGTTGCATGACTGAGCAACTGAGAATGCACAAAGAGGAGAAAAAAATGAAATAACATGTTTACAAAGTGAGAGATTTGACTGAAGAGGTAAGCACATCTACTTACGACTCCTAACAAGGATTCACTATGAGTAAGAGGATACACATGAAGTCTTCAAAGGGAAACACTACCATTTCTCTGGGGACTGGTTATGTGTTAATTTGTGTGTGTGTGTGTGTACGTGCTCAGCCATGTCTGATTCTGCACTGTGTGTGTGTGTGTGTACATGCTCAGCCATGTCTGATTCTGCACTGTGTGTGTGTGTGTGTACGTGCTCAGCCATGTCTGATTCTGACCTGTGTGTGTGTGTGTGTGTGCGTACATGCTCAGTCATATCTGATTCTGACCTGTGTGTGTGTGTGTGTACATGCTCAGTCATGTCTGATTCTGACCTGTGTGTGTGTGTGCATGTGCGTGTGTGTACATGCTCAGTCATGTCTGATTCTGCACTGTGTGTGTGTGTGTGTGTACGTGCTCAGCCATGTCTGATTCTGACCTCTGTGTGTGTGTGTGTACATGCTCAGTCATGTCTGATTCTGCACTGGCAGGTGAATTCTTTACCATGAGACACCTGGGAAGTCCTCAATGAATGGTACTAATGCTAATTAAATCTTTGGGCAAGTGTTTCTTTGAAAATGTCCTTAAAAAGCCTGTGGAACAAATAAGATTAAAGAAACTGCTTCTAAGGAAGTGAAATAAATTTAGACCCACTCAGCCCTGGATTCAGAAATATTACAGGGTATGGCTGTGAATTAAGTAAAAAACAAACCTACCTACCTAATATGATTGCTTAAAAAAAAAAAACTTCAAGCTAAACCTAGATCCCAGTAAAAATGACCTTAAAAAATTTATTCCAGAACTTAATCTGTTCCTACTTTGGTGGTTAAAAAGAAAATACCGATACCTCTATTCCCTAACAAACTTTAAGACTTCCCAAACTGCAACAAACTACAAGTGCTATCTGTATTTCCCTATCAAAAATAATCAACAGTGCTCAGTAAAGTTTAGACCTGAACACAAATTAGAGTGAGACTTGAAAATGCTCAGGTAGAACGGTTTCCCAAAAGGTCGCCCCTGGCATAAGTAAGCTTAACCTGACCCCTGGCAGTTACAGCAGCAGCTCCAACACCTTGGTTGTCACAAGATTGAAAGAAACGTCAGGGAGCCTTTAGCCTTTAAAGCTTCCATGAACACTACCTTTTTGCCACCTTGTTCCCATCACCCCATCACATTGCTTTTAACCAATTATGGAACAATTCAGTTCAGTTCAGTCGCTCAGTTGTGTCCGACTCTTTGTGACCCTACGGACTGCAGCACGCCAGGCCTCCCTGTCCATCACCGACTGCAGGAGTTTACTAAAACTCATGTCCATTGTGTCGGTGATGCCATCCAACCATCTCATCCTCTGCCACCCTCTTCTCCTCTTGCCTTCAATCTTTCCCAGCATCAGGGTCTTTTCAAATGAGTCAGCTCTTCACATCAGGTGGCCAAAGTACTGGAGTTTCAGCTTCAACATCAGTCCTTCCAATGAACACCCAGGACTGATCTCCTTTAGGATGGACTGGTTGGATCTCCTTGCAGTTTAAGGGACTCTCAAGAGTCTTCTCCAACACCACAGTTCAAAAGCATCAATTCTTCAGCACTCAGCTTTCTTTATAGTTCAACTCTCACATCCAAACATGACCATTGGAAAAACCATAGCCTTGACTAGATGGACCTTTGTTGGCAAAGTAATGTCTCTGCTTTTTAATATGCTGTCTAGGCTGGTCATAACTTTCCTTCCAAGGAGTGTCTTTTAATTTCATGGCTGCAATCACCATCTGCAATGATTGTGGAGCCCCCAAAAATAAAGTCAGCCACTGTTTCTTCATCTATTTGCCATGAAGTGATGGGACAGAATGCTATGATCTTAGTTTTCTGAATGTTGAGCTCTAAGCCAACTTTTTCACTCTCCTCTCTTTCATCAAGAGGCTCTTTAGTTCTTCACTTTCTGCCATAAGGGTGGTGTCATCTGCATATCTGAGGTTATTGATATTTCTCCCAACATTCTTGATTCCAGTTTATGCTTCATCCAGCCCGGCATTTCCCATGATGTACTCTGCACATAAGTTAAATAAGCAGGGTGACAATATACAGCCTTGATGTACTCCTTTTCCTATTTGGAACCAGTCTGTTGTTCCATGTCCAGTTCTAACTGTTGTTTCCTGACCTGCATACAGATTTCTCAAGAGGCAGGTCAGGTGGTCTGGTATTCCCATCTCTTTCAGAATTTTCCACAGTTTATTGTGATCCACATAGTCAAAGGCTTTGGCATAGTCAATACAGCAGAAATAGATATTTTTCTGCAACTCTCTTGCTTTTATGATGATCCAGCGGATGTTGGCAATTTCATCTCTGGTTCCTCTGCCTTTTCTAAAACCAGCTTGAACATCCGGAAGTTCACGGTTCATGTCTTGCTGAGGCCTGGCTTGGAGAATTTTGAGCATTACTTAACAGCATGTGAGATGAGTGCAATTGTGTGGTAGTTTGAGCATTCTTTGGCATTGCCTTTCTTTGGAATTGGAATGAAAACTGACCTTTTCCAGTCTTGCGGCCACTGCTGAGTTTTCCAAACCTGCTGACGTACTGAGTGCATTTAGTGCATAAAAATAACTTTTATCTGAGTAGTGGGAGAAGTATCCACACAGAACAAGTCTAAGTTACTTGTCAGTTTCATGTTATTCAATGACACAGATTTGGGAGAAGATAGCTACGTAGCAATTGTCTCTGGGCATGCAAGGGGCTAAAGATCACACCAGGGCGAGCCTTTGTTGGCTGCTGGACCAACAACCAATCACAAAGAATAAAAGTTGGTTAAGCCAGGAGGATCTGTGTTACAGAAGGAACTAGTCAATTATAATGTGGAAATTAAACTTTGCAGTGAGAATAAACTAATTTTCTCTATAACATTAATTTCTGAACTACTGTGTCAGTTTATGAGATTTCCTGAAAAAGTATAATTCAACAGTGAAACAGAAACCAGAAACAGAGGGCATTATAGAGTTTTGAACAGAGAGGTGAACAAACCTTTAGAAAATTATTTTGATCTCAGGATACCTAATTTGCTATAGAAAGCACCCGGACCCAAGAAAGTTATTTCCTGGTGATGACTCTCACTACAGATGAGATCACACGTTCAGTACCCACATGCTTTAGGACACTAACTGGCTTTTTAAAGGATGCTTCGAGGAGCCAAATGGTGTCTTTGAAATAATCCAACATCTACCTCTTGTCTGAGAATGTATCATTAACAAAGCCTGAGACATCTTCTAGTGCGTAAGATATTAAATAAATGTAGGAAGACTCTGGCACAGATGTTTTTGATAGGATGTTGAATTCTGGTCTACTAACACTTGTCTTTTTGAAGAAGGTGAATTAAAAACAAACAAAAAACAAAACAGAAAAGCTCAATTCTCACTTTGTTTTGTTGAGCCATGTGAAAATGCCAATAGCCGATCCTTCTTGTTGTACAAAAAAAAATGGGAGTTTCACGTGGTTCAATCCAGTACATAAAAGTAACACTTAAAAATGTCTTCAAAGTACTTGGATGTTTGTGTTCTGCTTCTAACTAAGGGTCAGACCTTCCTTTTATACCAATATAGTGGGGTGAGACAAAGTTGGTAAACCATCTGACTTCCAATCTACCCCATCCCCTTTTCATTACCCCTCAATGCAGACCTTCCTGGCTCTGGCTTTCAGAGCTATCACTCATTCTTCTCCTGCACTTCCAGCACCTTCTTCCCACTTTAGCTCTTCTGTTTCTGTTCATTTCTATAGATGTCCCGTGTGTGCTTGAGGAGAATGTGTGTTCGTGCATGCTAAGAGAATGTGCTGTCCATCAAATCCAACCTGTTATTTGTCTTCAAATCTTCTGTAGTTTTATTCTTTTTGGCTCCTTGCCCAATCAGTGCTGAGTGATTTTTAACTATAATAGTGGATTAGCCCTATGCTTTTCAGTTTTTACTTTATATATTTGGAAGCTATTTCATGAAAAGCAAACAAGTTTAAGAGCTGTCTTTTGTTATTTAGTGACTATTTTGACCTCTAAAGACTTGCCAGTTATTTGTATAAATATCTCTTTCCACTCTTTTTGTTTTGTTTTACTCTTAATGCTGTCTTCTGATGAAGCAAAGTTCTTAATTCTAATACAATGCAATTTATTGCTATTTTCCTTTATGTGTTTTGCTTGTCCTTAAAAAGATTTTTTTCCTAAGTTCACAAACATTTTCTTCTATGTTATCTTTTAAATGTTGGTTTAACTTTAGATCTAAAAGCCAGCTTGAAGTGTTTATCTTACATGGTATATTTGGTGGTCAAGCTTTATCTCTTCTATATTATTATTATTAACACCCTTGGACAAATTTGCTTTCAAGGTTACTTCATACTGGGCTTCCCTGGTGGCTCAGACAGTAAAGAATCTGCCTGCAATGCTGGAGACCCAGGTTGGATCCCTGGGTCAGGAAGATCCCCTGGAGAAGGGAAAGGTTGCCCACTCCAGTATTCTTGCCTGGAGAATCCCATGGACAGAGGAGCCTGGCTTGTTACAGTCCACGGAGTCACAGTCAGACCCGACTGAGGGACTAGCACCGACTTCACATCTGTTATTACTAATGCATCATGGACTCTTCCTTTGCTGCGTTTGCCCTCTTCTCTTTGCTTCTTTTCCCTTCCTTGATATTTTTGGATTTAAACAATTGTTTTGGTTTGCTAGTTCTTGATTTCCATCACCTTCCACTCCAAGACTAGTAACCACAGATTCTTAATAAAGTCCAAACTTAGCAATATTTTATCCCCTATCCTGAATAAAACAATGACCTTAGAACATGATCAGTTCTCTCCTGATTACAATCTGTTATTATCTACTACTTGGTTTTATATTTTTACTTTTTCTTCTTCTTAGTTTTTAATTTTATTGGAGCACAGCTGATTTTCTGGTTATGTATTTTTAGTCCTAAAAATTAGACATTACTCTTACTTCTTCATACAGTTTGTTTAGATTTACTTATGTTTGCCAATTTCTTGGTTCCCTTTTACTTTTCACTACCCTTATTCTAAGGTATTTTCCTTCTTCTTTAAATGTATCCTTTATAGACACTCCTTAAGTAAAGATCTGTTGATAAAAACTCAGTTTTTATCTAAAAAGGATTAAGAATGTTTTCATTCTTAAGAAATTATTTTGTAGTGTACACAATTCTAAGTTGACATTAATTTCTCTCTGTACTATCTTTTGGCTTCTAGATCACTGTTGAGATGTCTCTGTCACCATGATTTTTGTTTGTAGGTCATGCTTTCTTTCTGGGAATTTGTAGCTTTTCTACATGTTCAGGTGTGATTTTCCAAAAATGTACCTTGTTTTATATGCAGAGCACTTTTAACTTCTGTTCCATAAATTTCTCAGTCAACATTCTTCACATACTTTTCTCTCCTCCATTCTCTTTCTAGGTATGTTAAATATTCTACCCCTTATGTCTTTTGACCTTTTGTATTTTATACATTTCCTGTCCTCTGTGCTGTACTCTGAACCACATATTCAGATATTCTTGTTCTTTAACTCTCCTCTTCACTTTCTAACATGCTAACCTATTCACTGGGTTTAAAATTTCAACAATTATATTTTTAGCTTATATTCAACTTGAGTTTTCAAATGTGCCTCATCATTTCTGATAGTAACTTAAAAAAAAAAAGATCACTATTGGGGCTTGCTGGTGACCCTGTAGTAAAGAATCCACATGCCAATGCAGGGGACACGGGTTTGATCCTCGATCCAGGAAGATCCCACATGCCGTGGAGCAACTAAGCTTGTGTGCCACAACTATTTAGGCTATGCTCTAAAGACCGGGAATTGCAATTACTGAAGCCTGCACACCCTAGAACCCACCCATCTCAACTAGAGAGTAGGCCCCCCTCGCCGCTCCTACAGAAAAGTCATGCAGCAAAGAAGATCCAGCACAGCCAAAACTAAATAAATAATGCTCATTTGTGGGGGGTTTTCCCATGTGGGAGTATAATATAAATTCACAATTGGCTGATGTGAAACTGCAGAAATCCTGAATACCTATGTTTTCCAGTTTCTGCTAGTGGCCAAGGAGTGCTAACAACTCCAACTGCTTTCTAGGGAACCGAATTAATGGGGAAGTTTCAGCCTTAGACTTCTTACTCCGCAGCAGGCACAAAGTTTCCGCTTTGGCATTTGACCCTAGAGCCACTTCTGCTTCACTCCTCACGCTCCAGTTAGAATGGCTTCATTTAAATTAACTGATGGGGTGGAGGACTTGGGAGATTTCCTTTTTTTCTTGCAAATGTGTCAATGCTTATTCAAATTCAACAGGATCCACTTCTGAAACTCTTATCTTCCTACTCATTTTTGCTCCCAAGGGATTTTCCTTACTTTTGGGGGGTAAGGTCAACTATGTGCTTAAAAGGAGTTATTTTAATACGTTACCAAGCATTTCTGAGTGTTATATAGGAGAATTTTCAAGTAATATACTCTGCCACACTGCTAGAAATTTCAGGAGTCTTTTTTAAACATGTTTAAACTAGATCTCGCCCATTTTATACTATGCAGTTTTTCTATACCTACGTGTAGGATCATGGGTTTATTTATATAAGCTTATTTTTGTCAGGTTCAGATAATTTTTCTAGTCTACTGAGATCTTTTGAGCTGCTATTATCAAACCATCCACCCCTTCACTCTATTATATGAGCAGCCCATTAAAATTTTGTTCAAGCTGCTCTTTGTTTGGGCTTCCCTGATGGCTCAGATGGTAACGAATATGGCTGCAATGCGGGAGACCTGGGTTCGATCCCTGGGTTGGGAAGATCCCCTGGAAGAGGGCATGGCAGCTCACTCCAGTATTCTTGCCTGGAGAATCCGTGTGAACCCAGGAGCCTGATGGGCTACATACAGTACATGGGGTCGAAAAGAGTCAGACACGACTGAGCGACTAAGCACAGCTCTTTGTTTATATGATCATTTCTTTTACTCCCCATTGAGAGGGAAAGATAGGGTATATGTCAGTTGTTTTTTTTTTGGCCACACCTCTCGGCACACAGAACTTTCCTGACCAGGGATCAAACCTGTGCCCCTGCAGTGGATCGGGGACCAACATGGAAGCTCACTATATGTTATTTATTTTTTGATTTTTGACAGCATATTGGACTATACAACTCACAGGTGACAGTCATTAAACGCATACTGAATGGATGTCCTTACCTAAGTTGCTGACAAAAATACTGAACAGGATAAGCCCATGGTCAGAGCCCTGAGCCATGAGACTCTTGTTCCTAGCTGTCAGTGATGTATTGATTAGCATGCCTGGGTATGACCATTCAACTAATTATTTAATTATTTGACAAGTATTTGGTACTGCATTAAATTTACATTTCAGCCAGTTACCTGTGTCTATGAGGATATCCTCAAAGATCTTATCCAATGTTTAGCTGAAATCCAGATATATTCTGTCTATGGCATCTCCTTTTCTACTAAGCCTTACTGACGCATCTTAAATCCTTCACGAAGCCATTCTGAACATTCAGATGATACTGATCTCGTTAGTATCACTTTGAATTCAGCAACACACATTTTTACACTTCAATTATATACTGCCTATTAATTGTTTAATGTATTTGTAACTCTTCTTCCCATGAAATTTAACAGTGTTGAACATACAGCAAATTGCAAATAAATTACTGCTTTATTATAGAAGAATGCCTTTTAAATGTGTGAAATTTGGGAAGAAAAGGAGAACTCTCATCTCTAGTCCTACCCTCATTAGAGGAGGAAAGAAACAGGATTTTTCTATTTATTACTCTCAAAGGAAGGAAATAAAGACCACTGGACCACCAGGAGTTCCCTAAAGTCTGCTTTTATATCCTTAAAAATCTTATTTCTTCAAACAGTAGAGCAACAAACACTTGTGAAAGAAATGCATTCAGTTACAGTAACCCAAAGAATGAGAGGGCCTATACATTTTGCAGGAAGATGTGAATAGAATATTTTGAAACACTCAGTTAATCACTGTAGCATATTAACATGCATGTGTACATGCGTGTGTGCTCAGTCATGTCTGACTCTTTGAGGCTCCATGGACTATAGCCCACCAGGTTCCTCTGTCCATGGCATTCTCCAGGCAAGAATACTGGAGTGGGTTGCCATTTCCTTCTCCAGGGATTGAACCTGGGTCCCCTGCATTGGTAGGTGGGTTTTTACCACTGTGCCACCTGGAAAGCCAGCATCCTAACACTTAAGTCCTAAATATTTTACTCAATTGATGACAACCATAAAGGAACTCCATAAATTATGAAGTACTTAATTATTGACAAGACTGGGAAAGCCACACTGTGTGCCAATTCTGGAAAACACAGGAGTTATATTTTCATATCTTTCTCAAAAAATAAGAAACATAAATGCTGAATATAATAGCCAGTGAGCATCCACAAAGTTTTCTAGTTCAGTGTTCCTCACACTATTATTCATGGACCTCTATGGTTACTTGGTGAAGGAAATGGCAATCCACTCCAGTATTCTTGCCTGGAAAATCCCATGGACGGAGGAGCCTGGTAGGCTATAGTCCATGGGGTCACAAAGAGTTGGATAGACTGAGCAACTTCACTTTTACTTTTCTGTGATTACTGAGACTCCCTCAGGAGGTCTATAGAATCCAAGCTATTTTCACAGTAACACTAAGACACCATTTACCTTTTTCACTGTATTGACATCTGCATAAATGGTACACAAAGGCAATGGTGAATAAAATTGCTTTACCTTAGTACAAACCAAGGCAGTGGCATCAGAGTGTATAGCAGTCATTGTATTCTTCACTGCCAACACTTATTGAGGAAAAAAAAAGACAGTTTCACTTAAGAACAACCTTGATGAAGGAAGCAGAAAAAATAATTGTTTTTTATGAAATCTTAACCTTGGGGGCACTTTAAAAAATATTGCACGTGACAAATGGGAAGTATGCCTAAAATCTTTCTGCTGCATACCAGTGGGTTTTCATTTAACAGAGCAAGGGAAGTTCAGATGTGGTTTCATACTGCACACTACAACTCATCTTCATGAAACTTCTACTTGTCAAAAAACAATCCAAGAATATCCAGAATTATCTGAAAAAGTTATTAAAATATTCCTCTTCCAACTACTTATCTGTGTGAGGCTGGATTTTTTTTTTTAATACTTTCAACCAAAAAAAATGTATGGTAACAGACTGAACGCCGAAATATGAAAATCTGGCTACACTCTATTAAGCAAGGTATTAAAGAGGCTGAGAAAGAAATACAGAACAATGCTACTTTACTAAATTTTTGCATTTTGGGACATTTTTTTCATAAAAATGTCGGTAACTCCTACAATGCAACAGCAAAAAAAAAAAAAAATCTGATATAAAAATGCACAGAGGATCTAAACAGACATTTTTCCAAAGAAGATATTCAGGAAACCAACAAACATGTGAAAAGATGCTCAACATCACTAATCAGCAGGGAAATGCAAATCAAAACCACAATGACATATTACCTCACACCTATTAGAATGGATATCATCAAAAAACCCCCCAAGAAATAGCAAGTGAGGTTGTGGAGAGGATGAGGAGAAAAGGGAAACCTTTTGCACTGTTGACAGAATGTAAACTGGTACAACCACTATGGAGAACAGTACAGAGGCTCTTTAAAAACTTTAAAATAAACTACCATATGATCTAGAAATTGCACTTCTGGATATTTACCCAAAGAAAATGAAAACACTAGCATGAAAGAATATGTGTACCCTCATGTTCTCTGCAGCATTATTCACAAAATGTGACACACACACTCTCACACACACAATGGAATACTACTCAGCTATAAAAAAGAAGGAAGTATTTCATTTTCGACACCATGAATAGGCCTCGAGGGTATTAAGCTGTGGGAAATATGTCAGAGACAGAAAAGTACCGTTATCATCTCACTTATATGTGGAATCTAAACAAAACAAAACAAAATGCCAAGCTCCTAGATTCAGAGAACATATGAGTGGTTGCCAAGGCTGGTGTGGGTGAGATGGGTAAAGGGAGTCAAAAGGCACAAACTCCTCGTTTGCATGTGGTGGCAGAGGCTAACCAAACTTAATCGTGGCGGTTATTTCACAGGCTATATCATGTCTTATCATGTTGTACACCTGAAATTAATATAATGCATGTCAATTATTCTTAAAATCTTAAATGTTTATAATGGGTTATAATTATTACATTACATGAATAAATACACAATCTAAAAATTTTGCTTTAATTTCTAACTTTAAAAAAATTAATTTCTAATTTTTTAATTTCTACTTTTGCTTTAATTTCTGGTAAATATAAATCATCTAAATAAAAGCTCTTTGTAGTCCTCGACAATCTTAGGGTAAAGGGATCCCCAGACCAAACTATCTGACAACAGCTCCTGCAGTTGATAGAAGCATCACTTTGGGAAGTCCTGCTCCACCTTACATACAGCGGGAGTTACAAACTACCTCATTTATCTTATTTATCAAGAAATACTTAGGGCTACTATTTGCTACTTGTCCATTTTCTCCAGCACTGCAATGATGACCTATACACTATTCTAAGGTGAACACCAGGCAAGTCCAGAAATACAACTTTGTCAAACCACCCCAGAAGTCCCATCCCAACCACACCTTCCTTCTCCTGCTGTATGTAACCATTATCCTGCTTTTATATTAATCATTCCTTTGCCATTTGCCTTCTATCATGAGCTTCCCTAGACACTAAAGGTTAGTTTTGCCCATTTAGAAAAAAAAAACAAGTGTCTTCTAGGTCTTTGGTAATTGATAGGGTTCTCCAGCTTCCCTTTCATTTACATATAATGTTATCTATTGAAGAACCCAGCTGAACTATAGATGAGGATGTATAGAGTTCCTGGGTTTTGCCAACTGCATATTCTTGGTGCAGTTCAGCATATTCCTCTTCCTTGGTATTTCTGAAAAACTGACAGATGGATCCTGAGACTGGATTAGACTCAGGTTCTGTCCCCCTTTGGCAAGAATATAGGAGGCACATAATGCCTCATTATCTCTCTTTTGTGATGTTAAGAGCCACTGATGCTTACTGCTACTGTCAGTGGGGATTATTAAATAGTGATACTTTTAATTCTATAATTTTTTAAATTTATTAGTTGGAATACATTTATAAAGTGATTCTCAGTTCAGTTCAGTTGCTCAGCCATGTCCGACTCTTTGTGACCTCATGGACTGCAGCACGCTAGATTTCCCTGTCCATCACCAACTCCCGGAGCTTACTCAAACTCATGTCCATTGTGTCGGTGATGCCATCCAACCATCTCATCCTCTGTGGTCCCCTTCCCCTCCTGCTTTCAGCATCAGGGGCTTTTCAAATGAGTCAGTTTCTTCACATCAGCTGGCCAAAGTATTGGAGTTTCAGCTTCAGCATCAGTTCTTCCAATGAATATTCAGGACTGATTTCCTTTAGGATGGACTGGTTGGATCTAGTTGCTACCCAAGGAATTCTCAAGAGTCCTCTCCAGCACCACAGTTCAAAAGCATCCATTCTTCAGCGCTCAGCTTTCTTCACAGTCCAACTCTCACATCCATATAGGACTACTGAAAAAACCATAGCCTTGACTAGACGGACCTTTGTTGGCAAAGTAATGTCTCTGCTTTTGAATATGCTGTCTAGGCTGGTCATAGCTTTTCTTCCAAGGAGCAAGCATCTTTTAATTTCATGGCTGCAGTCACAATCTGCAGTGATTTTGGAGCCCCCCAAAATAAAGTCTGTCACTGCTGCCATTGTTTCCCCATCTATTTGCCATGAAGTGATGGGACCAGATGCCATGATCTTAGTTTTCTGAATGTTGAGCTTTAAGCCAACTTTTTCACTCTCCTCTTTCACTTTCATCAAGAGGCCCTTTAGCTCTTTGCTTTCTGCAATAAGGGTGGTGTCATCTGTATATCTGAGGTTATTGATACTTCTCCCTGCAATCATGATTCCAGTTTATGCTTCATGCAGCCCGGCATTTCCCATTATGTACTCTGCATACAAGTTAAATAAGCAGGGTGACAATATACAGCCTTGATGTACTCCTTTCCCGATTTGGAACCAGTCTGTTGTTCCGTGTCTAGTTCTAACTGTTGTTTCTTGACCTGCATACAGATTTCTCAGGAGGCAGGTCAGGTGGTCTGGTATTCCCAGAGTGTGTGATCACACCATCGTGATAATCTGGGTCATGAAGATCTTTTTAGTATAGTTCTTTGGTATATTCTTGCCACCTTGTCTTAATATATTCTTCTGTTCATGATGCTTACGAAAAGATCATCAGGAAATCAATCATCTTGGCCTGTAAATAACTCCATGTTCAAGATCTTCACAACCCAGATAATCACGATGGTGTGATCACTCACCTAGAGCCAGACATTCTGGAATGTGAAGGCAAGTGGGCCTTAGGAAGCATCACTACGAACAAAGCTAGTGGAGGTGATGGAATTCCAGTTGAGCTATTTCTAATCCTAAAAGACGATGCTGTGAAAGTGCTGCACTCAACATGCCAGCAAATTTGGAAAACTCAACAGTGGCCATAGGACTGGAAAAGGTCAGTTTTCATTCCAATCCCAAAGAAAGACAATGCCAAAGAATGCTCAAACTACCGCACAATTGCACTCATCTCACATGCTAGTAAACTAATGCTCAGAAGTCTCCAAGCCAGGCTTCAACAGTATGTGAACTGTGAACTTCCAGATGTTCAAGCTGGTTTTAGAAAAGGCAGAGGAACCAGAGATCAAATTACCAACATCCGCTGGATAATTGAAAAAGCAAGCAAGTTCCAGAAAAACATCTATTTCTGCTGTATTTACTATACTAAAGCCTTTGACTGTGTGGATCACAACGAACTGTGGAAAATTCTTCAAAGGATGGGAATACTAGACCACCTGACCTGCCTCTTGAGAAATCGGTATGCAGGTCAGGAAACAACAGTTAGAACTGGACATGGAACAACAGATTGGTTCCAAATAGGAAAAGGAGTATGTCAAGGCTGTATATTGTCACCCTGCTTATTTAACTTGTATGCAGAGTACATCATGAGAAACGCTGGACTGGAGGAAGCAGAAGCTGGAATATAGAATGCTGGGAGAAATATCAATAACCTCAGATATGCAGATGACACCACCCTTATGGCAGAAAGTGAAGAACTAAAGAGCCTCTTGATGAGGGTGAAGGAGTAGAGTGAAAAGTTGGCTTAAAGCTCAACATTCAGAAAACAAAGATCATGGCATCCGGTCCCAACACTTAGGCAAATAAAGAAATAGTGCAAATAGTGGCAGACTTTATTTTTTGGGGCTCCAAAATCACTGCAGATGGTGACTGCAACCATGAAATAAAAGGACGCTTATTCCTTGGAAGGAAAGTTATGACCAACCTAGACAGCATATTAAAAAGCAGAGACCTCACAATGCCAACAAAGGTCTGTCTAGTCAAGGTTACGGTTTTTCCAGTAGTCATGTATGGATGTGAGAGTTGGACTATAAAGAAAGCTGAGCGCTGAAGAATTGAGGCTTTTGAACTGTGGTGTTGGAGAAGACTCTCACGAGTTCCAACCAGTCCATCCTAAAGGAAATCAGTCCTGAATATTCATTGGAAGGACTGATGTTGAAGCTGAAACTCCAATACTTTGGCCACTTGATGTGAAGAGCTGACTCATTTGAAAAGACCCTGATGCTGGGAAAGATTGAAGGCGAAAGGAAAAGGGGATGACAGAGGATGAGATGGTTGGATGGCATGACTGACTCAATGGACATGAGTTTGAGTGAACTCTAGGAGTTGGGGATGGACAGGGAGGCCTGGCGTGCTGCAGTCCGTAGGGTCACAAAGAGTCGGACACAACTGAGCAACTGAACTAAACTGAACAGTAATGTAGTTGTCACTTTTTATCTACTACTTCTCAATTTCTGGTCTGCCACTCCATCATAAAGTGATTCTACCCCTACTAATTGGTTATCTATTGGCTCAGTGCACTTAGAAAAGGCATGGGTAATACTCAATTCCTTTACCAGTTTTTAAGATAATGAATTGGTTTTCTACCACCCTCTAAGGTATCCAATTATTTTTTTAAATTAATTTATTTAATTGGAAGCTAATTACTTTACAATATTGTAGTGGTTTTTGCCATACATTGACATGAATCAGCCATGGGTGTACATGTGTTCCCCATCCTGAACCCCTCTCCCACCTCCCTCCCCATCCCATCCCTTGGGTCATCCCAGTGCACCAGCCCTGAGCACCCTGTCTCATGCATTGAACCTCGACTGGCGATCTATTTCACATATGATAATATACATGCTTCAATGCTATTCTCTCAAACATTGTTACTTTAAAAATACCATTAAGAATGAATGAATTTATGGTGTTCTAAATGGAAAGGAAATCCAAAAAAGAGGGGATATATATAAGTATATAGCTGATTCACTTCGCAGTACAGCAAAAACAACACTGTAAAGCAACTATGAAAGTGAAAGTGAAGCTGTGTCCAACTCTTTAGGATCCTGTGGACTGTAGCCTACCAGGCTTCTCCAGGCAAGAATACTGGAGTGGGTTACCATTTCCTTCTCCAGGTAATCTTCCCAACCCAGGGATCAAACCCAGGTCTTCCGCATTGGAGGCAGACGCTTTAACCTCTGAGCCACCAGGGAAGCTATATAGTTGCTATACTATAGCAACTATACTCCCAATAAAATTAATTAAAAAAAAGAACTAGTGGATTTAAACATACCTGATTAACTTCTCATGAAATTAAAAGATGCTTACTCCTTGGAAAGAAAGTTATGACCAACCTAGACAGCATATTAAAAAGCAGAGACATCACTTTGTCAACAAAGGTCCATCTAGTCAAGGCTATGGTTTTTCCAGTGGTCATGTATGGATGTTAAGAGTTGGATTGTGAAGAAAGCTGAGCACTGAAGAATTGATGCTTTTGAACTGTGGTGTTGGAGAAGACTCTTGAGAGTCCCTTGAACTGCAAGGAGATCCAACCAGTCCATCCTAAAGGAGATCAGTCCCAGGAGTTCATTGGAAGGACTGATGTTGAAGCTGAAAATCCAATACTTTGGCCACCTGATGTGAAGAGCTGACCCATCTAAAAAGACCTTGATGCTGGGAAAGATTGAGGGCAGGAGGAGAAGGGGATGACAGAGGATGAGATGGCTGGATGGCATCATCGACTCAATGGACATGGCTTTGGGTGGGCTCCGGGAATTGGTGATGGGACAGGGAGGCCTGGTGGGCTGCGGTTCATGGGGTTACAAAGAGTCGGACACAAATGAGCGACTGAACTGAACTGATTAACTTCTCTGCCAAATTTCTAAACAGCACATTTTGGCCATCCAAGGCTAAATTTAACTACAGTTTTAGCTTTAGTGAAAGACTAGCTTTACACCTGAGAAGGTCTATCTCCATAAGCAAAAACAATGGAAAAGGCTGACAACTATAATTAGTTCTCAAATACATGACAAAATTCAGGGTAGATTTAAAAATACGATTTTCTTAACAGAAATGCCAAGGTTAAGTTCAGACAAAATTTAAGAGATTAGGAAATGTTTTGCTAACTATATTTTAAAAAACTCTTCAATGACTTCTTGGTTTTCAGAATAAAATTAAATCTCATTAGCTTGGTTCATAAGGGATGTCATGATTTGGTGTCTAAAAGGAAGAAAGCCTTTTCATGCTCCCTGTGAACAAAATTATGTAAATAAATAGCTTCTTTTCACCAAAATAAGATAGGAAAGACTTTCCCAAAAAGACATTTCTTCCCACACTACAGAGTAATTATGTTAAAATTTTTCGAATATAAGAGATTTTAAATGCCCATGCTTCTCATTCTCACTAAGTATACACAAGACCTCAACAATTATATAAACAGTGTTCCTCAATTTGGGATCCTCAGGTATAGTCTCAGTGAGACTATATATTCTAGATGAGAATTTGAGTGATCCGTTTTCCCTTGTGTGATTGTTCTTAAAATAATACAAGCCTAATTTGGATCAGCTGGCTAATCACCTTAGTATCAAGTACTACTTCACAATTTTGGTGCTCACGTACCTGCTCAGGGATATACTTGGGCCAAGCAGTTATTCTTGAATAATTGAGGGCTAATAAAAAAGGGGCAGGCAGACTTAGTACGTAAATGATGCATTCTACCAACTGAAGGCCATGTTACAGTACATTTTTCCTCTGAAGAAAAATATAGGGAGAACTGGGTCATCACACGGCACACAATAGACTGGCTGAACTCAGAACTTAAGAGAGAAATTTCTTAATGGATTGGAGTTTCTGTTTGGGGTGATGAAAATGTTCCAGAGTTAGATAGTGGCTGATGCTCACACAACACTGTGGATAAACTGGAAGCCGCTGAATTAAATATTTTCAAAATGATGGCTTTCATCTTATGTAATTCCTAAGATAAAATGTGTTTGTAGTTGCATAATGGTTTCCCTGATGGCTCAAACAGTAAAGAATCTGCCTGCAATGCTGGGAACTCAGGTTCGATCCCTAGTTTGGGAGTATCCCCTGAAGAAAGGAATGGCAACCCACTTCAGTATTCTTGCCTGGTATTCTTCTACTCTATAGACAGAGGAGTCTGGCAGGCTACAGTCCCTGGGGTCACAAAGAATTGGACATAACTGAGCACCTAACACAAGAGTGACAACCCTGTGAAGTTTATGTCTAGTTTTATGTTTATTCATATCTGTTACATTAAAACAAGTTAAAATAGATGTATTGACCTATTTTAAATTAATACGGGGGATTGGTGAGACACCATTTGTCCTTTTAAAAAGGGCTATATATGAAAAAAGTTTTAGAAAAACTTATATGCATGACTCATAAACATAGCTTATTTCTCTGAAACTTTACTAATAAAACATTTAATAAATATGGGAACTTAATACAAATTTTCTATCTTCTTTATAAATTAATCTAAGACCTTTCAAGATTCTCATTTATCCACATAACATTTCTACTTCCAAAAACTGAATACCAATTGGAACACAGTAGCTGCTCAACAAATACACACTGTTTTAAGAAAGAGGAACAAAGATACCAAAAATCAGGCACTGAGAAACAGAAACGCAGGTTTCCGTGTTGTTCCAGGGTACTTCAGTTTCTGCTTGACCCTTTACAATTAAACAGAGTCACTAGTCAAAAACTTCCAGTGATTTTAGAGCCTTTTAGTAATTAATAAATTCAAAAAGGAGTATCTTTTCTGACAACTGTAAAACAGTAGGCTGTTTTACATAGGCACCCTGCAGTAAGAGGCCCAGCGATAGGAATATGAAGGAAACAGCTAAGAACTTCTGAAGGTTAAGGAACTTGACAAGCACAGCTTGAAAAGCATACTAAGCTCAGGTCCTGTGGAGTAGGCAGCAAAATATCAGACACAAGTCTTTCCTATTACATGAGAACTAAGAGTTTTAATTCTGGTAGTAAAGAGATCAAAAGTACTTCTGCCAACAGATTAAGATATTTTAGAAAGCAAATAGTTTAACGACAAGTGTACTTTGGAAATACATTTAATAAACCCAAATAAAATTCACTTATTCAACCAAAACTAATCTGTATATGCTTTATGGTGGTAATTTATAATCTACAAATAACTTTATATATACAGATATATATCACTCTAAAATTTTTCTCACCGTTATTGAAAAATTCAGAAAATATGCAAGTTTACAATTTTTTGAGCTCTTATTGTGCTGTGCTGTGTGCTTAGCTGGTCAGTCATGTCCATCTCTTTGTGACCCCATGGACTGTAGCCTGCCAGGCTCCTTTGTCCATGGGCACTCTCCATGAAAGAATACTGGAGTGGGTTGTCATGCCCTTCTCCAGGGGATCTTCCCAACCCAGGGATCAAACTCAGGTCTCCCGAATTGCAGAAGGATTCTTTACCATCTGAGGCAATAGAGTAAAACTTTGAAACTCACAGATTAGTTTTTTTTTTAAGTAGGAAAATACATTTTTAATGCTATATTGATTCCAATTTTACAAATTTACAACTGGATGAAATATAACAAAATGTTAAGCATCTATTATCTAGACTGTGGGACTACAGATGATCTAAAATTTTTTTCCAGTTTTTCACATTTATTACCTTGAAATTAGGAAATTTTTTTTCTTAAAAAATTATTCCTAAAAAAAAAAAAATTCCTTTTCCTTTTCAATGATTTTTAAAAATTTAAGTACAATCGATTTACAATATCATGTTAGTTTCAGGTGTAGTGCACAGTGATTCACTATTTTTGTGGGTTATACTTCATTATAGGTTATTACAAGATAATGGCTATAATTCCCTTGCTATAAAATATACCCTTGTTACTTATCTGTTTTACATACAGTAGTTTGTATCTGATCACCCCATGCTCCTGATTGGCCTCCCCTCTAGTAACCATGAGTTTATTTTCTGCATCTATGAGTCTGTTTCTGTTTTGCATACACATTCATTTGTATTATATTTTAGTTTCCACATATGAATGATATCATATAGTATTTCACTTTATCTACTTATTTCCCTAAGTACAATATTCTCTAGATCCACCCAAGTTGCTGTAAATGGCAATATACCATTCCTTTTTATGACTAAAAACTCACAGAATCAATCAGTCAAAGCCTGAGTCTATCAAGAGTGACCTTGACTCTATCGAGGTTGATGACAGAGTAAGTTTTCTATTTTGCTAAAGCTGGGATGCAGTAGCAAGGCACTTATGTAGGTAACAAGTAGACTAATTAACCAGTCAACATTGACCGCTTAACCCTCTTTTCATCCTCAAAATCACCCAATATGAAGCAGACGTTATTCCCTCTTTTCCAATGAAAAAACTGAAAATTCTACCTAAAGAGCAATGAGTGTTTCACATTGGCTATTGAATAGAATTACATGAATAAAAGACAAGAGGTGCCGGTAGGATCCCTGGGTCAGAAGGATCCTCTGGAGAAGGGCACAGCTACCCACTCCAGTATTGTTGCCTGGAGAAGTCTATGGACAGAGGAGCCTGATGGGCTACAGTCCATGGCGTCGAAAGGAGTTCCAGATACAACCAGCAACTAACATTTTCACTTTCATATAATGTTATAACAGGTATTCCTGGTCAGTCTTCCAGTAGTGATTAGGGGTAAAGCTGTTAGGGGAAAAAAAAGGTCCTATGACACTGTTTCAGGGGGATATAGTCCATAAAAATGTTTGGAAAAAGAAAGCTCTAATGAACAGAAAAGATGGGAGCAACCAACAGACATGAAAACGAAATAAAAATGAAAGCAGACCGAGTCCCTGGGGTTTGCAGAACTTGGAGAGAGAAAGATCCTGTCCATACACACTCCTTATAAGGACTGTAGGGGTACTAGAGGGGCCCTGGATTTAATCAGAAGGAAGTGGTGGCTCAGATAGTACATGCAAGAGACCTGGGTTTGATCTCTGGGTTGGGAAGATCCCCTGGAGAAGTAAACGGCTATCCACTCCAGTATTCTTGCTTGGAGAATTCCAAGGACAGAGGGCCATGGGGTCACAAAGAGTCAGACACGACTGAGTAACTTAACACTTTCACTTTCCCAGTACCCCAGACAACAGTAAGAAAACTAAAGCTTCGATGATTAAAATTATCTGCCCAAAGTTACACTGTGATTAAATGAATTAAAATTTAGGTGCTGCTTCAAATCCAATGCTCTTTCCACTAAACCATACTGCCTAAAAAAATAAATTCCTTTTTAAATCTTAACGAAGCAAAAGATCAAGTTATTTAGTAAAAAATATACATACTAATAAATACATGACTCGATCCTATTTGTACTTAGTGGAAAAGAAGGAATACTGGCAAGAAATCTATATTTGAAGCTTAATATTAGAGTTTTAATCCTGGCTCTTACTCATTCTGACTTTGGGCAAAAACCACAATTTCCAATTATTTTGCTTGCCTGGAGGAAGCTTGTACCTTGATATAAAAATCAAAAGAAATGGTTCATCTGAAAATACTTTATAAATGAGGTTCATACTTCTGGCTGCAACAATATGGTCAACTAGTTAGCTTCAAACCTTCCTGACACAGACATCTAGAGTTGCCATTTAAATATTTTAAGACAGAAGTTACTTTAAATGCATGGCTGTGGTAACTAAGGAGTAGGGGGAATCAACGAGTGCCAAAAACTAAGAGAGAAGTAAGCATAAAAGAAATTCAAAGTAGGCATAAAAGATAGCCTGTGACTGTCCTAGTGCAGATGAGGGGAGTCAGTTTTGGTAATCCAGGGGTTTACATTGTGACTTCTGTACAAGGACAAGAGACATTTTGGGCCTGCACTGGGTCGGAGCTGGAAATGAGCCCCCAAGGATTCTTGATTTACTAATATATAAAATGTCTCACTTAAAAAAAAAGTGAGTTAAAAATCTGCCCACCACAGAGGGAGACAATAAGGAAGCATGTCTATCTTAATCTGGACTCTGGGTAAAGGGGGAAAAAAAAATCCCTTGAGAATCTGGAACCAAAGAGTGGTGTCAAACTCTGGTTCAGGAAATTGCAGGTCAAGAAACTAACATATAAATTGACCTTGAGCCAAGGACACTTCCTACCAGGTGGAGTTAAATACAAAACCTCTCCACTAGAGGGCACCTCCAATCCAGACCACAGACAAATCTCTATTCTAGCTTATCTCATAATCTAATGAAAACAATATGAAGAGAGCAAGAATCAGTAAACTAACAACAGAATTAAACCTCTAAGAAATTCACGTAAGAAAACATGACAGAATGAGTACAGATGCTGAAATAATCAAAACCTTAAGAGAATAAGACACTATGAACAAAAAAGGCAGATTTGAATAAAGAGGGAATAAAATTTAGGAGAATATAAGCTAATTAATCCAAAAGCTTTAGGTGAGTTAAACAGCTGAATAATCACAGCTTAAGAATGAATTAGTGAACTAAAAGAGAAATCTGTGGAAATTATATGGACTAGAAAAAAAAAAAGACATGAGATACAAATGGTTAAGACACAGAGGAGAGAGAACAAGATGATCCCAATATATGTCTAAAACGGTTTCCAGAATGGAAGATACAGAATGCAAAAGGCAATATTCAGAGAATTTTCCAGAACTGATGAAAACTAGAAATCCCTAATTTCAAGAAACATACACCAAACAGAATCAATAAATATCAACCCACCCCACTTTGTAGTAAAACAAAGAGATCTTAAGAGTGACCACATAATTTATTTTCCAAACTGGGGCACTTTTTTTTCCTGAGACAAATGTTAAACCAGATGGGACCCCAAGACAATAGGAGTAAAAAACTGGGACTGTTATAGAATATTATGTCCCAGCCAGAACATCAAGTAATTTTACCAAAGAAATGATACGGAGACCGACAAAAGACCTGGCAACCAAAGACGGACGACAAAGGAATAACCTCGTCAATGGGTGAGACAAAGTGACAGTGCTGCATTTCTGTATCCAGCTACAATATCTTTCAGAAGTGAGGGCTAAATAAAAACAATTTCAGACAAAAGCAGACTGAGTTTCTTTTTTCAAATTGCCAAAACAATTACTAAGAGACGCATAGGTAAGGAAAAAAGTAAACTCACTTGGAAAGACAGTACAGAAATTTTTAAAAATTACAATTCTATAGAATTATGTCAACTTATTAGAAAACTCTGATAAAATGAAAAATTTTAGAAAATTACACCTTACCAAAAATGACTCAAGAAGGAAAAGAAAACTTGAAAAGATCTACTGTGCCACCTCCAGAAACACTCATGGTAAATGCTACCAAACGTTTAAGTACTAATATCAATCTTATTTAAGTTGTTCTACAAAACAGACATGAAGGGAGGGAGGGGTGGGGAGGGGAGGAAAGAAAACTAGGAAAGCTCCTTCCCCTCCTAAATACTAAGATTCACACAGAAGAGAAAAAGGGCCAAGAATGATGGAGGCTACTTTGAAGAAGAACAAGCTTGGGAGCACTCGCCTTACCAGAGACCCAAATTTACTATAAAACTACATGGATTAAGACACTATTGTACAGGTAGAGGGACAGAGAAATAGACCAATGGAAAAGACAGAGCACCCAAAGAAATGAGAGCCATGGCAATACAGATCAGTGGAGAAAAGCTGAGTGCACTATGCAATAAACAGGTTGAGAAAATCCACGTGGGAAGAATGAAATTAGATATTTATCCCCAAATGAATTTCAACAGATAAAATATGTAATAAAAAATCTTGAGTTTTTACTTTTTAGGTAAATGACAATATATTCAGAATAGAATCATTTTACCAAAGAACATTAACTATTCTTGAGGGAAACAGTTGATATTTGACTAATACCAGAATAAATGTTCCAGCTAGTAGGAACTAAAGGTAAAATGTAATATATATATAACACATAAGGTATATACACACACATACATACAATACATAACGTTTACTATATAGACAACTACTATAGTCCTTAGAGATAACAACTTACCTTGGGGGAAAAGATATTTTATTCAAAAGACAGTCCTCATTTACTAACACAAATATGCCTATTTTAGCCATATTATTTCTCATACTGCTAACTAATTGCCAAACTGAAAACATAGGAAGGAAAAAAAAAATCAGAGGTAATCATGATCTCCTTTGTGATGTGCTTCCTTCTTGCTATTACAGCCTCCATCCTTGCAACTGAAAATGAGAATTGGAACACTACACAAAGTTTCACTCCGTGCTTTTTAATTTACAGAATGAGCATTTTTTTTAATAATTAATTTTCTATTGAAGGATAATCGCTTTACAGAATTTTGCTGTTTTCTGTCTAGAATGAGCATTTTAATAAATCATTTAAATCTGTGAAAATCTGATTTGAATACCTGCAAAGTGATTCATCATATGCTGCTGCTGCTGCTGCTAAGTCACTTCAGTCGTGTCCGACTCTGTGCAACCCCATAGACGGCAGCCCACCAGGCTCTGCCATCCCTGGGATTCTCCAGGCAAGAACACTGGAGTGGGTTGCCACTGCCTTCTCCATTGTGTGAAAGTGAAAAGTGAAAGTGAAGTCGCTCAGTCGATTTGCTAATCTCTGTAACTTCATCTCCCCTGGGTCAATAAGCTGCAGACAGGATGGTCTCCTCTAGTTCTGCAAGAGGAGGTTTTGCTGACCTCAGGGCCTTTAAACATGCCGTTTCTTTTTGTCTGGTACACTGTTCCCTTCCTTTCTTGCTATCTCCACCCAATAATAAAAATAAGAAATCACTCTCCAAAGATTTCAATATCACTTATCACAAATTGTAAATATAGATCTACTGGCACAATTTCTGAGTAGCTATCTCTGAGCAAGTTATCATGCCTTTTTTTTTTCCTTCTGCTTTTTCTCTAGTATTTAGCATAGTGTCTGCCCCATAGAAAGGAAATACATAATCTGAAAAACCATTTTCTTGTCTAAACTTATTCTTGTCTAATAAACCTTCCTTAAGCATGTTGACTTGTATAGTTGCATAACAAAATTAAGATTTGAATGGTCAGGATAGTTAAAATCCTTGCATTATCATTCATACACACACACACACACACACACACACACACATAATAGCTATCCTTGAAAAAGAGGGCATGTAAATTAAAAAAAATTTTATCATCACACTCTAAGATTATTTTTAGCTTAAAAATTATGTGATTCTAATCCCATTTCATGAACTGGTAACAGTATTATTCTCATTACCAAGGGTATGTAATATAATTATTGCATTCATAAATGAAACATTATGAATACTCAGTTGTAGCTTAACAAAAACAGTATTTGGTGGAGACATGTTTAACTGGCTTTAAAATGTTTTCTTAAATAAAATGTAATATTAAATAGGCAGCAAGCTACTATTGTACATCATTAAAATAATTGTCCATTTAAACACAGG
Source organism: Bos mutus (assembly GCF_027580195.1). Classification (NCBI taxonomy): domain Eukaryota; kingdom Metazoa; phylum Chordata; class Mammalia; order Artiodactyla; family Bovidae; genus Bos; species Bos mutus. The sequence goes on from NC_091624.1 coordinate 40,659,904, forward strand.
GGTCAGGATGGTACTCCAGTCTTAAACCTGTACATGTTATTGGGGTACTCATGATTTATATAACCCTGAATCTTTCAATTACAGGAATTTTCAAAACAGCACATCATCTATTAAACAACAGTAATAATGGTAACATCATAAGAAGACATTTCAACAGTTTTCTAAAACCTCGGAACGTCATGTACTCCTGTAACTGTGGCAGTCAAGTAAGACACCATCATGAAAGTGTAGTTGCTCAATTGTGTCCGACTCTTTGCGACCCTATGGACTGTAGCCCGCCAGGCTCCTCTGTCCACAGGATTTTCCAGGCAAGAATACTGGAGTGGGTTGCTATTTCCTTCTCCAGGGGATCTTTTGGACCCAGGGATCGAACTCAGGTCTCCCGAATTGCAGGCAGATTCTTTACCATCTGAGCCACCAGGGAATCCTTTAAGACACTTGCCATGTGTCAATTAATGCCATGCCAATTAATACTTTCTTGTCCTACAGAAATGCCAGCTTTGATCTTTAAAAGTCAATGCATATATCAAATACACCATATACCATGTATATAGGCCAACTTTCCTTGTATTCCCTCATTTGTATGTTTTAAAAAACCTGCCTGCAACGCAGGAGACTCAGGTTTGATTCCTGGGTCAGGAAGATCCCCTGGAGAAGGGAATGACAACCCACTCCAGTATCCTTGCCTGGGGAATTCCATGGACAGAGGAGCCTGGCCGGCTATAGTCCATGGGGTCACAAACAGCTGGACACAACTGAGTGAATTTCACTTCACTATTAACAGATATGGAGAATGAACAGCCTGTCCATATCAAGAATGAACAGCCTATAATTTCTGAGCCTTGCTGAGATTTAACATTCTGAGATATTAAGATAGCATCTCCTCTGGCCTACTGAATAGCATTCTAACTATTGTTAAAAAATGTTTAAAAGCTTGTAAGTAAGAAAGATTTAAGAAAGGGATAGAGAACAGAGCGTTTACTGACCTAAAAGTTCAGAAGAAAGCCTCTCAACTCTCCTTATCTCTTTTCCCATGAGAAAAGCCCAAATACTGTATGTACTCCTTTAGAAGACTCCACCAAAAAGATTAAGGAGATCAAAGTGAAAGTCGCTCAGTTGTGTCCAACTCTTTGCGAGTACAGTCGATGGAATTCTCCAGGCCAGAATACTAGAGTGGGTAGCCTTTCCCTTCTCCAGGGGATCTTCCCAACCCGGGGAATCGAACGCAGGTCTCCCATAGTGCAGGCGGATTCTTTACCAGCTGAGTGACCAGGGAAGCCCTCAAAACAGACTATTAAAGGGAAAAAGATAAAGGTAATCACAAACACTTAATTTTAGAACCCTGAACTTTGATTCAGAGAAGCTAGAATTTAGAGTTCTGTATTTACCTTCTGACAGAAAAAGCAAAAAAGAGTTTTAAGTAAATGTCTCTTAGGTTTTGGTATACATGCCCCATACATGGCAGTTTTCTGATTCTTTGGAATTTTTCCCCTAACAGGTCTGTAAAATATCAATTTGCCTTAAGTTTACACTATTATATGACCTACCAAAAAATCCAGGAACTCATCAAGTCACCCAACAAGGAAGACCAGGCAAGTTGGGAAACAGATTTAGAAGAAATAATGAGTTTTAAAAAAGAAGTCTTTTCTGGATACCCCTCAAACACTAGTTATGATGGGAGATAACTAGTGTTTGAGGGTAAAAAACCTAATCTGGTTTTCCAAAAAATAAAAATAGGATGGGAAGACAAAAGAGACCAAGGGTTATAAGTTTAGTTCAACATCAAGCAGATTTAGTTTTAATTGCTTTAACAATAAAGAAATCTTTAAGAGATACTGATGGCCAGAGCTGTCAACACTGTAAGTTTTACTCAAACTTTTAAATATAACCTCTTTTTTACTGCATGCATGTCAATTTCAGACTTCCTAGGTGGGGCAGGGACAATGGTAAGGAACCCACCTGCCCATGCAGGACAAGCAAGAGATATGGGTTCGATCCCTGGGTTGGGAAGATACCCTGGAGGCAGAAAAGGCAGCCCACCCCAGCACTCTTGCCTGGGAAATCTCATGGACAGAGGAGCCTGGTAGGCTATAGTCCCTGGGGTTCCAAAGTGTCAGACATGACTGAGCAGCTGAGTACACACGAATGTGCACACATCAATTTCCTGGCCGATTGTCAAAAGCATTTTATTCCTGCCTCTGGTAACATAATCTGAGGCTGTTTCAGGAAACAAACGAATAAAATACCAGAGTTTCACTAAGTTTTACAGTTGCTGTTAAGACTTGGTAAGAAATATAACAGGTGTGTATCGTGAGTAGCTAACATGTTACATATTTACATCTGAAGGCTATGACCTTCACTATGAAAACATGAGTTCCAAACAAGCTGATAACAGGTAAAGAAATGCCTACTGGACAAATCTCCACTCAAATGTTCGCCAGCCCTTCAAAATCTGTATATTTAAGACTGACCTTACTATCTTTTCAACATCTTGTTCATTCATTCACTATCAACTTTGCTGCCCAGAAATGTGGACGCCTGCCTTCTCACTTTATACATTCAACTGTTAACCAAACCCCACAGTGTAACCTCCTTAACATCAATTTTCTATTCTCCATCCTTGCAGCTAACTTACGTTAGTTCAAGTCCCAATTACTTCTTACATTGTCTGCTGCTTCATCTGCTGCATTGTCTACATCGAATCAATTTTCTATACCATCACCACAGTGATGTGATTATTCTGTCACTTCTACTTAACAACTTTCAACTACACATCCACTGCACAAATTCCTTACTAAGATGTAACTGGCTCTTTACCTTCTGGTCTCTTCTACCATTAGAGTCTCATTTCTCACTTAGTTCCTCTTTATTCCCTATACAGCAGCAATATTTCACTGCTTTCACTTTCTTGGACTTTCTTGGAATATTCCATGAATATATATATATGTATGCATAAATATATATGTATGTATGTGTATGCATGTGTGTGTGTACATATGTATCTTTTCTTATGGTATTCCCTCTAGCTGGTATACTCTTACCAACTGGGAGAAGACCATGTCTTTTTAGATCTGGCTTAAGCATTCACCACGTTAAGAAGCCTCTCCTGGCTCTCCAACGGAAGACTGACATCTGTCTCACTCTACAGTCCTTGTGTCTGTGCATGCTAAGTCACTCAGTCATGTCCGACTCTTTGCAACCCCATGGACTATATCCCACCGGGCTCCTGTCCATGGGATTCTCCAGGCAAGAACACTGGAGTGGGTTGCCATGCCATCCTCCAGGGGATCTTCCTGACCCGGGAATCAAACCCACATCTCTTATGCCTCCTGCACTGGCAGGCAGGTTCTTTACCACCAGTGCCACTGGGAATGGACTGGTATACATTTCTAGTTATTCAGGTCCTTGAGCACTGATGCCACACCTCCCTCAATACACGTCTCCTTACATCTACATACAAGAACATCACTAGAATGCCCACTTTCTACTTTCTCACTGTTAGCTGGTGCAGCAAAGCATTTATTTCTAGGGTGGATTATACTGACATGGCTGGCTAGTCACTAAAAATTTATAAACACTTCTATTTATGTTAAGAACAAGATAATTCATCCACTATAATAACTACATTGCTGTTGTTTGTTGCTTAGTTGCTACGCTGTGTCGGACTCTTTTGCGACCCCATGGGCTCTGGCCTGCCAGCCTTCTCTGTCCATTGGATTTCCCAGGCAAGAATAATGGAGAGGGTTGCCATTTCCATCTCCAGGGGCTCCTTCTGATCCATAGGTCAAACCCATGTCTCCTGCATCACAGGTGGATTCTTTCCCACTGAGCCACTGGCAAGCCTATAGTAATTACATATTTTTTCCTAAAGAAGAGGATGACTATTTGAAAATGGATTTACTGGGCTCCACTTCATTATTTAAAATTGGTTACGTCTGTCCCCAAGAGCTGAACCACAAAACAAGTTTTCACTGATACAAAGGAAAATCTTAAAATACAATCTTAAAAAGGCTGTTTCAACCATTTTAATTTCTAATATTTCTGGGTTATTTTTTCAAAGCTAACGCTATAATTATGAAAAACTTTAAGGTCAATAATATTTTAAAAGTAGTAACTAAAGGGAACCAGAATTGCTAGCATATCAAGACTCAGCATCTTTAAAAATTTTTTTAATTGGAGGATAATTGCTCTACAATGTTGTGTTAGTTTCTGATATACAACAAAACAAAGTGAGTGAGTTATATGTACACATATATCCCTTCCCTCTTGAGCCTCCTTCCCACCTCCCACCCCATCCCACCCCTCTAGATTGTCACAGAGCACAGGGTTACCTCCCTGTGTCATACACCACATTTCCACTGGCTATACTTTGGCCACCTCATGCGAAGAGTTGACTCATTGGAAAAGACTCTGATGCTGGGAGGGATTGGGGGCAAGAGGAGAAGGGGACGACAGAGGATGAGATGGCTGGATGGCATCACCGACTCGATGGACATGAGTCTGAGTGAACTCCGGGAGTTGGTGATGGACAGGGAGGCCTGGCGTGCTGCGATTCATGGGGTTGCAAAGAGTCGTACACAACTGAGCAACTGATCTGATCTGATCTGTTTTACACAAGGAAATGTATCTATTTCAATGCTACTCTGTCAACTCGTCCCATCCTCTCCTGCCCACTGTGTCCATAAGTCTGTTCTCTGCAAGGGTTAGCATCTTGAATAAGTAATATAATTGCTTAATATCCTCCCTCCATTTTACCCGTAAAATGGTTACGGAGGGGAGGGGTTAGAAGGTTTGTTTCTGCAAAGTGCTTTGGGAAAGAATACATTTAGGGTACTTTTAAAAAGTCTCTAACACACTACTTCCTATCAGTAAAATTCTGAATTTCTTTAATGATTTGACTGCTTCCTCTCACTCCCTTGGCTAAGTAAGAGAACAAACATATCACAGGCTCAGAGCATGAACTGTAATGTTAAATAAATTATTAAACATGTCTACTTGCATTCACATACTTGGGAGAATGAGGATTTAGTTTATTTTTGCAGGCATACAGGAAAGCAATTCTATAACCTATTTTCCACTTCTGTGGCCAATCTCTTTGGTTCTGTGGCAGATTTTTCTTATTCCAGGGTAGCACTGTCCGACATAAGTGTCCATGATAATGGAAAGATGTTGTAACTGCATTGTAGAGTATGGCAGCCACCATGTGACTACCGGGCACTTGAAATGTGATCAGCTGAATGAAGAAGTTAATTTTTACTTTAAAATAGCAAAATGTGGCTAGAAGTTACCATTCTGATCAGTGCAGTAATAAATGCCAGTGTCAACAAAATGTATCAAGTTTGATCTGGTTCCTGGCAAATTGGGCTTGGGTTAGACCCATACTGGACTAGCCCTCTCCCCACTGAAGGGTCAGGCAATAGATTTGAGGGGACACACCCCCAGGAATCTGCAAACTTCTGTAGAAGACCAGAGAGTAACTATTTTAGACTTTGTGGGCCAGGAGGCCAAATGGTCTCTGTTGCAACTATCCATCTCTAACAGTGTAACACAGAAGTGGCCATACATAATTTGGAAAGGAGTTCATGTGGCTGTGTTCCAATACAACTTTTATTTATGAACACAGAAATAAGAATTTCATGTAATTATCATGTGTCATGGAACATTATTATTATTGTTCTCTTTTAGATTTTTTTCAACAATTTAAGAATGCAAAAACTGTTCTTAGTTTTCAGGCCGTACAAAAACAGGTTGTGGAGCCAAACTACCTGCCTGGCTTGCAAGCCTCCGAGATACAAGAAGGTCAGTAAGCCAAGAAGAGACACACAACACTGTTAGTTATCAAGGAAATGCCAACTAAAACCACAATAAGATCCCACAAGAATGGCAAAAGCAAAGGCTGGTGCAGATACGGAGTCCTTGGAACTATTACACACTGATGGTGAGAAAGTAAAATGCTACAATCACTTCGGCAGTTTCTTTAAAAGGTTAAACATATCATAGGACTCAGTAACCCTACTCCAAGTATGTAAGAGAAAATTTATGTCTATACAGAGACTTCCATATGGCTATTTATATGCCCTTTATTCAGAGGGACTAAAAACTGGAAAACCACCCCAATACCACAGAGGGGTGAAGGGATACACAAAGTGGCACATTCAGACCATGAAATACTACTGAGCAATAAAAAGTAACCAGCTACTGGTAATATGCGACAAACGGAGTGAAACGCAAAATCACTGTGTTGAATAAAACAAATCAAAACCCAAAGAGTACATAGTACATGCATTACATAAAATTCCGGGAAATACAAACTAATCTACAGTGACAGAAAGCAGATGAGGGCTGTCAAGAACTAAAGGCTGAGGGAGGGGCAGACTGCAGTTAGGAGGAAATGTTCTGCATTTTAATTGTGGTAAAGCAGTAAAAGTTGTGTATATGTCAACTTATACACTTTAAATGGATGCTGTTTCCTGTATACATAAAGATGAGTTAAAGCAAGTCTTGATTCCACTGGCATCCAATTTACACACAGCAATCTCTGTGAACTGTTCTATTCACTTTTGTAAGTGCTGTTTAACTTGAGGAGATGGGTAAGCGAGGGACCGGTTAAGTTAGCCTGGAGTCTCTCACCATCACTGCAGATGGGACCTGTAGGGCACATTAGAAGTTACTTGGATCAAACAAAGAGCTTTAAACAGACAAGTTTTAGGAATTCTGTGAATTGAAAATCTTTCCTGTTCATACACTCTGATCTCTCTGTCTGGAATATGTATGATAATTCAGACTAAAATGTAGGATTCCAAGAATTAGTAAATAATCCTTTATGTTAAAACAAGTTTCCATTTGTAATACCTCTGAAATACTGTCCTTACTTAAGAACAATAACAAAACAACAAAAACCCCTGTTGCTCAGACTCAGTTTGTTTGAAAATATTTGATATATACCAAATATTTATGTCTATGGAGACTACAAGATACTTGCTCAACTCTGGAATGACATTATCAATTCAAAACATTAAGAGGAAAGAAAACAAGGTCCCATTTTCTAGTTAAGTTTTATTCATTCTTTTAAATTCTAGGCTAGTTTTTGACAAGAACTTACAGGGACTTGTTAGATGGAGCAATGGCAAAATAATGATTAAAACATCACTTACTAACAAAAAATAAAAAATATTTTAAATAATCTATAGCTATACATTGGTCAAATCTGGGATAGTTTTATTTTTTAACTGAGTATAGATATGTGAAATACAAACTTGGCTCCCCAGATTCTTCTCAGAGCAAACAATGTTACAGGTTTCTAGAGTCAAATTAAATGTCATGCTTGACTTCAGACAATGTGCTTTGGAAGAGAGAAGTAAAATACCAAAATGCAGGAGTTAGTGGAGATGAGGTGGTTGAAAAAACTGAGATTTGAAATTATTTGCTAAACTTAAGACACATGTTTTCAAAACACCAGGCTTCCCCGGTGGCTCAGACAGTAAAGCATCTATCTGCAATGCAGGAGACCCAGGTTCAATCCCCAGGTTGGGAAGATCCCCTGGAGAAGCAAATGGCAGCCCACTCCAGTATTCTTGCCTGGAAATCTCATGGATAGAGGAGCCTGGTAGGCTAAGTCCATGGGGTCCGCAAAGACTCAGACACGACTGAGCGACTTCACTTTCACATTTTCAAAACTCTGCAAATATTACTAAATAGGCCTGAAAAAAATCCTTTAGAAAACTCTGCTTTTCCCATTTCTGACCTTAAATACACCCCTTTTAACCATATACTATTGACTCCGATGTTAGGGAAGATGTCTAGCATAACTCTCAATTCTTTCTGAAACTACACACTTCAAGTATCATAATTTATCATACAAACTAGAAATAAGATCAGATTTTGTGAGCAACACAGATTCGTGCACTTAAAAATTAAAAGGCCACCACCGCTATAGGATCACAACTTCCTGATGTAGCACAGGAATATTCAATTAATCTAATTGTTTTCCCAAGTATTTACAGGAAAGCATTTGACTGCTTTTCATCTTAAGTTTTTCTCTAAGAGAGGCTTAAATCCAGGGACTTTAAGTGATAATCATTTTTTACAAGCATCAACATCTGACTAATAACATTAATTTCTTGGCACCACAGAAAATGTCCTTCACTGCTTACTGCTTAAGAGAGCTCTTTACTTATTATCTGGGGTAAAACAGGGCTCAATTTGTGAGACACGCTACAGATTTAGTCCTCACATTCCCCAACAAAAAATGGTAGGTGGGAGAGAGGAAGGCATATTTTTTAGATAGATGAAATCGAAGTATAAGTATTACATAAATATCTTAGGAAAATATATGACAGTGTACATATGAATTGAGAAGATGGTTCTTTATTTGGGAGAGAATGGTAAGGATGACAACTAGAAATCCTAGCAGAATGCTGAAAGTATAAGGGACTTAAATGTGTGTGCGTGGTCAGCCGTGTCTGACTCTTTGTAACCCCATGGACTGCCCCCGCCTCAACCTTCCCCCGCCCCCACTCCCCCACCTCCTCTGTCCATGGGATTTTCCAGGTAAGAATACTGGAGTGGGTTGCCAGTTCCTCCTCCAAGGTATCCTCTAAACCCAGGGATCGAATGAATCTGTGTCTCTTGCCCCTCCTGTGTTGGCAGGCGAATTCTTTACCACTAGTGCCACCTGGGTAGCCTGTAAGGGACTTAAGTGCCAGTTGCTCAGCTGTGTCGGACTTTGTCAACCTGTGGATTGTAGCCCAACAGGCTCCTTTGTCCATGGAGTTCTCCAGGTAAGACTACTGGAGTGGGTTGCCAATCCCTTCTCCAGGGGATCTTCCTGACCCAGGGATCGAACCCGGGTCTCCTGCATTGCAGGCAAATTCTTTCCATCTGAGCCACCAGGGAAGTCTGTAAGGGACTTAAGAGAGCACCTAATTCAGGTTCAAGGAGACTAAATGAGTTGCCCAATTAAATGGCGTAACACATATCAAGGGCTTAGCGTGGTGCTGGCACGTAACAGATATTCCATAAACGTTTGTATCACCCTTTTGCTTACCCCCAACCAAGGTCCCCCACCAGTAAGGTGTGCAAGAACCACCACCACACTGTAACCTAAATCTTCCAGAGATACCAGGTCCTTTCATCAGCCTATTTCAAGGAACATCACTATGATCTGTATAATACCTACTGTGTAGAGTTGCTGTGAACATTAAATGAAATCATGTAAAATGGTTAGAAGCTAAAAGTCCAATCAATGCTAGCATGAAGTTTCCAATGCTGTCCTCTCTCAAACGTGTCCTTTCCATTCATGACAGTACGAGTGTGTATGTGTGTCTCTGTGTGTGTGTGCACAAACACGTATGATGGGGTAAGGAACCATGGATGCAAATATCAGATACACTTAAGACTCAATTTTTGACATTTCCTCTCCTTTCTGCAGATTTTGATATGGACTCCTGGGTACCAATCTCATTTCAGTGAAAATTTCCTGCCACCATGAGTAACTCACTTTCAGTGTGAGGCACAAACTCAGATGTACTGGAATGGGGTAAAGGTGATGGAAGCAACAGTTCCTTCATTCAAGGATATGTTGACAAAAACAATGTCTCACTACAAATTCACAACTCAACCCAGGTTCAGTATCTCATTACCATGCAAGGCCCCTGAAAATAGGACATCACATCTTGTACTTCCTTGCATGTGTGTAAGACAGGTCATTAAATGCGTAATAGTCATTCACTGTCTTTCATCATCCTCAAAAATTCAGTATAAAAATTCAACCTGCATGTAACTCTCCAGGAATATATACTGAGACCCTGAACTAGCTTGAGAAAGACTTATAAATCAGTTTCTCAATAAAATACGATAGGTGTTTCATCTAAAAAGGAATATATCTTTAAACTCTAGTTCTAAAGTACTCAAATAGCTTGAAATTGTAGGCAAATTTTTACATAGATATACTTTACTTCCCTAGAGAGTACACAGCTTCTATTACATTCTTAAACAAAGTCCCCCCAAAACTGAAGAACCAGTGTTCTATGCTGCTTCTCCCCTGGCTTTGAAGTTCAAGTTCTCATGGATAGGCCTTCCACAGCTGGACTCCTAAAAGCATCCTTAAAAATCAAATGACCGGACAGTAATTACCCTCAGCAGGAAGGATGTGTGGGTAGCTGTAGAGAGGGCCATCAGAGGGACTTCTGAGGCACTGAAAACATCGTGGATTTGGGTACTGGTTTTAAGAGTGTACACTCTGTGAAAATTCATCAGGCTGAAAAATTATGATTTTTGTATGTCTGAAGGAATATTTCAATAAGAGATAAAAAAAAAAACACGTAACAAAGATGGGTCACTTAAACGTAGCAGACATCATTACATAATGTAAAAAAAGAAGTCCTTAAAAATTACATCCTAGGAAGGGTCAGTGGTGAAGAGCTGAAATCTCCAGACAATAGCCAGAGAGGCACTGTGGCCCCCACCCACCCTCCTGCAACTAAGTAACTAATGCCTGCCAATGAGCATGTGGGTGAGCCTGCAAACAGGTTCTCCATCCTTAGTTAAGCCTAGAGGTGAACCACAGCCCGGCTGACAGCTTGACAACCAGACCCTCAGCTAGAACCATCTAGTCAAGACACTCCCGGATTCCTGACTCTGAGAATATCTGTGAGATAATATATGTTTGGTGTTTAAAAGAAGGAAAAAAAAAAACTATGATGCAATATCTAAATACTCTCTTCCTTACATACATGAAAGTGAGCAAAGTAGCCTTGGAAGTTGTACCTACAGACACATCAGCTTATCGGTTTAAATTGGCAACTTTCACCTCGCGAAGGGCTGTGGTACAATATCATGTTCCAAACCCAATCAAGAAGAAAATATAGCTGGTGGTTATGAACATCAATTCTGGGATCAAATGGAAGTTAATATATCTGTAAGATACAGAACAGGGATCTTCTTAATGCTCCTTTTTCCTACCTCCATCTAAATTACAGATTCCATTATAGAAATATTTTGTTTTATTTTGTGTCTATATCACATGGATGTAGACAACCCTTAATTCTTCTGAAGGCTTTTCTCACAAGAGGTAATAACACTGTCAGAATTATCAAGTACGTATAAAGGTGTCCGTCTAAAATACTGACATTATTTGTATAAATCCACAGGAGAGGTACCTGGGGTGAAACAGGGAATGTGTAGCTATTTCGTATGATCCAACACAAATGTAGCATGTTTTGCAATCAATGTATTAGTTCTTCTATCCATTTGTACTTCTGAAGCCTGCCCAAGACAGTATCAGAATTTGATACTTCAGCAGTCTGGCTCCAGTATCTTTTTCAGTCCCCAATCCTCTGCAGTTCCCAGCACAGAGAAGGGCTTTGGGCACATTAAGCCCTTACTGTATCAGTTTAACTGAAAGAAAATTACCAAAGTAACTATTTTCCCTCCTTTAAAATTCTCCAAAGTTGTACAGAATTCTCTTCTCCAAATAAATCACCCATAGTCCTTCATGTTTCCTTGCATGTTTTTAAAAGCTAAAAAGACAACTATCTTTTCCTCTAAACGGGCTAAACTTTTGCACTCTGTTAAATTTTAACCTGCCAGCTTTAATGATTCTTCTTGACCCCTAGAGTTACAGTGGTGGTCAATATTTAAACAAATATGACTATGTGAAAACTGTATTTTCTGTTATTACTCAGTCATAATGCAGATACCAGTAAATAATACTGTAAGAGTCTGAGTAAGACCCGGGATAACAATAGAATAAATCCAACAAACCCCCAGAATTATCATTCATTTAATATATTTACATGTGTGTTAGTCGCTCAGTCGTGTCCAACTCTTTGCGACCCCCATGGACTGTAGCCCACCAGGCTCCTCTGTCCATGGGATTCTCCAGGCAAGAATACTGGAGTGGGCTGCCATTTCCTTCTCCAGGGAATCTTCCTGACCCAGGGATTGAACCAGGGTCTCCTGAATTGCAGAGGGACTCTTTACCATCTGAGCTATAGGGAAGTCCCATATTTACATAGACTTATATGTTAAATAATATACTTAATATCCAATTATATCATATACATTTTCCTTTTTCTCTTGAGCCTGGATACCAGCTAGCAGTATTAAAACATCTGATGATCCTTCTTAATGTTTCTGTTACACTGTACACTAACTTTCATTTCTTTACCATAACTAGCCAGCAAGTGAAAATACCAAATCCTCATTATCTTCATCTAACTTAATGTTTTTTAAAAACGGAAGGAGGACCATTCATTTTATGAAGATAAATACAAATGAGTTTGATTTTTAACAATCACTGCCTCCTTGGTGGGTGTTAGATAAGGTTCTCTAAGACCAAGAGTAAGAAACTTATCACAACGAGAAGGTTCTTACAAGCCTCTCTTCTGAAGAGACTTGACTACTGACATCAACAGAGCTAAAAGACAAATCAAATATTGTAATTTTCCATTACTATCGCTTTGTGACTTCCATTAAATACTTATCAGAAGAGATGCTCAGGACTCCAGCCTAAGAATCATATGACACTTACTTAGTGTCAATAGAAAAAACAACAATACAAAACTGCTCACCCTGGTGGTTCAGGAAAGCACTAGCTACATAATGACTCAACTATTTAGAACTACACATGAAGCTTTCAAATAATAACTGTTTTGAATCAGTGATAGACTTTTTTAAACCTCATATTCCAATAGTGTTTTCAGAAAAATACTACCCCTCAAAGCACTTCAGATTTGTCCTTAATCTTTTCATTTATTTACTCATTCCACACGGGGGAGAACTTATCTTTTTCTTGAGAAGGTTTTCTGCTACAATAAAGTACATGTTTAAGACTCCAAGTATCCAAAACTAAAAGTAATCTAGTGGTCTAACAAACAAAAGCATAAAGAGAAAAAATTCCTTCACAGACTTATCTGGTTGTTAAAAAGACCACTATTAGAGAGTAACATACTGTAACTCTCTGAAATCAAATGAAGCACTGAACTGGCCTCCTCCTCTTTGTTTTGAAAAGTTAGTAAGTTCTTACTTTGGTAGATTTTTATGTTGGGGTGGGTGGGGAAAAAAAAAACAACTCCTTACTAAGGCAGATCCTCCTTTGAGAGGTAAGTGCTATGAAGACCGCTTGAACTCATCCTGACGTTCCTCTGGTGAGGAATGACCACCTTTTTGATTCAAAATGTGGGAGAGATCACAGGAAGAGAGACTTCTTTGCAAGAGATAAGACAGATGCATATTCATAAAAGTACATGAACTTCCTGTCTTCCAAAGCATCATCAGAAAGGCTATCTATTCAAACCATATTCTGGAATGCTCTCTGACACTATTTTTTTATTTCCCCAGTAGATAAAAGCATGGGACCCAAAGTCAGAAGCCTCCAATCCACTTCCTAAATAAATCTAACATCAGTTCTATGCTTCAGTTTCCTCAAAATGACAGAAGTAGTTAATGCCTATCTACTCTTTTAGGATGGAAGAATTAAAAAAAAAAAAAAAAAAACACACACACATAAAAATCCTACACGCTTCTTAGATATGGTTGCTATAAAACTCAAGGAACTACAGTATTATAATTATCACCTTGTATCAAGTTTTACTGCTACTTCTGAATCATGCTACTGAGTTTCAAATACAAATCTGTGGTCTTCCATCAGTGGTTACAATCTTCTATATAATTCTGTCCTGATAACTTGTGCTTCCCCCTTCAAAGATTTACTCTACTGATCCCTGGCCTGAGAATTTATTTAGTCCCTTCTCTTCCAAAGAAACTGACAGAAGTCACACCACCGCAGTTCCTTGTAGACAAAACGTGAGAAGATTCTCCTTTTTACTTGAGGAATGATAACTATACAATATGCAAAATAAGGAGACACACTTGCTATACTCTCTACTTTCTACTTCCCACAACACAAAACCCGTGCGGTTACCTAGAAAATCCAAAGGTTTCTAACAATATAACTGTAACAATAACTGTGTCATAAAATTATCAGATCTAAGGCACAGAAAGGAAAAACTTTATCGAGTTTGCAAGAAATAACCCTGACTCCTCGAGCTACTTTTAGGAGCGGTTAAGGGTTTGTCCCTTTCTAGGGCCTGTGCCATGTCTTTGAAAAAAAGTGGCCTGGGCCCAAAGCACGCCCGGGGCAGCTCTGCAGCCCCATGGGGACCCTCCAGAGCAAACGTCTGCACCCAACATTGCAGCTCTCGATTCAGACACACCCCCTCCACCCCGCGTTTCAGAGGAGGTGTGGGCACTCAACTCCTTCACTGGGGATAGGGGGACCGGAGGGAGGGCGGGCCCAGGCCTGAGCACCCATTTTGGAGGATCGGGGAGCTCGGCCCTGCAGGCTGTGCGATCAGGAGTGGGGGAGTGGTGGGCGAATCCGTGGGAGCGGGGAAGGAGGCAGGAGGGAGGGGGGGTCTCTCTTATGTTCGGGGGCGAGAAGAGGAAGGCGGCGGGAAAGATTCGGTAAAGCGAGATCGATCAGTGCGAGGTATTCTTTTTGTTATCTGTTTAGGGCCGGCGAGTGTGACGGGGAAGTGCCCCTCAGGACAGAGTCGGCAAGGGGTCTCCCTACCGCCCCCGTCTTGGGGGGCACTGAGGACTTGCGGGAGGCCTCCCTCCGGAGTGAGGACAGTCACTGATAAGCGATGTACGCTGTGCCCGCCGGGGCGCGGATCCCTGAATCTCCAGCCCCGCGCGAGAGACTTGGGACCGGGTGGGAGGGGATGGAGGAGGCCCCCGGCCCGGGAGGCGGGAAAGGCCCCAGGGCTCCGGGACGGGGCGGCGTCTCCGGAGCCCCGAGTGGCAGCGGCGCGGGCCCGGCGAGCCCCGACCCTGCCCGAGCCCCTCGGGCTGCGCGCGCCCCCAGTCCCCACTCTCCGCGGCCGCCCCCTCCCCCGCAGCTCCTCTCACCTGCACATGATCCGCCATTTTGCTCCATTCATGCTCCTCTGCGGCCCCCCCTCCCCCCCAACGCGCACCTCGGCCGGGCCGCCGCCGCCGCCGCCGTCGCCGCTGCGCCTGCGCGCTGGGGGCTCGTCGCGCTGCGCTCGCGGCGTAGCGCCGCCCGGCTGCGCAGGCCCGGGCGGCAGGGGCCGCGGTTGGAGAATGCGCAGCGCCGTTGGGACGGCGTAAAGGCGCGGCAACGTCAGCGGCCCGGAGACGCGGGAGGCGGGTGGAGGAGGGAGCAGACCGGGGGGCGCGAGGGGAGGGGGCCGGCGGAACAAAGCTTTGTTTACATGATTTTTAAAGGGGCCGCGCTCGCTCCGGCGGGCCGGCGAGAGCGGCAGCGGGAGGTGGCGCTGCCTTAGCTCATCGGCTTGGCGAGGGCTCCCGGAGGGACCAAGACCTATCCCCGCCCAGACCCCTGCACCTGACGGATTCCTCCCTTCAAAACTGTCCTCACGTCGTGCCCCTCACCCGGCTGCGGCCGTGCCACTGCTGTAACACCACACCACACCACACCCCCGGGGGTTCTTCCGGTGTGCCCACCGCCCACTTAGGACGCCTGCATTATTCTTTACTTTCCCCTGCCGACGAATTTGTGTCCTTCTGGATTTCTGCTCCAGTGGACAGGGGTCATTGCTCTCTCATCCTAGGTTTTACCAGCAACTCAAATCTCCTTGTTTCCATTTATATCCTTTTCTCCACGCTAAACATTCATGGAAATAACCGCCAAGTAATGGTAATGATGGATACACGCAGAAAGCACGGTTCCGACCTTCCCCAATAAATTGTCATCTTAATCAGCTGTCTAGGCTGCCTCCTAAGAGTGGTCAGAAGCTGCGGGAGGTGGTGGTGGGGAGAGATAAAGGGATTTTAGGACCCCTGGGCTCAGTCTTGAGTGGAAAAGCCATCCCTCTGGGTGAGGTCAGGTAAGGCCTTGCCTGCTGAGACCAATTCCAGTCTTTCCCACTTGGAAAGATAGATCTTGTTTTCCATTAGATCCCACTCTGGCTTCCAGTCATGGTCCCCAGATTAAATTTTATCTGAATTCTGAGAGTATAGGTTGTATGTTAGTAGTGAATGACACACACACTTTCTGTTAAGGATCAGGAGGACTGGTGCTCAGCATTCATTTCAACCTTCGTCCTCCTCCGAGTGTGTCTTCCTCATTCGCAGAGGTAGGACACCTAAAAACTACATTACCCAGACTTCCTTGCATCCAGGGTTCTATATGCAAGTTAAGCTCAGTTAAGTTCAGTCGCCCAGTCCTGTCCGACTCTGCAACACCATGGACTGCAGCACCCCAGGCTTCCCTGTCCATCACCAACTCCCAGAGCTTGCTTTCAAACTCAGGTCCATGGAGTAAGTGATGCCATCCAACCATCTTATCCTCTCTTGTCCCCTTATCCTCCTGCCTTCAATCTTTCCCAGCATCAGGGTCTTTTCCAATGAATCAGTTCTTCACATCAGGTGGCCAGAGTATTAGAGTTTCAGCTTCAGCATCAGTCCTTCCAATGAAAATTCAGGACTGATTTCCTTTGGGATTAACTGATTTGACCTCCTTGCAGTCCAAGGGACTCTCAAGAGTCTTCTCCAATACCAGGAAAGCATCAGTTCTTCAGCACTCAGCTTTCTTTATAGTCCAACTCTCACATCCATACATGACTAATGGAAAAACATAGCTTGACTAGACAGACCTTTGTCAGCAAAGTAATGTCTCTGCTTTTTAATATGCTGTCTAGGTTGGTCATAGCTTTTCTTCCAAGGACCAAGCATCTTTTAATTTCATGGCTGCAGTCACCATCTGCAGTGATTTTGGAGCCCAAGAAAATAAAGTGTGTCACTGTTTCCATTGTTTCCTCATCTATTTGCCATGAAGTGATGGGACTGGATGCCATGATCTTAGTTTTCTGAATGTTGAGCTTTAAGCCAACTTTTTCATTCTCCTCTTTTACTTTCATCAAGAGACTCTTTAGTTCTTCCTCACTTTCTGCCATAAGGGTGATGTCATCTGCATATCTGAGGTTATTGATATTTCTCCTGGCAATCTTGATTCCAGCTTGTGCTTCATCCAGTCCAGCATTTTGCATGATGTACTCTGCATATACGTTAAATAAGCAGGCTGACAATATACAGCCTTGTTGTACTCCTTTCCTGATTTGGAACCAGTCTGTTGTTCCAAGTCCAGTTCTAACTGTTGCTTCCTCACCTGGATACAGATTTCTCAGGAGGTGGATAAGGTGGTCTGGTATTTCCATCTCTTTAAGAATTTTCCATAGTTTGTTGTGATCCACAGTGTCAAAGGCTTTGGCGTAGTCAATAAAGCAAAAGTAGATGTTTTTCTGGAACTCTCTTGCTTTTTCAATGATCCAGCATATGTTGGCAATTTGATCTCTGGTTCCTCTCCCTTTTCTAAAACCAACTTGAACATCTGGAAGTTCACGGTTCACATACTGTTGGAGCCTGGCTTGGAGAATTTTGAGTATTACTTTGCTAGCGTGTGAGATGAGGGCAATTGTGCAGTAGTTTGAACATTCTTTGGCATTGCCTTTCTTTGGGATTGGAATGAAAACTGACCTTTTCCAGTCCTGTGGCCACTGCTGAGTTTTCCAAATTTGCTGGCATAGTAAGTGTAGCACTTTCACAGCATCATTTTTTTGGATTTGAAATAGCTCAATTGGAATTCCATCACCTCCACTAGCTTTGTTCATAGTGATGCTTCCTAAGGCCCACTTGACTCCACATTCCAGGATATCTGACTCTAGGTGAGTGATTACACCATCATGGTTGACTGAGTCATGAAGATCTTTATTGTATAGTTCTTCTGTGTATTCTTGTCACCTCTTATTAATATCTTTTGCTTCTGTTAGGTCCATACCATTTCTGTCCTTTACTGTGCCCATCTTTGCATGAAATATTCTCTTGATATCTTTAATTTTCCTGAAGAGATCTCTAGTCTTTCCCATTCTATTGTTTTCCTCTATTTCTTTGCACTGATCTCTGAAGAAGGCTTTCTTATCTCTCCTTGCTAATTCTTTGGAACTCTGCATTCAGATGGGTATCTTTCCTTTTCTCCTTTACCTTTAGCTTCACTGCCAATTAGATTTACTTGGAGAAAACTTTGGAGACAGAGCTTTTGATTGTTGCTTCTGACAAGTCTAACCTTTAGGATGTGGGATTTTTCTGTTTTTGTTTTCCAACATTTCAGTATCCAGTTCTTAGCTCCTTGAGCGTACAGAGCAGGGGTGGTGGGTCAGATGCTTCCTTGCTGTCTTCTTGGAGTGATGATTGCAATGGGGTAGACTTCCAATTCCCTACTTGCCTGATGGAGTAGAAATAACAGCTCCCTGTGGGGTCAGACCCAAATCTTCGCCCACCAACAACCCTCCCCACACCTGTTTCTCTCCCTCTATCTTCCCCTTTGCAGTAAATGATAATCTAGTGTTTCAACAGTCCCTCATAGCCAGTCCACGTGCAAGTCGAGTACACACCCAAATCTGGCCACTCATCTTCATCATTACTAACGTCCTGATCCAGACCACCATCAGTTTTCTGCTGGGCTCAGATAATGGAATCCTTGCTTTCTTTGCTTCTGATCTTGCCCCTTGACAACCCATGCTCCCTATAGCTGCAGAACACCCTTTTAATATCATAAATCAGATCATTCACATCCCTGCTTTAAAATCCTCAAGTGAACGCCCATTGCACTTAGAATACATTCGGGAAAAAAACCGGTCCCCTCTGGCTTGCAATGCTCTGGTCATTCTGTCCTTCTTGCAGATCTTCACGTTCAGCTGTTCCTGCCTAGGGGCCTTTGCCCTTGAAGGAACTTCTGCCTGCAGTGTTTTCCCCTTAGATCTTCAAGTGGCTGGTTTCCATATCACTGATGTCTTAGTTCAATTGTTATCTCCTCAGAGAGGCTTTTCTCACCAGTTCTATAGAAAGATGTCCCCTCCCCATCACTGTCATACTTACAGCACTGATCATGGTCTGTTTTAAGGTATTTACATATTTAGTTTTTTCATCATCTGAGTCTCCAGCTAGAAAGAAAACTCAAGAACTTCCCTGGTGGTGTTGCAGAGAAGCCAACTGAGTCCCTGTTGGAAACTTTCTTTGACTTGCTTTTTGTTGCTTTTGTTATTATAATCATACTTAATAGCTTGCCTCAGAGGACCCTGCCCCTCTGCTTGACTGTAAACTAAAGTGCCTTTTTTCAGCTCATTGAGAGCTAATCTGTCCCTGCCCACCTGTGAATAGAAGAGATGAACACATCCCTTCCCAAGGCTTGCAAAGCATCTCCAAGAGGTGGTGCAGTGGTAAAGCATCAGCCTCCAATGCAGGCGACTTGGGAGTTCTATCCCTGGGACAGGAAGATCCCCTGGAGAAGGAAATGGCAACGCACTCCAGTATTCTTGCCTGGAAAATCCCATGGACAGAGGAGCCTGGCAGACTCCAGTCCTTGGGATTCCAAAGAGTCGGACATGACTGAGCATGAGCACACACAACAACCCTTTCCCGAGAGCCTGGCCAATTCCCTTGGAGGTGTCTTTAATTCCCCACTGCCTTTCCCTCTCATCTGTCTTTTGACTTTAGTTCCTCATTGCTTTCTCTCTGATCTATAAAAGAACTTGGCATCCAGACTTGGACAAGATGGTTATTTTGAGGCACCTTTTCCTCAATCAGCCGGCTCCCCGAATAAAGTTGTATTCCTTGTCTCAACACCTTGTCTCTCGGATTCATTGGCCTGTTGTGTGGCAAGCAGAGTGAGCTTGGACTTGGTAACAGCGGTCCAGTGACTGATTCATCCTCCCACTGCAGGGGGCCTGGGTTTGATCCCTGGTCAGGGAACTAGAACCCACATGCCACAACTAAGAGTTTGCATGCTGCAACTAAAGATCTTGTATGTTGTGACGAAGATCCAAGATCCTGCCGCAATAAGACCTGGCGCAGCCAAGTAAAGAAATGTTTTTAAAAAGAGAAGGGAACCACAATGAAAACAGGGAAGGGGACAACAGAGGACGAGATGGTTGGATGGCATCACCGACTTGATGGATATGAGATTGAGCAAGCTCCGGAAAATAATGAAGGACAGGGAAGCCTGGCGTGCTGCAGTCCATGGGGTCGCAGAGTTGGACAAGACTGAGTAGCTGAATAACAACAGCAAATGTCTTGTTTATGCCCTGTCCCTCCTACCTCTGCACAGAGGAGATGCTCAAAAACATAACTTTTAACCTGAATTCTTCCTATCTCAGTCTCATCCTAGGGTGCATTTGGGGCTCTCAGGAGAACATTAAGGAGTTTGAACATTAAGGAGTGTTATGCCAATGTTAAGTAATATTATTATGTTAATAATGATATACTTAATGGAGAGTGCGGACTAGGAATAAAACTCAAGAGACAGATCCTTCCTCCCCCACTGACAGGAACAACTGGAGTGGGAGAAGGCAGGATTGCTTTTACGAACACTCCCACTCCGGGAGTTGGTGATGGACAGGGAGGCCTGGCATGCTGCAGTCCATGGTGTCACAAAGAGTCGGACACAGCTGAGCAACTGAACTGAACTCCGCCCCCCACAACTTATTTCTGTGCTCAGTCCTCCATCATTCTCTGGCCCCCACCAACTCCCTGCCCACCATTCTATACCTTCTTTGCTGTTGCTTCTTTGCTGTCCAGAGCTGCCTTTGGGGTAGTACTCCCCCTCCAGCCCTCCCCAGCCATTCATCCTCTGGGGGTTGCTTAATCTTTAAACCTGCCCAAGGAATCAGTCTCTTCTGCTCCTTCCTTTCTAGCTCCCAAAGACAAGCCCAGAAGTCCTTTTGTATTAGAGATTTAGTTGCTAAACACTGGTGAGAATAGTAACAAAAAGTTGCCAGCTTCTTGGAGCCCTGATCTCCAGATCTGTTCCTAACTCCAGCTGAGAGAAACCATTGTAAAGGAAAGGATCCTGTGGCTTATACTGAGGCACAAATGAGGTGCGGCGTGTCCCTTTCTTGCCAATAAAAGCAAAAAGGAGTCTAGGGGCACCCCGCCCTCCACTTATGCCTTTTTGTTGCTTTCTTTCCCTATTTTTGGTGCCTGGGTCATCTAAGGGCCTCTGGCTCTTTGCCCTTCTGCTGTGTCCTTTTGGGTCCCTGCGCATAGGGTTTGCCTGTGGCCAGGCAGAAAATACTGGGGTTAGTACTTTCTCTGCAGGGTCCCCACAAGTCCTGCCAGGAAAAGTGGGGGTTGCTCTGAGTTCAAGCCTGTGGCAAACAGACACAGGAAAATAACTTTTCCTGCTCCCGTAGGCAAGGGATGGCATGGAAAGGGGCGGGGTATGCGAAATTCTTGGGCTCAGTGTTTAGTCGCTCAGTCATGTCTGACTCCTTGTGACCCCATGGCCTATAGTCCACCAGGCTCCTCTGTCCATGGGGATTCTCCAGACAAGAATACTGGAGTGGATTGCCATGCCCTCCTCCAGGGGATCTTCCCAGCCCAGGGATCGAACCCAGGTTTCCTGCATTGCAGACCGATTCCTTAGGGTCTAAACCTCCAGGGATTAAATAGTAATTTCCTGGTAATCTGGCAAACTCGGGCTCCCCCCTGTGGTTGTGAGTGGAATGCGTCCAGTTGACCTTCGGGGAAAGTGGTCAGAGAGGTGGAGGGGAGGATCCTTTGTTGTCTGGCTACTTAATCAGGTCCAGTCCACCCACCAGTGACTTCAGCATCTCAGGTCTTATGCCAGGCCTACTGCATCTGAATCTGCAACCAGGTTTGAACATTAGTGTTTGAAAGGCACTGCTCTGACAACCCCCAGGATGGCCTTAGAAGCCCTTCTTTTCTCACTCCTTAAGGAGATGCCGAGTCATCCGCAGTCCATGCAGCCCCTGTGTAATGCTGCTTCCCCTAAAGGGTTGGAGAAATGGAATTGTTGTTGTTTACTCACTAAGTCAAGTCTGACTGTTTTGCAACCCCGTGGACTGTAGCTTGCCAGGCTCCTCTGTCCATGGAATTCTCCAGGCAAGAATACTGGAGCGGGTTGCATTTCCTACTCCAGGGATCCAACTCATGCCTCCTTCATTGGTAGGTGGATTCTTTACCACTGAGCCACCAGGGAAGCCCAGAGAGATGGAATAAGCCACCTACTCTTAACCCCTTCTCAAGGCATTTTCCCCCTTCACCAGCATCCTTGGTTCCCCTTTGGTTGCTGGATCCAGCTGTTCAAATCCAGGCAGCTGGACTGAGTGTAATGAGCTTTACGTGTCTTAGTCCTCTCCTCCCAGAGCCCGTAATGCTCATGTTTGGAGCTGTTTTGGTAAAGCACATGGCATGTACAGCAGAAGATCTAAGCAGTGCACTGCTCTGCTGTTCTTCCCAAGATGACCGAACCCCTGCGGTAGAGGAAATGGCTCAGTTACATAAACACCCATTATGGGGTTACCCCAAGAGTGCTAGTCTAATTCTCTGGTTTTTCCAATATTTCCGCACTATGCCTCTGTCAGATTGCTTCTCTAAACCATTTGGCCCAAAGTTAGATATTCTCTGAGGCACTTAGATTTCCCCTAAGCCATGTATCTTCTTGCATGGAGTCTAGACTTTGTTTGCGTGCTAAGCTGCTTCAGTTATGTCTGACTCTTGTGGTCCCATGGACTCTAGCCCACCAGGCTCTTCTGTCCATGGAATTTTCCAGGCAAGAATACTGGAGTGGGTTGCCATGCCCTCCTCCAGGGGATCTTCTGGACCCAGAGATCCAACTCACGCCTCTTTTTCCTCCTGAACTGGCAGGCAGGTTCTTTACCACCAGTCGCATCTGTTGTTGTTGTTCAGTTACTCAGTCGTGTCTGACTCTGATCCCATGGACTGCAGCCCACGAGGCATCCTGGAGGTCAGCAATAAAAAGACTGTTCAATTAAAAGATCAGTTACCCTGGCACTTCCTCCTCTGGCCTTGTGACTTTAGGAGACTTGCAAACAGGTGGGTTCACACCTGCCCTTCCTTCTTCCAAGGGTAGAAAGTGTGTCTGGAGACTGTGTGGACCTGGGACCTTTGCTAACTGTGAAGCACATTTGATAACCATGAAACTTTTTTTTTTTAATGTTAGAGTTTGCTATTGTAACTTATAACCTCCAGATAGAATTCGAGTGTCTTTACAATGCTCACAAAGGTTGAAAGGAAGGCGGTCTCCAACAGTTGAGATGTGCTTGGGGAGTGTAGTTCGCTTCAGTGTGGAGACATTCATGTTTCTAGAAGCTCAGGAGGTGGTGTGTGTGTGTGTCATTGTGGGAGACAGGGAGTGTCCCCACAGAGGGAAACCATTTCAGCAGAGTGTGTGAAAGTACTGAGGCTAATGTGTCCAGTGTGCATGTGTGGCTCAGCTCCTGCTGAGTTGAGAGACCTGGTTTCCGGTTTGGTGGCCTTGAACCTGTCCTCAGCCCTTCTGTGAGCCTCAGTCTCCTCATTTTTAGATGAGCATGTTGGGCTGGTTGATTTCTCAGGTGTCTCCTAGCTCCATCATGCTAACCATCCAGGCTGAGCATGGCGGAGCCTTCGGCTCCTGGTTTTACAGTCAAATTTTTGTTTCTGGGTCTCTGTTCCAGAGGGCCAGCCACCCTGTGTTGGTGACTCCCCCCCGCTGGCCTCTGTCCCTGAGCTGCGTTCAGTGAAATGCTAGAGTTGGGCTTTTTGGAAATTCTCTCTCACTCACTGAAAATGCAGGAAGCTTGAATGTGAAACCCACTCGTCAGAAAGAAAACACACACACAGAGCAAGAAACCACAGGGCCTATCGGCCTGTCGTCATCAAGCAGCCGAGAATAGTGCAGAAAACTCTAGGCAGAGAGGAAATGAACTTGAGAGAAGGGGGAACCTAGGGCAGAGAGGAGCGAGAGCGGGTGGGTGTGGAAGGGGAGAGCTGGCGCTCAGGGGCCCCGGGATGCTGCGAGGATGGAGGACGTGGTGGTGAAGCAGGGCTTCCTGTACCTCCAGCAGCAGCAGACTTTTGGGAAGGTAAGAAGAGCACCGTTGGTCTGGGGCTGGGCTGAGAGGTGGTGGAAAGTGGGGTGCTAGCGACTCCCCGGAGAGGAGAGGAGGCCCTGGAATGTTCCAAAACCCTTATGGGGTGATGGAGACTGCCATCTACCACACTGGGTGCAGAACACAAGCTTGGGAGGGCTCGTTCCTTAGCAGCCACTTGCTCCCTTGAGCAGCCTCCACATCATGGCCTTTGCTGACAGCCGTGACCCCAGGAGGAGGGGATACCAGAGGACTCTGACTCTTTCTTGTTCTGTGGCGACTTCTCCTCACTGGGACACATTGGGAAGGACTGGACTGCACAGTGGAGGGGATAATTCGGGATGGCCGTGGAGGTTCCTTCCTCCTTTCCTGCCCAGTGGGGTGCGTTTGGCTGCTTTTGAACTTGAGTCGGGTTCTCTGGGAGCCAGGGCCCCATTGTGTCTAAACTCCTTTTCATTCTTTTGGCCTCTTTGAATAGGGAAGTCCTCCTTCCCTCAGGGGACCCACCCCAGGGTTCCTCTCTCTCTCTCTCTCTCTCTGTCCCTCTCATGGCCTCAGGCCACGAGTCAGGAAGGTTCAGGAGTGTCAGCAAGTTCCTGGGGACAGGGCCTTCTGTGGGGCCTCATGCAGAAAGAGGAGCTCCCCAGTCTGGGCTCTCAGACTGCCCTCCTTGCCTCCTCTGGGCTTCAGGACTCACATGCTTTCTGCCTCTCACCTGGGATTCCCTGCGTTGAGCTTACCCAGTCTCCCTGCAGTTGTCATCATGGGGCTCACCCCTGTGCCTTTTCTTTTTTCTTGCCTCTGGCTTCCTCCCTGCTGTCACTGGAGGCCTCTTTCTGGGTCACTTGGGGTGCATCTTCAACGCATACTAACTCTTAAGGCCTGTGTTAAGCCCTCTGCCTCCTTGGGTCTCCTGTGATCTTCCCCTACATCTCCCCCTGGGGTCCTCCTCTCCCCGCTGGTCACCATCTCTCCATCTGGGGCCAGAAATGGCGCCGGTTCGGGGCTGCACTGTATGGAGGTTCAGGCTGCGCACTGGCCCGGTTGGAGCTCCAGGAGGGCTCCGAGAAGTCTCGCCGGGGAGAGGCCCCCCGGAGAGTGATCCGCCTCAATGACTGCCTGCGGGTGTCCGAAGCCAGCGGGGAGGCCAGCAGTCCCCGGGACACCAGCACCTTCTTCCTGGAGACCACGGAACGCCTGTACCTGCTGGCAGCCCCCACCGCTGAGCGTGGCGACTGGATACAGGCCATCTGCCTCCTGGCCTTCCCCGTGAGTCGTCCAGGGCTGTAGAGAGGATGTGGGCACTGGGTGCCTGCCGAGGGCAGGTGTAGAGCGAGTCAAGGTCAGGATGCTGAGGGTGGTTCTTTGGTGGGGTGTGGATCCCAATTCAGAATAAAGATGGGGGGGTGGGGGGGTGGGGGTGGCAGACTGAGTGCATTTTGCAAGAAAGCTTAGGGTGGCCAGAGGTGGGGCTGGAGATGGCGATGGTGGTGAACGTTGGGCCTTCTCCCCAGGGTCAGCGGAAGCAGCTGTCAGGGCTGGAGGGGAAGGGTGGCCGGCCCCGCATGGAGGAAAATGAATTGTACAGCAGCACGACCGCAGGTGAGGGGGCCCCTGCTTCTCCCCTGGCTGTTCTCTCCAGGGCGTGGTGGGGAGGAGGTGAGAGCTGGCCGGCAGCCGGCCCAGTCTTCCTGCCTTGTGGTTGCCCCCGGCCCCAGCCAGCCCCTTATCAGCCGCTCCTCATCGCTTCCGGCCAGGCCCAAGGTTGGGGAGGCTGGCCTGCCTTAAATGTCAACCATTCACCCTTGGCCCGCTCCCTCTGATCCAGGCCTGGCTGAGAGACCCAGGTGAAAGTGCTGGTTTGGAATTCTCCCTTGATGGGACCTGAGCAGTCGTCTGTAAAAAGAATGGTTTCCCTTCTGTGGATCTAAGGTGTCCTGCAGCAAGGGAGCTTTTTGCTCACAAGGCAGTCCCCCTCCTGTCCTCTTGTCTAGCGCTCTGGGGGCTGCCTGGGGGGAGCAGGAAGACACAGGGCAAGGGGTGCATCCAGGCTCCACCCCTTGGAGGGCCCCCCGACCCCCATGGCCTCGGCAGAGGGTGGGTAGGCAGGGAGAGCTGGGGCGGTGGGGTAGCACCTGCAGGTGTAGCGGGAGGGATGGGGAGGCAGCTGGGTTGGGGCGAGCAATGAGATGGAGGAGACAAAGCTGTGACTCTGGCGACGGGAGCAGGAAGGATGTGGCCACGGAGGAGTCGGGGTGCTCGTGGCTAGGGCACGATGCCTCTTGGGGGAGGGGGTGGGGGTTCCTGGCATCTTGGGGAGTCTGACTTGGCACAGGGCAGCTAAACCTTCAGAACACAAGCACCAGGGTCATGGGGCCACCGATAATACTTTTCTTCTGGAGACCTGGCCTGCTTATTTAGAGTGGTGGTGAATAATCTGCTTGCTAATGCCGGAGACTCCAGAGACCCAAGTTTGAGCCCTGGGTCAGCAAGATCTCCTGGAGAAGAAAATGGCAACCCATTCCAGTATTCTTGCCTGGAGAATCCCATGGACAGAGGAACATGGCGGGTTATAGTCCATGGGGTCACAAAGGTTCGGACACAACTGAGTGACTGAACACGCACACATACAGAATTGAAAGAGGTTGGCTGTTTTTCCCATGAACTGTGTCTCCTCCCCAGGGACTCCCCAAAAGGAGTTTGCTGTGACCATGAGACCCACAGAAGTCAGTGAGAGGTGCCGGCTCCGGGGATCCTACACCCTCCGGGTTGGGGAGAGTGCCCTAGAGTTGTGGGGCGGCCCTGAGTCGGGCACCCAGCTATATGAATGGCCTTACAGGTTCCTGCGACGCTTTGGGCGGGATAAGGTGAGCAGGGGCTGCCAGGGTAGGGCAGAGGAAGGATGAACTGTGAGAGAAAAGAGAGTGTCAGGGAGAGGGCCAAGGGGCCCTCAAAGGAAGAGAGAATGGAGGAGGGAGAGAAGGTGAGACGAAGACCGAAGACCGGCAGAAGAAAATCAGCCCAGCCCAGGGGCTGGAGGAGAGAACTGGGGAGGGAGACACGGAGGTGGAGGTGGGGGAAGGAAAGAAGAGGAAGACCTGGCTGGGAGTAGTGGGCGTGTGGAGGTTGAACTCTGCCAGTCTTCATACGCCGATGGATGGAAGGAAGAAGGAAAAAGGAGAGGGGTTTGTTTGTAAGAAAAGACTTGGAGAGGAAGCAGCTTGATGAGAAGGCCAAGCAGCTCCCAGGCTGGAGGGAAGTTGGAGGTGACGTGTTTGTGATTGGAAACTGGGTATAGGAGCAGCTGGCCTCCCATTAATAGGCTTTCTCCCCCACCCAGGTAACCTTTTCCTTCGAGGCTGGCCGGCGCTGTGTCTCAGGAGAGGGCAACTTTGAGTTCGAAACCAGGCAAGGCAATGAGATCTTCCTGGCCCTGGAAGAGGCCATCTCTGCCCAGAAGAACGCCGCCCCTCCTGGGCCCCAGACCCAGCCAGTCCCAGTCCCTGCGGTGCTGCCCCGGCCAGAGAGCCCATACGCCCGACCCCACGACTCGCTGCCACCACCGTCGCCCACTGTCCCGGTGCCCACGCCCCGGCAGCAGCGCGGACTAGAGGGAGAGTACGCAGTGCCCTTCGATGCAGTGGCCCGGAGCCTGGGGAAGAGCTTGAGGGGCGTCCTGGCTGTTCCTCCCCAGCTCCCAGCTGACCCTCTGTACGACAGCATCGAGGATCACCCGCCCCCACGACCCGACCACATATATGATGAGCCTGAGGGGATGGCCGCCTTGGCCCTGTATGACAGCCCGCAGGAGCCCCGGGGTGAGGCCTGGAGGAGGCAGGCCACAGCTGACAGGGACTCCAGTGGCCTCAAGCATGGCTACATAGTGGGACAGGACTTCGCCGCCTCTGGCTGGCCACAAGGGACCGAGTATGACAATGTTGTACTTAAGAAAGGCCCAAAGTGATGGAGCGTGGAGGAGATGCGATCCCCATGGGACGCCAGTGCTGGAGTCCTGTCCAGATGGGGCCAAAGTTAGAGGCTGGTGAGAAGGAGCTGGAGTGGCAGGCAGGCCTCCTCTTCCAGCTTCTGGTGGTGACTCCTGGCCACCGCATCCCAGGAGCCCTGCTCTGCTCCTTCTTGAACCCTCAGCTTGATCAGTTTAGTCTGGTCCAAGGAATTGTCCCCTTCAGGGCATGCGGCATGAGTCACCATCTGAGGGCAGGAAGAGTGCCTGCAGAGACCGCCCTTCTCCTACTCCTTCTCCACTTCCTCTTCTTTTGCCACCCCCGCCGGCCTAAGTGGAACCTCTGGCATTTAGAGGACAAAAGGATGTCAGCAAATCGCCCTGGTTCCTCGGTCTGTGTGGGCCACCTTTTCAGGGGACAGCCGTGGCCCAGGCATGCAGGAGAATGGCTGCTGCTTTCTGCCAGTTTTGGACTTCTCTGTGGCATTAAACATTTCAGAAATATTTCTGTGCAACATGAGAGTGTGGGAGGAGGGGATGGGACAGGCACGGCCCTGCTGGGTGGATGCTTCAACTGGTCACCACTGACACCACCTCTCCCAGCAGCAGGATCCTCTCTGGGCATCAGCTGGGTCCCCACATCTGGCCACAGATGTAGAGGTCTGCGCAAGTCAAGGCACTCCGGGAAAGATGCTAAACCCATTGCTAGGGTAGGGTCACCACCCCCAAAATAGTGAGGAAGCTGTGTGTGTGTATAAACCTGGAGTGGAAGACAGGCCAGAGTAGAAATGGAACTCATCCCTTGCCTTTCTAAGACTTATCTCTTTGTCTGTAAATTGAGGGAGTTTCTCCATTTGGGCTCTGAGAGCCCTTCCTGTTCTGAAGTTCCGCATTGGCCCTTGTGTTTCTATTGGGTTGGCCCGAAAGTTCCAACCCAGTATTTCCCTGCAGGCTCTGTGCAGTCTCCTTTCATCAAGACCTGCTTTCATGGAAAGGGCTGTCAGCATGTTCCTGCTACTGGCCAACTCAGCCAGTATTACGGGGCACTGTCTGTAAAGCCTCCCTTTGCCTCGTGATGCTTATAGTCTAGAGGTGGGCTGAGATGAGGACACAGATGTCTATCACAAAAGGGGATGTAAGTTTCACAAGAGGAGAACGAAAGTCTGGGAGTCAGGGGAGATAGCTGTTCTCTGGGGGACCAAGAAAGGCTTCGTATCAAACACGGCACTTAAGGTGGCCCTTCAAGGGTGGGAAGGGATATGAAAAGAGGATACTGGTAGAAGAATGTGAATGGAGGCATTGGGGGAGGTATGTACATGCTTAGGAAAGAGTTCTGTAAGAATGGAGGGGAAGGTAGGAGGGAGGTTCAAGAGGATGGAGACATATGTATGCCTGTCTGCCTGCTAAGTCGCTCAGTCATGTCCAACTCTTTTCGACCGTATGGACTGTGGCCTGCCAGGTTCCTCTCTCCATGGGATTCTCCAGGCAAGAATACTAGAGTGAGTTGGCATTCCCTTCTCCAGGGGGTCTTCCCAACCCAGGGATCAAACCCATGTCTCCTGCATTGCAGGCAGATTCTTTACCACGGAGCCACCTGGGAAGCCTGGACGTATGTACACTTATGGCTGATTCATGTTGATGTGTGGCAGTAACCAACACAATATTGTGAAGCAATTATCCTCCAATTATAAGTAAATAAATAAAAATGGAGGGGACATGGGGCAATCTACTTGAGAAGGCAGATTCTAACCCTGCTGTGCAGGAATTTGTACCTAATTAAAGGGGAAGGAGGAATGACAAGGCTTTATTTTTTAAAATGTATATTTTAAAAAATTTCAAACACACAGGAAAGTGGGAGGAGTAGTGTAATAAATCCCCATGAATCCATTAATTACCTTCGAGAATTATCAATACATGGCCATCACACTGACAAGGCTTTTAAGCAGAGAATCCTATAGAGCTCTGTGTTAGGTCAATCAGCTGTCGGGTTACTTGGAAGATAGACTGGTGCCCCAGTGAGCTGAATTGGAAGGGGAAATTCAGAGAGACTGGGGGTCCAAATGCTGTGGAAGAGCCAGGGCTTGCGGATCTTGGAGTCACATTGGATGTGTAACACAGAGAAATGGGGTGTTGTGGAGAGATTTGGGTTTGTGGAAGAAGGTGAGCTGAGTTTCTGACAGTTTTAGGCTAAGATGGCTTGACTCTCTGGAGAAGGGCATGACAACCCACTCCAATATTCTTTCCTGGAGAATCCCAGGGACAGAGGAACATGGGGTCACAAAGGGTCGGATACAACCGAAGTGACTGAGCACCCATGCACCCACGCATGGGTTTACTCCATCCAGCTAGAGGGGTCCTAGCAGCAGCTGGAAATGGGCTCCAGAGCGGGGAGGGAAGCAAGATAGAGACCAATGGGCTGCCCAGGTTCGCATGTGGGTTGTGGGCACCTTTGATCTCAGCTCATGCTTTTGCCCCCTTTTAAAGGAATTTGAGGCAATGGGTGAGCAGGCTGGAGACAGAGAGGGAAGTCATCCAGGAACCTTGACTCTTGCCTGCACCAAAGGACTAACCCGGCTGTCATCACCTCATCCCAGCCTCAGAAGACACTGGAGGCAGGAGTTTCAGTAGTTACCTCTCCAGGCGAGGGGTGGGAGCTGGGGCCTTCTCAGGCAAGGATGGTGGTCGTGGTTTGGTCCCTAAGTTGTGTCTGCCTCTTACGACCCCATGGACTGTAGCCCGCCAGGCTCCTCTGTCCATGGGATTTCCCAGGCAAGAATTCTGGAGTGAGTTGCCATTTCCTTCTCCTCTCCGACCCAGCAACCCAGTGGTTAAACCCGCGTCTCCTGCGTTGGCAGGCGAATAGTTTACTGACTGAGCCACCAGGGATGTCTCTTTTTCAATTTCCATGAGTACTTGGGACAGACACCCCAGCTCAGCCCAGCAGGGGGCAGTGTTAGCCTGTGGAAAAGGCCACTGGGGGCTTAAACCCTAATCCCGTGTGGGGGCTTGGTCCTACAGAAGGGAACTTCAAGATTTACTGCTCAGAAGAATGGGGGGATAATTGCAAGGATCTGCATTTCAGAGCTGGTCCCTTCAGATCCTCAGAGTCCCTCTTGGAGGACTGTGGACCCAGCCACCAAGAGGTGTGGGGCCCCCAGCTGAAAACTGCTTCTCTCCTGGCCTCTCCCCTCTCTGCTGAGATCCTGGGACTTCGGAGTTTTTCCTTCTGAAGCTAGCTTTGCTCGAAAGGGGAAGTGGTAGACTGGGGCCCTGGGGAAAGATGGGGTGAGAGCTGGTGGGGGCAGGGGAGCAGAGCATTTGGGGAAGTGGGAGGGGCCACGAGAGTCCTGAGAATGCTGACTAAGCCCACGGGGTCTTTCTCAGATGTGACCAGATGGGGTAGGTCCTCCAGAGAGCCGGGTCAGCCCATCCCCAGTGGCACCATCACCCTGGACTTGGACCTTGTTCCCTAGTTGCCACCATGGACCAGCCCCGCTCTGCACCTGTGTGGCTCCTGAACAGAGTGGTTGTACAGGAATGGCTTCATGCAGGCGTGAGCCTCAGGGATAAATCTCTGCAAACAGAAACACAGAGGTGAAGCCCTTCTTAAAGTATTTCTCTAGCAGCCTGTTGTCAAAGAGCAAATTCATGGATGAGGAAAAGGCCTGGTCTTGAAGGGGACAGGGCAATATAAGATCAAGAGACAGCTCTGTGACAGCTGCCAATACCATGAGATGTTCTGCCGTGACCAAGGCACTTAGAGACTGCTTTTATTTGCTAATTACTATGCAGAGGTGGCATCAGGGCGGGCGAGAATGGCATCAGGACTGGTGCCCAGCATGGGCTTCCCTGGGGGCTCAATCTGTAAAGAATCCAACCGCGATGCAGGAGACCCAGGTTCCATCCCTGGGGCTGGGAAGATCCCCTGAAGAAGAAAATGGCAACTCACTCCAGTATTCTTGCCTGGAAATTCCTATGGACAGAGGAACCTGATGGGCTACAGGCCGTATCCGTGGGGTCACAAAGAGTCAGACAGAGAGCCCAGCATACATAGAGATGTATACATAGATAGGTGTAACTGTGTGCGCACACACAAATATTCCATAGCATTCCTGTTTCTTTGTTTTCCTCTTTGCCTCCCTTTTTTCCCCCCCAGAGCATAGGACCAATATGTGGGGTGTGTGTGTGTCTGTGTGTGTGTCTGTGTGTATGCGTGCACTTGTTGACTTCTGGTTCATCCCATAAGCCTGCTCCCAGGCTGTGCTGGGGCGACCAAGGTCCTCTGGTGGATTCCCACCTTGGAGCTTCAGAATAAACCAAGACCCAGATTGTCAAGGCCTCTCTGCTCACTCAGCCTCCTCCCTGCTGGCTGCACTCAAGCTGTTGCTGCCACCACCTTTCAGCCGTGATGCTAACCAGCCTCCTGCCTCATGGGCGCTGATTCAATTAGCCAAGGTGCCCACCTCCTGCCAGGGCCATTTATAAAGTCAGCAGGGGCAGCTGGAGATCTTAGGGAGGGAGGGGTTGGGAAGAGAGGGGAGGGAGATCAGTGAGCTGGGAAGGGAAGATAGAGGTATGAGGGGGATCTGGGAAGGGGAGTCTCATCTGATTAGGCATCAGGTTGGCTTCTCCCCTGGTGGGCTGTATGTTACTGGCCTGCCTCACTCCTCAGCTCCCAGGCCCATCCCATGCCAGCCAGTGCAGAGCAAGACCATCTATCTCCAGGCTCCAGCCAGGCCTGCCTTTTTCCTCTGTGCTCCCTGCCAGCCCTCTTCTTTTCTATTTATTATTATTATTCTACAATGTATTTATTTTTAATTGGAGGATAATTGGTTTACAATGTTGTGTTGGTTTCTGCATACATCAACATGAATCAGCCATGCGTATACATAGGTCCCCTCTCTCTTGAACCTCCCTCCTTCTCCCACCCCATATCACCCCTGTAGGTTGTCACAGACCACCAGGTTGAAAGAATACTCTTCCTGACACCAGACCCTAGATCTCTGGGCCAGAGGCGGCCAGCAGGTTAGGGAGGGAGAAGCAGGGTCTGAGGGATCTGTAGGGGAGCTGGAGCCCATAGCTGTTAAGTAATTCTGAGGCCTGCAGCCTGGGACTGGCTCAGCCTTGGGCTTCGGTGTCTGATCAGAGAGGGCTGGGTGGTGCCTGAGGTGTGCCTGAGGGGACTACAGCTTTTGGGTAATAATAATGTTCTTGAGTTTGTACAGCTTTCCCTTATTTATAAAGTGCTGTGGGGGCAGTTAGGTGTAGTTGGTTAGACACACATACTGTAGCCTGTAAAGTGTGTAAAAGTGAAAGTGTTAGTCCCTCAGTTGTGTCTGACTCTTTGCGACCCTGTGGACTGTAGCCCACCAGGCACCTCTGTCCATGGGATTGTCCAGGCAAGAATACTGGAGTGGGTTGCTATGCCCTCCTTCAGGGGATCTTCCTGACCCAGGGATCAAATCCAGGTCTCCCGAGTGGCAGGCAGATAACCCGCATTCAGATTCTGACACTGCTCCTGCTGGCCATGTGTCTTCAGGTGACTTCTCTGTGCACCTGTTTCCACATCTGTAAAATGGAGAGAGTATGTTTCTCAGAAGCTTCTTGTGAAGACTGAATGGATGGATACACAGCTCCTAGACTGGTGCTGGGACTACAGAGCTCTGTCTTCTTTACGACCTTCTTTTACCTCCCAGGGGCTCTGACAGGTGGGTAGGCAGAGATGTCGTTTCATAAGCCAGAGGCTGGAGGCCCAGAGAAGCTAAGTCGTTTAGATTTGGGGTGAACTCAGGCTTCATTGACATGGGAGGACCTGGCTGGGATTCTGATGAGAATGAAGAAAACCAGAAGAGCATTCAAGGAGAGGACAAGGAACAACATCAAAAGCCTTACAGCCCCTGGCTAGGTGGTTCCTAGTCGGCGGGCTCCATCCACCTGGGCAGAGCGGAGCTGGCCTGCGCCATGAAGCCCAGGAATGGAAGCGCTTGGGAGGAAGTTTCTTCCTAGACTAGAAGGCCTGTGGCTTGAGGCAAGGCGGAGGGCAGAAGCCACAGAGGAGATGGCCTCCCCCCATCTGAGTTGCTCCATCCCTGCTGTGGCCTGGCAGCTGGCACACCTGGGTGTGGCGGCAGGCTTCAGCTGGGTAGAAGCACCTGGGGGGCCAGTTAGCACAGCCTGCCAAGGGGCGAACATGTTGTGATCACGCAGCCCCGGGGCCACTGCCCTGCAGGAGCAGGAGGAGGCTGGCGGGGGTAGGCAGGAAGGAGGTCCGTGGTCTCTCCCACTGGACTGCAAATGTGCTATGGGCAGGATTCGTTTCTTTTCTTTTTTTCTTAAGTTTATTTGGCTGCTTGGGTCTTAGTTGCAGCATGCTGGATCTTTGAGTTTTGGCATGTGGGATCTAGTTCCCTGACAAGGGATCAACCCTGGGCCCCCTGTGTTGGGAACACAAATTCTTAGTCAGTGGACCACCTGGGAAGTTCCAGGATTCATTCTTAACTTAATTCATCCTTGTACTCCCATTACCTAATGCACTTCTAGGCACGAGGTAGGCGCAGATTAACTATTTTAGGATGGAAAGAATAAATGAAGCCCACTTTACTTGGGGGTGGGGGTGGACACAAATGGTTTGTGGAGCCCTGAGAGGACTCCCCCTCCAGAAAGTTTCCTTCACGAACTCCAGGAAGCCTATCATCAGTGTTTTGGTCCAATTCCTCTTCCCCAAACCTCTCCCAGCAAAGCTCTTTTATTTATTTATTTTTATTGGAAAAGAACATGATGCTGGGAAAAACTGAACACAGGAGGAGAAGGGGATGACAGAGGACGAGATGGTTGGATGGCATCACCGTCTCGATGCACATAATTTGAGCAAACTCTGGGAGACAGTGAAGGACAAGAAAGCCTTGTGTGCTGCAGTCCATGGGGGTGGTAAAGAGTAGAACACAACTGAGTGACTGAACAACAACAGCAACAATGGAAATTTTATGTTTCAACTTTTCATTTTATTTTTTAATTTATTATTTTGGCTGTGAGGCTGGTGGGATGTCAGTTAGTTCCCTGAACAGGGATTGAACCCTGGTCATAGCAGTGAAAGCCTGAAAGCCCGAATTTCTAACCAGTTGGCTACCAGGGAACTCCCCAGGCCTCTTTTAAAATGCATTTGCCCTGGGGCAGGTCTTCGAGGGACCCACTAACCATTCTTGGGAGAGAGAGTGTGGAAGGAGCTGGCCTGGGAATGGAGAAGGAGGTCCCTGTGGTGGCAGGAAGGAGTGCTGAAGGGGAGAGGCCTGGCCTGAGTCTGGAGTCATGGGCTGGTTGGTGCTATGCAAGTTGGCAGCCAGGCCTACAGGTGCAGGAGGCACAGGCCAGCCTTGGGCATGGGACAAACTTTTTTTATTACTTAAATTTATTTGTTTTTAATTGCTTTACAATATTGTGTTGGTTTCTGCCATGCATCGACATAAATCAGCCATAGGTATACATATGTCCCCTCCCTCCTGAACCTCCCTCCCACCTCTCACCCCATCCCATCCCTCTGGGTTGTGTCAGAGCAACCGGTTTGAGCTCCTTGCGTCATATGGTAAATTCTCACTGGCTATCTGTTTTACATATGGTGTATTTTACATATGGTGGTATTTGGACCCCATGGACTATAGCCCACCAGGCTCCTCTGTCTCTGGAATTCTCCAGGTCAGAATACTTGAGTTACATATAGTAATGTGTATGTTTCCATGCTACTCTCTCAATCGTCCCACCCTCTCCTTCCCTCACTGTGTCTGCAAGTCTGCTCTCTATATCACTTCTTGGCAGACCAGACTCTGACTAGAACCCTGAATGGACGGGTTTCTCCCTATTTCTGTCCCCTGTCTTCCTGGGCTACCTCTCCATGCCACAGCCTCACTCCCCCAAAGCCAGGACCCTGGGATGCTGGGGCGAGGGGTGCAGAGGGGAGTGTGGAGCTGAGAAACCCCTGTCTGCTGACACTTCTAGGACCAGAATGTCTGAGCCAGAAAAGGGCCTTAGCTCTCCTCTTGCCTGAGTCCTTATCTTCCACTTAAAGAAACTGAGGCCAAGTTAATTTTTAAATCCCTCTCAGATGTATTTACATTTTATTAAAATTTGTTTATGGTTGTGCTTAAGCCACAGGAACAAATAATTACTGTTGACACTGGCGACACCCACAGGGAGATCATGTTTGGCCTTTTGGGTAGATGGGGAGGGACAAAGCGGAGGGGCCTCCTGAGTCCCTTACTCTTATTATTTCTGAGCAAGGCTTTCTTTCCTTCTCCAATGTCACTGTGGCAAGTCCTCAAGCAAATGCCCTGGGGTGTGAGCCAGAGGCCCAGATTAATCAAGGGCAGTATAGCTTAGACTTGCTTTTGAAATGTGGTGCTTGGAGAAGACTCTTGAGAGTCCCTTGGACAGCAAGGAGATCAAACCAGTCAATCCTAAAGGAGATCAACTCTGAATATTCACTGGAAGGACTGATGCTGAAGCTGAAGCTCCAATACTTTGGCCACCTGATGCGAAGAGCCAACTCATTGAAAAAGACTGATGCTGGGAAAGACTGAGGGCAGGAGGAGAAGGGGGCAACAGAGGATGAGATGGTTGGATGGCATCACCAACTCAATGGACATGAGTTTGAGCAAACTCTAGGAGATAGTGAAGGGCAAGGAAGCCTGGCCTGCTGCAGTCCATGGACTGAACAACAGCAAACTGCTTAGACTGAGGCTGTTTTTGTTAATTTTCTGCTGGTTACCTCCCTGGTCTGTACAGAAAGGGCCGCTCTGTGAGCCTGTTCCCTTTCTGGTTTCCTCCAATAACTATACCCCACTCCCCCGCTAGTCCTTCTCCCATGGTATCCTTGACCCTCATCCTCAGGGGCAGCTCTCCTGCCTAGACAGCTCCAGAATGGGGTGCAGTTGCCACTTCTGGTGCCCAGGCTCCTGTTACACCTATAGACAGAAAAGACTTGATCCATGAGTGAGGATAAGGTTAGGGCAGGGGAGAGGCTGATGGAGGGTGGAGAGGCAGGTAGGATTGGAGTAGGGGGGAAGATGTGGACAAGAGAGGAAATGAACTGAGATGGAGAGTGGGTGGGGAAGCAGAGGTTCCGGTGGGGTGGGAGGAATGGATGGAGGAGTTATTTAGGGTAGCTTCCAGAACAACAGCTGGGGTAAGACCACCCTGCCTGGTCACCGGGGATGGAGAAACATCAAGAAGCTGCAGCTTTTGAAAAGCAGAGTGGTTGGTGAAGCCAGGTTCCTGTGCTGCTGGGTGCCCTGGGAGGTTGGTTGTTTCAAATCTGGGGTTATGCCTGAGAACCAAAGAGAAAAGCCCTGCTTCTCTCCAGGAATGTTGGCTGAGGAGGAATGGGAACCTGGCTGGCTCTGGGATGGGAGATGGTGCTAGAGGAGGGATCAAGGGGATCAGGGGAGCACGGCCAGGCAAGGTGGGCTCCGTTGCAGAGTAGGGGCATAGAGCATTCAGCAGGCTTTTGTGGGCAAAGGCTGGGAGGCTTGTGTTGATCTTGTAGAAGTCAGATAGATCACTCAGAACCCGGCATCCAGTGTGCATCCAGTAGGGCCAGTGCAGACAGAACTGACAAGCCAAGCCCATCCTGAGCCTAAGACAGAGCTCGGGCCACCTTTCTGTGGGTTGTTTGGACCTTCAGACTTTGTCAGACGCCTGACAGCCAAACTGAGCTCTCCTGGTCCTGCTTTCTGTTTTGGCTGACCCAGCACAGGATCCTTCTTCCCAGTAGACAAGACAGATGTGCCTCCTTAAAAAAAGATTAAAAAAAAAAAAAAAATCCCTTTGAGTTTGTTGATGGTGAAGGCAGCAAGGACAGCCATGGTGTAGAGGGCTTGGTGCCTGGGGCATCTTTTCTTGTTCAGTATCTCTGTCTTTATCCTCCATCTGTCTATAAAGAGGGATGCTAGACTGAGCACTGAGCCAGGAGCTCTAATCCCAGCTCTGCCCTAACTGGCTGTGGGCTGTGGGATGCTGGGCAAGTCTCTTCCCCTCTCTGGGCTTATTCTTCCATGTGGAAGATGATAGAGCCGGATTAGAAGAACTTCAATGTCCCCCTTAACTCTATAGTCCTTTGTTTTGGGGAAATCTTCAGGACAGCAAGGAAGCAGAAATGACTTTGACAAGAGGGAATGTAGAAAATACAGCTTCAAAGTCTTAATTTAATGTGTAGTGGGACCTACTGCTGGGATTCAAAAATGTCTGGAGAACTGGTGAGAATGGGTGAGAATGGGTCCCATCCTGTGAGGGACAGAGGAGCCTCTTAGGAGAGGACTTACCTTATAGAAGGGGATGGCATTGCAGAATCTCTGTGCATGCTTGTGCAGGTTGAGCAGTGAACAACTCTAGGAGGTGCCATTTATAATGAGGGCTCAGGTGAGCCTGACATGCTTGACCGTGGAATAAAGCACAAGCTGTCGGAGAGATGGGGTGCTCTGAGGACTGTAGAGTGTCTACAGGGCCATCGTGTACAATGGCACAGGCTGCGCACTGTACAAGTGCAGGCAGCACCATTCACAGAGACCACAGTGGAGCCATCTATCTTGAAGACTTGTTTCTCAGCATCCCTGATTTCACCTAAAGCATTGGCTGCATGGTTAGGCATTTCTAAAATGGAGGTTGAAACAGAGAAGGGAGAGGGAGAGTTTCCTTGTTTTGCTACAGGTTGCCAAGCACTGTCAGCAGATCCAAGGGCTCAGTGGCTTAAGGTTTTCTTTTTCTTTTTTTTTTGCCATTTACAACATTATGGATGGACCTGGAGCGTACTAGGCTGAGTGAAATAAGTCAGACAGAGAAAGACAAATACTTTATGTTATCACTTATATTTGGAATCTAAAAAATGAAACAAATGAGTGAATATAACAAAACAGAAACTGACTCACAGATACAGAGAACAGATGAGTGGTTATTAGCCGGGAGAGGGAAGTGGGGTGGGGCACTACTGGGGTAGGGGATTAAAAGGTTACAAGCTGCTATGTATACAATAGACTAGTCACAAGGATATATTGTACAGCACCAGGAATAGAGCCAATATGTTAAAATCACTTTAAATGGAGTGTGATCTATATTGAATTACTATGTTGCACACCTAAAACTAATGTAATATTGTAAACCAACTACATTTCAGTATTTAAAAAGTGCAGAAGAGGAAGACATAGGCACGGTGGTCTCAGTAGGGGTGGTGTCAGTGCCGGAAGACAGAGAGCCAGCACCTGAGACAGCTGTGAGCAACACCTGGGAGGCACTTTCCATGGACTAGGGTCCTTCATCAGCAGATGCCTGCACAGGCTGTGAAATCCTGCTTCCCCTTACCTGGGTTTCCCTGACAGCTCAGTTGGTAAAAAATCTGCCTGCAATGCAGGAGACCCCAGTTCTATTCCTGGGTTAGGAAGATCCCCTGAAGAAGGCAAAGGCTACCCACTCCGGTATTCTGGCCTGGAGAATTCCATGGGCATATATAGTCCATGGGGAAGCAAAGAGTTGGACACGGCTGAGTGACTTTCACTTTCACTTTCCCCTTACTTGGAAGCTGGCTGCAGAGCTGTCCCTCAGTCCATCCACCTCTTCCCTCTCCCTGGTCCCAAGTTGGGCTCACCCTCATTCAGATATTAGGAACCTCTGTCTCCAAGTCTAAACCATCCCTGTTCTGTATGGCTGTCTTTCCTGCTTCTCTCAGCTGTAGGCCTGGTCCACTTAGTTCTTTTCACAAAAGGAATCATGAGAAGAAGACTATAGATTTTATTATTTATTTGTTTTTAAAATTTTTGGCTATACCCTGGGACATGTGGGACCTTTGTTCCCTGACCTGGGATTGAACCCACATCCACCGCGTTGGAAGGCAAAGTCTTAATCATTGGACCACCAGGAAAGTCCCCAGAAGGAAGACGACAGTTTTAAGGAAGTCACAGTCAGCTGTGGAGGCTGCTGTGTCACATTGGGCCACATTGTGTCAAACACGTGGGTGTGGGTGTGTTTGGGGGTGTTGTGACCATGGTGCCTCTCTGGGGCACAGGGCTTCCTTGAACCCAGGGCATTCCATATTCTCTCTGTTGGTCTCCAAGAAGTGGGTGTTGTTTATAGTTTACAAATGAGGAAACTGAAGTTCAGATTTGAGTCTTGCCCAAGGTCAGCAAGCTCCCATGTGTCTGTGTTGGACTCAGTCAAGCCCTCCGCAGCCTGCCAGAGCTTTCTGCATGGTGGGGTGGCGCCAGGCAGCTGCCTTCCAATGCTACTCACCGCAGTCCCTGCAAGGAAGTCATCTCTTTGTGACTTGAAGATTTTCAAGAGACAATGTGGCAGAGTGGAAAGAGAACTAGGTCCTGGACTTGCCCCTGACAACTGTGCTACATTAGGCAAATTGCATCCCAGAGAAGCAAATGGCAATCCATGCTAGGACTGTTGCCTGGAAAATCCCATGAACAGAGGAGCCTGGTGGGTTACAATCCCTGGGGTTGCAAGAGTGGGACATGACTGAGTGATTAAACAACAACAAAATAGGGTTAATAATATCCATTGACTCCATGGAGTTGTTGGGCAGCTTAAATAAGATCATGAGAAGTGAGTGGGAATTGTGTGTTTCTATTCAATCATAAGTCATTATTATCTTCAAGGGTAACCCGTGGGAGTGTGTGTACATGCTCAGCTGCTCAGTCACCCTGACAGTCAGGACAAAGCCAAAATAAGCCTCAGTGGGGGACATGAGAGGTCATGGTGGCTGATACAGCTTCCTCAGTAATCAGAGAGTTGAACTGGGCTTCAGAGAGGGTGTGGTATAGGCTGTGTGATTTGAGGGCCTGACTTTCACCTATGTGCTCATTTGCAAGAGTATCCTTCTATCCTAGCACCTGCAGAGGCCAAGAGGCTAGTCCTTCCCTCATAGCAAGCCCTCCACAAGGAGGCTTGCACTCCCTCCAACCTTGATCCTCCTCTTCCTCTACTTTTTTTCTTCCCCATAGCACAGACCGGCATCTGACATTCCAAACATTTTATTCATCTTTTGTTTATTGTTCCCCTCCCCCCAAAAGAAAGTAAACTCTGCAAGGGTGAATATATTAATCTCTGGTTCACTTTGTATCCCCAGAACCAAGAACACTGAGTTTTCACAGGTGCTTGATCAATATCTGAATGAACGGAAAAATACATCTCCCACTCTCAGTGCAAACACACACACAGACACACTAATACCTCTATCCAGACCAAACTTCTGGCTCTCATCTCTTTCCGGCTAGAATAATCCTTGAAAGTTTCACTAAATGCACGACTGCTTTGTAGAGGTCTTTGCATTTTATAAGGGAGGCCTCTAGAAATGATGGTCTTCCCTGGTGATTCAGATGGTAAAGAATCTTGCTTTCAGGGCTGTGCAAGTGCCCTGAGGCTTGCCCTCTGGGCTTGCCTGCCTCCTCCTCCACCCAGTGCCTCAAGAGTCACAGAGCTCCCAGGTCTCACTGAAGGAGACCCTGGGGAGCTAGGCCCTTGGCAGACCACCAGCTGGAAATATTCTCTGAGCTGGCAGGAGGAGGGAGGCTGTGGAGTTGGCAAGCTCTGGACAAACCAAGATTAGTGAGGAATATGGTGCTTGCTCACCCAGCATGGCTCATTACCCAGCCCTAATCTGGGTAATTTCTCTCTCTCTCTCTTTTTTTTTTTTTTTTTTGCACCAAGATTTGGAGGGAGCAGTGTAGCCCTGTGGAGTAATGGGGGTCATTCAGCAATAGAAAGTCAAAGCTTGGGATAGTGTTGTGTGGAGAGGGGAGAATGTATCCCTCCGTCATTCCATCCTAGAGTCTTTTCTAGGCAAAAGACCAGGTAAGAGGTGAGAAAATAAAATGACATATTCCTGCCTCAAGGAATTTGGTGGGGGAGATGGGCATATACTCAAGGCGAAGTGCTGGGAAATGGGAAGGTGGGGGATTGCTACAGATACAGACTGGAGAACC
Source organism: Bos mutus (assembly GCF_027580195.1). Taxonomy (NCBI): domain Eukaryota; kingdom Metazoa; phylum Chordata; class Mammalia; order Artiodactyla; family Bovidae; genus Bos; species Bos mutus. The sequence goes on from NC_091624.1 coordinate 40,701,771, forward strand.
GGGCACCCAACTAGAGGAAGGAGACATCAGGGAAGGCTTCCTGGGGGAGGTGATGCAGCAGCAGTACACTATCCTTCGGAGGAGAAAAGGGTGCTTCAGGCCAAGAGACAGAGTGAGATTAGCTAAGGAAAGGCTGCCTCACAACCGAAAGGACTCCACCTCAAGACAGGACCCTGAAGACAGCATCGTGGGCTTGGAAGGCATGGCAAGGAGGGGACCCAGAGCTGGCATTCTCTGACAGCTGTGTTCCTCATGGGCAGACCCAACAGGATTAAGGGACAGAGAAGGCTCTAGAGAAGGGGAGGGAATGTCATATAGGGACGAGAGGGCTGCCAAGGCCCCACGACTACAGACCGGGAGGTTTCCCTCCGAGGATGCTCCTCCAGCGTGTTTGCGCAGCAGCTGCAGTAAAAGCAACGGTAACCATAGTTGATGAAGCAGTTCTAAGCGCCTCCTATGGATGAACTCGTGCATCTGCACAAAGGCCCTTGAGGTAGAAGCCATGGTTATTGCAGACCAGGAAACCGAGGCCGAGCTGTTACTCAGGGTCACATGGCTAGCTCGAGGAAGCAGGCATCTGATCCCCCCACAGTGTGCCCCAGGGTCCACGCTCTTAGCTCTGGAGGTGCGGCGGCGGGTGTGAACCTGCTGCCTGGCAGTGCACCGTGCAGGCACTGCACATGCTCGCCTCCATATCGGAACCCTCCACCCTGCTGACGAGTCTTCTCTATTCAAGTGCCCAGTCTCCTCCTTGCCTGTGATTGCAGACCCTCCAGCAGAGGTGAGGTGGTAGAGACAATCGTCCCTGGTGGCAGGAGATGGGGATACTATCATCTGTAGCATTTGCTGATTTCCACGGTGTGCGTATTTCCACTCTGGCCGCTTTCAGCTATCACTCTGACATCAATCGGCTTGTAAAACTCCTGAAAATCTCACCATCAGCTCTCAGCACAGGCCATCTCCAGTTCTCCAGTGCAATAGCCCTCCTTCTTCCCGACACTGCCTGAAGCTGTGCCGTCCCCCGCCCCCCAACACCCCCATCTCCTTTCCCCTGCCACCTCTCAGCGCGTCTGATTAGACTAGATTCACATAAACGGGTATGCTTTGAAAGTTCTCATCTTGGGAGGTTTGAAAACGGTTTTATTTCCTCCACTCAAAAAGAAATAATAATAAAAGATTCATGGAGTGCTTCCCACTATAATCATTTCCAGGAAGGGACCTTGGTGATTTAGTTGAAATCTTGGTTTTATAGATACAGAAAGTCCGCCCAGGAGTGGAGGTTCTGGCGGGAAGGCTCAGAGCCGGTGACTCACAGCCGTGGAGAATAGCCAGGTCTCAGGACTCCTGTTCCCCTGCTCTTCCTTGTGACATATCTCAGGTTCCATAGAGGTGATGCAAGGCAGATGAGAGAAAAATGCAGGATGGAATTTGGCTTTGCCATACACCAGCCTGTGGCTTTGCGCCAGTATCTTAGACGCTTTAAGCCTGATCTTTATCATTAAAAAAATGTAGACCTTATTAATACTTGCCCTCTGCAGCTTATAAGGGTGTTGTGGAGACCAAAGGAGATAAATGGGTAGCAGAATACATCTAAGGGAAGGAAATACAAATGGCTCTTAAATGTATATAATGATGTTCGATCACACTCAAAATAAGAGAAATGTAAATTAAAATTACTCTGGTAAATAATGTTTTCCTATCAGATTGGCAAGGGTCCAGAAATTTGATAATATACTCTAAATAGTGAAGTTGTAAGGAAAAACCACTCTCATATTTCTCGTGCATGCATGCTAAGTCAGTTGCCATTTCCTTACATCTTACATCTCCTGCATTGGCAGGCGGGTTCTTTACCACCAGTGCCCCATGGGAAGCCCTCTCATATTTCTCATGGGAAGGTAAAGTGTGTAATCTCCACGGAGGTCAGTCTGGCAATAGCTATCAACATTATAAATATACATATCTTCTGACCCAGCAATTCCACTTTTGGGAATTTCAGCCTACAAATATACTTGTGTAAGTACAACAGGTCTATGTTTATGGTGTTTGTTGTAGTGTTGTTTGCAATGGGAAAAGATTTGAAACAGCATAGATGTCTCTTTAAGAGACTATGGTTGGGGACTTCCATGGTGGTCCAATGGCTAAGAATCGGCTCTTCCATTGCAGAGGGTACGAGTTCAATACTTGGTGAGGGAACTAAGATCCCACATGCTGCTCAGCATGGCCAAAAATAAATAAAAATAAATTAAAAAAAAAAAAAGAGACTATGATTGGTCCATATGGAGGAATATTATACAACTGTAAAAAGGAAAGAGGAAAATGCTTTGTATTAAGTATAAGGCATATTGTGAAGCTCTAGAAGGACCTCTGAGGGTCTAAGAACAGTGGTCACCTGTGTGTGTGTGTGGAGGGGTAGTGAGGCCGGCCTCTGGTAGGGTAGGAGATGGATAACAGGGAGAGTCGTTGTTTGCCTCTTAAACATATACTTTTAATTTTTTGAACAATGTGAGTGTGTTAACAATGCATGTTTGGAAATTACATGTGGTTTGGTAAACTTTAAAGCACTGGGTACATGCTAGTTATTTGGGCTATTACTTGGGTTTTACTGATATAAAAACGACCTAAGTTGCATAGCTAGGACTGGAGTCTGCAGTGGGGTGGCAGTATAAAAGGAGTTGGAGTGGGGGGTCTTTAGGTAATAAGTGTTCCTTTGTGTTTTAGAGGACAGCAACTGGTGGGCGTGGCATGGTGGGTTGAGAAGTTGGTGATGAGGACTGAGGTTCCCACCCAGATTGATCAGATTGGCGGTTGTTGGTCACAGCTGAGCTGTCTAATGCACACAACCTGCAGCTCACTCGGGTGGTGGTGCCAAGGCTCCATAGTCGGCCAAGGAGTGTGGGCTCCAGAGCTCTGGCTGAGAGAGGCACACTTGGCTGGAGAAGGGCTTCCTTGTTGAGTTCTTCCCATGTGCTGGGCAGGTATGAGTGCACTACCTAGTTAGCCCCCCTGAATTAACCCTTTAAACCTTCTCCCCAGAGATTTCCCTGGTGGTCCAGTGGCCAAGACTTTGTGTTCCCAATTCAGGGCACTCGAGTTCGATCCTTGGTCAGGGAACTAAGATTCCACGTGCCACAGCTAAGACCCAGCACTGCCAAATAAATAAATAGTCGGATGTGACTGAGTGACTAACACTTTCACTTTTTCAAGCTTCCCTGGTGGCTCAGATGGTAAAGAATCCGCCTGCAATACAGGAGACCCTGGTTCAATTCCTGGTTCGAGAAGGAGCGTGGAGGGCTATAGTCCATGGAGTCGCAAAGAGCTGGACTTGACTAAGTGACTAACAACAAATAAATAAATATTAAAAAAATCCTCTCCCCAGTCTTCTTTCACATCTTGAAGCAGAGGTGGGTACTGTGATTATCTTCATTTTACAGATGGTAAGACTGAGGCCCCACAAGGTCAAGCGCTGTATCCAAGGCACAGTGGTGGTGGGGCTGGGCTCTGACTCCAGTCTGGTGGTGGTGGACTGGTCCCCTCGACTACTATGGGAAATGGTCTCTTGGGAGAAGACCCTGGGCTTCCGTGCCTTCTCCCTAGTACTGCCTAGTACTCCCTAGTACTGCCTAGTACTCCCCTAGTACTGCCCCTAACCTCAGCCCTCTTTGTCGCCCCTCCCTCTGCCCCTGGATTAGAACACCACCACTGGATCTGCTAAGGCACCCCTGATTTTCTGTTATGCTGTGCTCAGCTGCTTAGTCTTGTCCGACTCTTTTGTGACCTTGCGGACTCCAGCCCACCAGGCTCCTCTGTCCGTGGAATTTCTCAGGGAAGAATGCTGGAGTGGGTTTCCATTTCCTTCCGAGGGATTGGGATCGAACCTGCCGTGTCTCTTGTGTCTCCTGTGTTGACAGGCGGATTCTTTACCGCTTAGCCACCAGGTGGGGATAAACATCACCAGCAGGAGGGCTCCTTTGTTTCTACTGGATCTCATTTCAGGAGCACAGCATGGGCATGGTCCCAGGGCTGCTCTGTCCCATATTCTGTTGCTTCTCTCTCCTCTCAGAGGGGCATTGAGCATCCCCCACCCCTTTATAATATCCCTGACATCCCAGAAACAAATCTGAGCAGACAGAGGCCTCTTGTCAATTAGAGTGAGGCAAGGGCCTTGCTATCTGTGGCGGGATCTGGCAGAGAGGCGGGGCTGCCCCTGCAAAGTGCGACCATCATGTCTCCAATTAAAGTTGTGAAGATTCATCTTCTAACCCAGCCCCTTTCAGAAATTGACATTTATTAGGTTGTCAAAGCTGATTTTTCTCCCTGGCCCTTTCCTGCCCCCAACTGTGTGTGTGTCTTTGTACAAACACGCATGCAACTGAATACCTATTTTTAAAAATTAAAGGTGTAGTATTCAGGGACTTCCCTGGTGGTCCAGTGGTTAGGACTCTGTGCTCCCAGTGCAGAGGGTGCAGATTCAATCCCTGGTCGGGAACTAAGATCCCACGTGCTGCAACAAAGTACCTCTGTGCCTAGGACTCAAAGATCCTGCAGGCCACAGTGAAGCTCCCACGTGCCGCAACTAAGACCCGGCACAGCCAAATAAATAAATCCATGTTTAGAAAAAAAGCTTCAGATGAGCCTTGCGTTCATTTAGGAAAAAAAAAATGTGGCATTCAAACCTACTGGACATTTGGCTTCTTGATTCCTAATAGAGTGGAAGGCAAAGGGCCTGTGGGGAGGGGCGTGCCCCATAGAGGAAGAGGAGGGGCCTGAGATGATGGTAGGCCCATCATTTGGGGGTGATGCCAGCCTCCTGTAGAGACAAAGGACTTTAGAAGTGCTCCATCCTACTCCTCCATGTGCCCCCCAAACCTGGAATTCCTCTACTGGGGAATTACTCTTGTGAATATAAAGTAAAATAGGGGTCCCTACAAAGGAAATGATGGCACCCCACTCCAGTACTCTTGCCTGGAAAATCCCATGGACAGAGGAGCCTGGAAGGCTGCAGTCCATGGAGTCGCTAAGAGTCGGACACGACTGAGCGACTTCACTTTCACTTTTTACTTTCATGCACTGGAGAAGGAAATGGCAACCCACTCCAGTGTTCTTGCCTGGAGAATCCCAGGGACGGGGAGCATGGTGGGCTGCTGTCTATGGGGTCGCACAGAGTTGGACACGACTGAAGTGACTTAGTAGCACAAAAGAAATGCATTAAATCACTAATATCCCAGAAGCACAGAATTCAGAGCCTGAAGATAGTTTTATCTTCCCTTGTAGAGGGGGCTTTCCTGATGGCTCAGATGGTAAAGAATCTGCCTTCAGTGTGGGAGACCCAGGGTCTATCCCTGGGTCGGGAAGATCACCTGCCGAAGGGCATGGCAACCCACTCCAGTATTCTTGCTTGGAGAATCCCATGGACAGAGGAGCCTGGTGGGCTACAGTCCATGGGGTTGCAAAGAGTCAACACGACTGAATGACTAACACTTTCTTTCAACACTTTTTTCTTGTAGAGAGGAAGCTGAAGTCTGGGAAGGCTGAGGGATTTACCCCAGATCACTTGTCACCCACATCCTTTGACTCCAAGCTCAGTGTATGTGTGTGTGCTCAGTCATGTCTTTGCAACCCCACAGACTGTAGCCCACCAGGCTTTTCTGTTTTTGGGGTTTTCCCAGCAAGAATACTGGAGTGAGTTGCCATTTTCTCCTCCAGGGGATCTTCCTGACCCAGGGATCGAAGCCAAACCTCATAAATTGGTAGACACATTCTTTACCACTGAGCCACCAGGGAAGCCCCCAAGCTCAGTGGGATGAAGTTTATCAGATCAGTTTTCTTTGGTGACTAGAGCGGGGCTGGCTGTATGTAGGCCCTGTCCCCAAATGAAGGAAGACCAAGGAGGCAGGTGGGATGGAGTGTGATGGAGAAAAGGTATAGAAAAGCAAGAACAACATGATGACCATTTTGCTATGTCATATTCTAATTGTATGTGTTGTCATTTTCATTTTATTCATTTTGAACTTATGATTCATGACACCACAGGCAGCTCTATAGTGGTGAGCTGGGCCTGGCTTTCTTTGAGACTGTCTTCATCCCCCATCACTACCTTTGCTATTTTTGCCATGATTTTAGTCCACTTTTATTAATATGTCATACTATTTTTCTTTAAATGAACTCCTTTTCAACTTTATTTATTTAAAAATGAAGCTTTGTTTTACTATTGTGCAAGGAAAACCAGTTATCACTTGCCAGAAATAGATGGTAATCATCAAAATAAATATAATGAGATCAAAACAAGGTTATTAAAATTTAGTTAGCTGCCTTTCCTGCCAAAAGCCCTTAGCCTGAGGCCTGTTTTTTCTTTGTAAAGAGGAAAATTAGCCAAGTGTTGGAGAGGCATTACAACCCTGCTAGCCCCAGATGAGACCTTCTCGAGGTAATCAGGATCTGTGTTACTTTCCTAGGGTTGCCACAAAGTGGATGTCTTAAAGCAACAGAAATTTGTCATCTGACAGTTCCGGAGACCAGAAGTTCAAAATCAAGATGTCAGCAGGGCTGTGTTCTCTTCTGAAATTTTAGGGGAGAATCTTTCCTTGCCTCTTAGAGCTACTGGTGTCTGGCTGGCCAGCCCTACTGTTCTTTGGTCTGTGACTGCATCGCTCCCATCTCTGCCTTTGTTGTCCTGTGGTCTCCTCCCAGTATCTCTGTCTCCCATGCGCATCTTATAAGGACAACAGCCGTGCTGGATCAGGGTCCATCCTACTTCAGGATGATCTCATCTTTTTATTTGTTTATTTGGCTGCCTCGGGTGTTAGTTGTGGCACATGGGATCTTTCATTGTGGTGCACGGACTTTCTCCTTGTGGCTCGTGGACTTAGTTGCTCTCTGGCAAGTGGGATCTAATGTGCATGCCTGACATTGCAAGGCGGAGACTTAATCACTGGACCACAGAGAAATCCCGGTATGATCTTGTCTTAACTAACTACATCAGCAATAACCCCACTTCCAAATCAGGCCACACTCTGAGGTCCTGAGGGTTAGGACATCAATGTGTCTTTCTGGGAGACACAATTCTTCCCGTTACAGGGTCTTTGAAAGAGAATCAAAAAAGGAGAACCACATGATTGACCATCATGTGGTCAATGCCCTTGAATGCCTGTCCAAGGGTCAGCAGTGGAACTTGACCCACAAGTGGGGAAATAATGCATTAAGAGTGGGTGGGAAGGCTGTGAGGTGATCCCTGCTTCTCCTTCTGGATGGAGGAACAAGGGATTCTCTTAGCTTTCAGGAACAGGTGGTGTTTTTGAGGTCTAAATGGGCCTTTGATAAGTCAGCTCTGGGGCCAGTAGGTGCCCCAGGGTTGAGGTGGAAGTGTTTTATAAAGGACCCTCAACCATTTCCCTACCCCCAGCCCCCGGGATCCAAAATTATCATCACAGAAATCTCCTTGCAAGCAGTCAAAGTTTACTGAGATCCTATTGAGTGCAAAGCCCAGTGGTTCCGGAAGTTGCCTGGGAGTGTCTGGTCTCCTGGACCAGCCACTGGGTAGCACTGGGCAGAAGGACAAATGGGAAGGGCCAAATGGGTGGGTGAGTTGGGCGGGGCTGGGACGGGTATTAGATGCTGTGGCTTCTAGGATGGAGAGGAAGCTGCCGGCCCAGAGAGTTTCCCAGAGGCACGGGTAGGAGAACTGTATTGGATACCACACCGTGAGCAGAAGTGGAGAAAGCGCTGAAGCTCTACTGTGTGGAGGAGGGGGAGACTGACAGCTGTTCTGCCAGGTGGTGACAGTGCTAAGGAGGAAAATCTAGCACGCTAAGAGGACAGGGAAGAAGGTTCGTGACAGACAGAGCAACAGGCGTAGAGGTGGAACAGCAGAGGCCCGCAGGGCTGGAGCAGAGTGACCAGGAAGAAAGAAGCAGGAAAGGAAGGTAAGAGGTTGGCAGGGGTGGGGGGTTGCACCAGGTCTTGAGGGGGCTGGTGATTCCATGCTGGTGAAGATATTGTATTTTATCCTAAGTGTCAAGGCAGGATTCTGAGCGGAGAAATCAGTCATCTGACAAATTTCAAAGAGATCACCCCACTGCTGTGTTGAGAATTGACTCGGGCAAGCAGAGCAGTAAGCTTGAGCAGTAAGTAACCCCGATAAGGTGATGCTGGTGTCGACCAAGGCGATGGTAGGAAGGTGATAGTGAATGGTGAGAAATAACTGGATTTTGGATACTCTTTAAAAGTAGATCCAGTGAGATATCCTGATTGGATGAGTGATGAGAGAGACGTGTCCAGGTGGGCTCCAAGGTGTTGAGGCCTGAGCTGCTGGGAGGATGGGATTGCGGTTTCTGGAGATGGACAAGGTTGTAGCTTGTGTGGGTCTGGAGGGAAAATCAGGGGTAGGTTAAGGTGAAGATGGGACTTTCAAGTGAAGATGCTGGGTGGGCAGATGCAAAAATGAGCCGGAAACTTAGGGAGGAGTTTGGGCTGGAGATAGAAATTTATGTTAGCAGCATTTAGATGGCATTTTAAAGCCATGAGATAACGAGATCACCTAGAATGTGGGTGTTTATAAAAAAAGACAAGAAGGAGAAGGATTGATCTCTGGGGCGCTGCAATCAGAAAGGCTATGAGGACAGATAAGCAAAGACAACAGAGAGAGGGCAGCTAGGGAGCTGAGAGAAGCACCAGGAGAGAGACTGGCTGTCCTGGAAGCCTTGGGAAGCCAGCGTTTTGAGAAGCGGGTGGTCCATTGGTTACTGCAATGTTGCTGATGGGTAGGACACGGTCTTAGGAGGAGAAGCAGAACAGCAAATCCAGTGGTGGGAGCCCCCGAAACCCTCTCCTGGTCACTTCCCTTTTCTCAGAGGAATAAGAATCACAGTTGAGGGGGGAGGTGGGAGGGGGTGGTGTTGGAAGTTTGAGGATAGGAGCGAAAGTGGACTCAGGAAAGGACCTAGTGTTTGTGCCAAGGGTCACTTTGATGGGTGGCAACTCCAGGATTTCTTTTTTTAAAGCTTTTTTTAAAAGAAAAATTTATTTTTTAATTGGAGGAAAATTGCTTTATAATGTTGTGTTGGTTTCTGCCATACAACAATGCAAATCAGCCATAATTATATGTGTGTATCTCTCCTCCTTCTTGAGCCTCCCTCCCCTCTCCCTATCCCACCCCTCTAGATCATCACAGAACACCAGGCTTGACTCCCTGTGGCATATAGCAACTGCTCACCAGCTATCTATTTTACACACGGCATTGTGCATATGTTGGTGCTGTAGTCTGCATTTGGCCCACTCTCTCCTCCCCCCACTGTGTCCGCAAGTCCATTCTCTACATCTGTGTCTCCATTCCTTCCCTAACAATAGTTTCCTCAATACCATTCTTCTAGATTCCACACACACATATATATATATATATGGTAATATACGATATTTGTTTTTCTCTTTCTGACTTACTTCAGTCTGTACAACAGGCTCTAGGTTCATCCACCTCACTAGACCTGATTCAAATTTGTTCTTGTATATGGCTGAGCATTATTCCACTGTATATGTGTACCACATCTTCCTTATCCATTCATCTGTAGATGGATGTCTAGGTTGCTTCCGTGTCCTTGCTAGTGTAAATAGTGGTGTAATGAACATTGGGGTACATGTGTCTTTTAGAACTGTGGTTTTCTTAGGCATATGCCCAATACTGGGATTTCTGGATCCTATGGCAGATTTATTCCAAGTTTTTTTTTTTAAGGTATTTCCATACTGTTCTCCCTAACCGCTGTATTGGTTTACATTCCCGCCAACAGTGTAGGAGGGTTCCCTTTTCTCCACATCCTCTCCAGCATTTATTGTTTGTAGATTTTATCATGATGGCCATTCTGACTGGTGTGAGGTGATTGTAGTTTTGGTTTGCATTTCTTTAAAAATTAATGATGTTGAGTATCTTTTCCCATGTTTATAGGACATCTGTCTGTCTTATCTGGAGAAATGTCTGTTTTAAAGAAGGTAGGGGAAGAAGAGTTGCTCAGAAGGGGAGCTTGACAGTGAACCTGCAAAGCACCCACATAAAGCTGAGAAACTTCAGTCATCCAGGTCAGAGGGAAGGGGAGCCGAAGGGGGAGAAAAATAAGGCCAACTTCTCAGAACCCCCAGGTAGGTCTTATATTAGTAGGGGAAGGGGCGGGAGGGACTTTCAGGCCAGCCAAACCATACACTCGAGAACCAGCCATCCTCTCTGTCGCTAGCTGTTTGCAGCCAGCAGAAATGCAGCTCGTGGGGTGAGAAGGAAGGGGTGGGACTGGACAGAGGGCACCAGGTGACGTGTGGCCACGCCCCCTCATCTGTCAGGACCAGAAACTCCTGAGACCCCTTCTTCTTGCTCCCTCGCCTCTCAAAGTGCCGGGTCAGACATTTAGGCAGGTTTTTCTTAGAGCATAGTTTGCATCTTTATTTTTAATTTTAATTGTATTTTATTGAAGTATAGTTGATTTACTATGTTGTGGACCTATATCTCTAAAGTAATACCTGGGCTAACCTAAATGTCTATCAGTAGAGGAATGGATATAGAAGATGTGGTGCATATATACAATGGAATATTACTCAGTCATTAAAAAGAATAAAATAATGCCATTTGCAACAACATGGATGGACGTAGAGAGTATCATACCGAATGAAGTAAGTCAGAGAAGGAGAAATATCTCCTTCTCTGATATATATATATATATATCTTGATATATATATCTCAAGATATATATATCTCTTGATATAACTTATATGTGGACTCTAAAAAGAAATGGTACAAATGAACTTATTTACAAAACAGAAGCAGATTCACAGACTTACAGAACAAACTTTTGGTTGCCAGAAGAAGAATGGGGGGAAGGGATAGTTAGGGAGTTTGGGATTTGGGGGGAAGGAATAGTTATGGAGTTCTGGATCGACAGGTACACACTGCTGTATTCAAAATGGATAACAAACAAGGTCCTACTGTACAGCACACGGAACTCTGCTCACTGTTGTGCGGCAGCCTGGGTGGGAGGGGAGTTTAGGGGAGAATGCATACATGTATATGAATCGCTGAGACCCTTTGCTGTCCACCTGAATCTATCACAACGTTGTTCGTCAGCTACATCCCAATAGAAAATAAAAGTACCTTGACTAATTAAACACACACACACACACTAGTTCAGACATGAGAGTAGTCCTGTGGGCTGTGACCTTCTTGCAAAGATGTTGCCACGACACAACATGTTCCTACTGAGCCTGTGACTCACTGTTCTCTGTGGGGGTCACTCTTTGTGTTTCAAGGGTAGACTGGATTTCTGGAAACAGCCTAAAGTCATTTTTGAACTTCCCTGGTGGCTCAGATGGTAAAGCGTCTGCCTGCAATGCGGGAGACCTGGGTTCAATCCCTGGGTCAGAAAGATCCCCTGGAGAAGGAAATGGCGAGCTACTCCAGTACTCTTGCCTGGAAAATCCCATGGACGGAGGATCCTGGTAGGCTACAGTCCATGGGGTTGCTAAGAGTCAGATACGACTGAGCGACTTCACTTTCTTTAAAGTCATTTAGACCAAATGTGGTGACTAAACTTGGGGATTAGAGTTTTTGTGGCCACCGATGAGGTTTGAAACAGAATAAAACTAGCTTTGTCTTGTTTAAAAGGGGACAATACTTCTTTTCCAGGATTTAATAAGTTACAGTGTGTAAAGTGCCTGCTGTGGTTTTTGATCTATAACAGGCATTGCATAATTGGTAATTATTAATAGTCCCAAAACAAAGATCCTGAAATGAATTGTTGAAATAAGCAATTCATCCCCAGTGTTATGGCTTTGAAGGGACAGACTTTATCAAGAATGATAAAATTTGCTGTTGGAAAAGCAGATTCATAACTCTGTAATCTTATCTGTGAATTTCTTTATCAACCTTGCAAGTTGAAGGATAGAGGGCTGCATATCAGAGAGAAGAGCAACTGGAGGAGATCATGGGGAGAGGAATAATGCTGACCCCTGGGTCATCTCTTGTTCAGTCACTTAGTCATGTCGGACTCTTTGCGACCCCATGGACTGCAGCAAGCCAGGCTTCCCTGTCCATCACCGTCTCCTGGAGTTTGCTCTTAGGCCTGCCCTTCTCTCACACAGTAGGTCATCAGGTACCAAAGGGGTCAAGTGTGTTTTCCCCTCCCCCACTGGAGCCCTCAATGCTTCTCTCCTGGCTTGCTGATGCCAGTAGAGAAGGAAAAACTCCAGGATGAGAAATTCTTGTCTTTGGCTTAAACTTTCAATCCTTTAGGACAAGAGCGAATAATCGGAAGAAGTTAGCATGGGAGTGACTTAGAGCTTTGTGTGAGGGAAGATACGAACTCTTTTCCTGAGACCAGGTGTTGATGGTGGGAGAGGTAGCAGAAGGGCCACAGGCAGTTTTGCAAAATGGGTGGGGAGGGAGGAGGCATCAGCCAATGGTCAGAAGTATGACCGCCTAATACCTTGTTTTGGGCAGAGCCAGACTTGCTCTGTGCTTCCTGTTCCAAGGGCTGCACGAGCAAGCCTCCCAGCCCAGGGCTATGCATGGTGAGGGCGCCCAGTGCTGCCTTGCTGCCACTGGGAGCAACAGGAAGTCTGAGCCCTTGTGTGGACTCTGCTCTAGCCAGGCTGGCCTCTGTGGTTGTTCCCTCTCTGGACTTCAGTTTCCCATGAAAGTAAATGGTGGCTTAGGACTGTATCATTGTTTCCTGGCTCTTTTGCTGTTTCCTTGTTTTTGTTCGGCCATGCAGCGTGGCTTGTGGGATCTTTGTTCCCTGAGCTGGGACTGAACCTGCGCCTCCTGCACTGGAAGAGCTGAGTCCTAACCCCTGGACCTCCGGGGAATTCCCTCCTAGCCTTTTTGTTTTATAACTTTGATCTGTGGTAAAAAAAAAATATGCTTTAAATTGAGACCCATTATATGTATTCATATTGTGTGTGTATATGAGGATAAAGATTTATTTATCTGTTACCTATTTATCTGTCATCTCTCTTTATCTCTGTCTGTCCATCTATTTCTATATAGTTCCTATCTCTCTGTTTCTTGAGAACCTTGACTTATATAAACGTATACACACGCACACACATATATGCATTTGTGTATATATATGTGTGCACCTTTCTCTACTATCTGTCTATGTTTCTACCTACCTATCATTTATCTATCTAACTGGACAAAAATCGCAAGACTTGCAGTTTGAAAAACATGAGAGTAGGTGGTCGGTAATGCACTTTCCAATTTTGCTATTTTAGGCTTATTTTGAAGCCAGTCGTTGGTTGATTGGTTGAATATGTAGCAATGGGTTACACAGGGATGTCCTTGTAGCACAGAGCATACCTCATGGTAAGTATCTTTCGACTGTAAGTTGTGACTGTTGTTCTCATCACCTGGATTGGCATCAGCACCTTGAAACCCAGTTCACTTCTCACCCTTTGGCTTTTCTCTGTAGGTACTCCTTGGTTTCTGCTGTATCCTATAATTTAAAAAAAAAGTCCATTTATTTATTTGGCTGCGTCGAGTCTTAGTTGTGACATAGGGGATCTTGGCTGTGGCTTTCAGACTTCTCTCTAGCTGTGGCATGCAGGCTCCAATGCGTGCGGGCTCAGTGGTTATGGTTTGCAGGCTTAGTTGCCCTGTGGCACGTGGGGTCTTAGTTCCCACCCCCTTGCTTTAGAAGGTGTATTCTTGACCATTGGACCACCAGGGAGTTCCCTGTATTCTGTAATTTTTGATTCTGAGATAATTTATTTCTCCAAGCTTTATTGAGGTGTAATTCACAAGTAAAATTTTAATATATTTAAAGTGTACAATGTGATGATCTGATGTATGGGATATTCCCTGGTGGCTCAGATGGTAAAGCATCTGCCTATAATGTGGTAGACCTGGGTTCAGTCCCTGGGATGGGAAGATCTCCTGGAGAAGGAAAGGGCAAACCACTCCAGAACTCTTGCCTGGAAAACCCCATGGACAGAGGAGACTGGTAGGCTACAGTCCATGAGGTCGCAAAGAGTCGGACACGACTGAGCAACTTCATTTTCACATGTGATGATCTGATGTATGTATACACTGTGAAATGAGTCCCATAGTCAAGTGAATTAACACATCCACCATCTCACAGTTACCTTTTTTTTTTTTTTTTTTTGTGAGAATGCTTAAGATCAACTCTTTTACCCAGCACATAACACAGTATTATTAATTTTTTTTTCAGTATGATTAATTATAATCACCAAGCTGTACATTAGCTCCTCAGAACTTATTCATCTTGTTACTTAAAACTTTCATCCTTTCCCCAACTCCTGACTTCCCTGCCCCTGGCAACCACCATTTCTACTTGCCTCTATGAGTTCCATCTTTTTTTTTTTTTTTTTAAGATTTTTTGATGTGGACCATTTTTAAAGTCTTTATTGAATTTGTTAAAACATTGCCTCCACTTTATGTTTTGGTTTTTTGGCCCCAAAGCATATGTGATCTTAGTTCCCAGGGAAAGTGAAAGTCACTCAGTCATGTCCGAGTCTTTGACACCCCATGGACTTAGCCCATGGAATTCTCCAGGCCAGAATACTGGAATGGGTAGCCTTTGCCTTCTCCAGGGGATCTTCCCGTTCCAGGGATTGAACCCACGTCTCCCACATTGCAGGCGGATTTTTTAGCAGCTGAGCCACAAGAGAAGTGCAAGAATACTGGAGTGGGTAGCTTATCCCTTCTCCAGTGGATATTCCCTACCCAGGAATAAAACCAGGGTCTCTTGCATCACAGGCGGTGCAACTTTACCAACTGACTGAGCTATGAGGTTCCCAGAGCAGGGATCAAACTTGTACCTCCTGCATTGGAAGGTGAAGTTTTACCCACTTCTTTTTTATCTCACATGTAAGTGATACCATACAATATTTGTCTTTCTCTGTCTATTTTGCTTGGGATAAAACCCTCCACGTTCATCTATATTATTGAAAAATGGCAGATCACCTTATTTTTTAAGGCTGAGTAATATTTAAGGCTATGGTTTTTCCTGTGGTCATGTATGGATGTGAGAGTTGGACCGTGAAGAAGGCTGAGTGCCGAAGAATTGATGCTTTTGAACTGTGGTGTTGGAGAAGACTCTTGAGAGTCTCTTGGACTGCAAGGAGATCCAACCAGTCCATTCTAAAGGAGATCAGCCCTGGGATTTCTTTGGAAGGAATGATGCTAAAGCTGAAACTCCAGTACTTTGGCCACCTGATGCGAAGAGTTGACTCATTGGAAAAGACTCTGATGCTGGGAGGGATGGGGGGCAGGAGGAGAAGGGGACGACAGAGGATGAGATGGCTGGATGGCATCACTGACTCGATGGACATGAGTCTGAGTGAACTCCGGGAGTTGGTGATGGACAGGGAGGCCTGGCGTGCTGCGATTCATGGGGTCGCAAAGAGTCGGACACGACTGAGTGACTGAACTGAACTGAACTGAATATTCCATTGTGCATATATACATGTATATGTATATATACACACACTGTGTCTTTATCCATTCATCTGTCAGTAGAGACTAAGGTTGTATTTATATCTTGGCTACTGTAAATAATACTGCAATGAACTTAAGAGTGCAGATCATTTCTTTGGTGCTTATTTCAGGAATTCTTTGATGTCTAAGCTTGAATGGTGTTTCTCTAGAGATAGTCTGTGTGATTGCTTTTTTCCAGCAAAACCACTTTAAAATATTGTTTTTGCTGTGATGCTTCCTAGCTGCTGTAAGTTTCACCCTAAATCCACATCAGGACCATTTTTGGATCAGGAGTTACAAGGGGAAACAGTGGCAGACTTTATTTTCTTGGGCTCCAAAATCACGGTGGACAGTGACTGCTGTTATGAAATTAAAAGATACTTGCTCCTTGGAAGAAAATCTATGACAAACTCAGACAGCATGTTAAAAAGCAGACACATCACTTTGCCAACAAAAGTCCATATAGTCAAAGCTATCGTTTTTCCAGTAGTCATATATGGATGTGAGAACTGGACCATAAATAAGGCTGAGCACTGAAGAACTGATGCTTTCGAATTGTGGTCTGGAGAAGACTCTTGAGAGTCCCTTGGACTGCAAGGAGATCAAACCAGTCAATCCTAAAGGAAATCAACTCTGTATATTCATTGGAAGGATTGATGCTGAAGCTGAAGCTCCAATTCTTTGGCCACTTGATGCAAAGAGCCAACTCATTGGAAAAGACCCTGATGCTGGGAAAGATTGAAGGCAGGAAGAGAAGGGGATGACAGAGGATGAGATGATTGGATGGCATCATCGACTCAATGGACATGAGTTTGAGCAAATTCTGGGAGATGGTGAAGGACAGGGAAGCCTGGTGTGCTGCAGTCCATGGAGTTACAAAGAGTCAGACAAGACTGAGCAACTGAACAACAACAAGAAGGAGAGACTACCCAGAGCAGAGACAGGCAGGTATCCTGACCATTGTCAGGTGTGGGGTAGTTTTATTTAGAATGAAAAGGTGTGCTTCCTTCATAGCTCAGTTGGTAAAGGATCTGGCTGCAATGCAGGAGACCCGGTTCAATTCCTGGGTCAGGAAGATCTGCTGGAGAAGGGATAGGCTACCCACTCCAGTATTCTTGGGCTTCCCTTGTGGCTCAGCTGGTAAAGAATCTGCCCACAATGCAGGAGACCTGGGTTCAATCCCTGGGTTGGGAAGATCCCCTGGAGAAGGGAAAGGCTACCCACTCCAGTATTCTGGCCTGGAGAATTCCATGGGCTGCCTAGTCCATGGGGTCATAAAGAGTTAGACACAACTGAGCAACTTTCACTTCACTTCAAAGGTATGCTGGCTTTGTGATGGCATCTCTCATCTGCCTCCCACCCTTCTTGAGCCCACATTTTGTCCCTTGGGCTACTCCCTTTCATGTTGATCCATTAAAACCCAAGCTCCAGGTCAACAGGGATTATCTGAACCCCCAACCCCCACCCCAGCCCGAATTTTAATCAGCACTTACCTCTTGAGATAGGGCTTTCTGATGATTTTTGACCTTTGGGGATTTTTCTTTTCCCTTAGTTCAGCTATGGATTTATGAAATTAATTTATTTTTCATTATCATATTTTTGGTGCTTTTTATTGGGAGACTTTTTTGGACATCTAGACTGTCTATTACCTGAAATAAAAGATCCTAATAGTACTTCTCAACAGAGAAATCCTACGCCTTTCTTACAAATGGATAGGAGGATACAGTTCTGGGGTTGTGAAGCCTTAAATATACAAGATGGGGCTTCCCAGGCAGCACAGTGGTAAAGAGTCCATCTGCCAATGCAGGAGACTGAAGAGATGCAGGTTCGATCACTGGCTTGGGGAGATCCCCTGGAGAAGGAGATGGCAATGCACTCCAGCACTCCAGTTTTTGCCTGGAAAATCCCATGGACAGAGGAGCCTAGCAGGCTACAGTCCATAGAGTTGCAAAGAGCCGGACATGACTGAGAGACTAAACAACAACACAAATACACCAGATGGCTAGGATAGGGTGGAGCAGTGGATTAAACTGAGCAACTTGGAGGAGCACCTTGATTAAGAGCATAGCTTCTTGAATTCCTGGTTACTTATTAACTGTGACAATCAACTTGGACACTTACACACTGTCAGCTTAACCTCTGAAGTCCCGTCTGTGTATTGCAAATAATATTTTGGAAGATAAGTGCTCTCAAGCATCTATCATGGTGTCTGGCATGTACCAAGTATTCAATAAACGCGGGCCACTATTGTTTCATTTCCTTTCTTGCTTGGCTGCCTCCTGGCCATGGTATTTCCCATCATCTGAAAAGGCTGTAGTGTCTGCACTGGGAGCCTGGGGACCCAGGTCAGTGTCTAGCTGTGTAAATTGGGGCATGTCACTCTGTCTTACTGTTCTCTCACATGTAAACATTTTTCTCATCTGTGAGATGTGGGGGTGGACTAAGTGATTTCTAAGGATCTTCTCACCCTCACAGTCTGTGATTCGAGTAAGAATAGTGTGAAAAGCAAAATGTACCCCTCAAAACACAACATTTTTCCAGGCAGCCCTCAGCGTATTAACAGACTGTACTTCCCAGAGCTGATGTGTAAAAGTTGGATCTTTGGAACTGGCACATATTTTCCCATAGGAGTAGTTTTTAAGTGATGGTTGGCTTCCTGGGCTAGTGCATAAAACCCAGCTTAATCCACAGTGAAGCAGAAACACTGCATTTGCATTGGAAATGGTAAAAAACAATACTGCCACAATACTAGTAATTAAACAAAACAGAAAAACAATTTCATTGAATAAGAGCTCATTTTTAATTTATCTAGAATCCTGGTGCTTGAGGGAAGCCAGTTAATTTAGAAGAGGAGGAGACCTATGGCTATGCATTGGGAAGAATCTGTAAACGCTTCTTCTGGGCTCTCTTGAGGGACGGAGGCTGATGGCACAAGTTCCTTATTTATTATTTTTGGCTGTGCTGGGTCTTCACTGATGAACGGGCTTTTCTCTAGTTTCAACAAGTTGGGGCTAGACTTCACTGCGGTGCATGGGCTTCTCATTGGAGTGGCTTCTCTTGTTGCAGAGCATAGGCTCAATAGTTGCACGGGCTTAGTTGCTCTGTGGCATGTGGAATCTTCCTGGACCAGGGATTGAACCCACGTCTCCTGCATTGGCAGGCAGATTCTTTACCATTGAGCCACCAGGGAAGCCCACTCAAGTTCTTTAAGTATCTGATTTCATTGAAGAATTCAAGGATTTCTCCTGCACCACTTTATCTTCTTGAGATAACATTGGCCTAAATCCTCTCAGGTCTAACAATCATTGTAACCTTTAGGATTTGGCAAGTGGAGAGGGAGGGAAAAACGAGGAAAACAGGAGACAAGAATTATCCCAGTGTCGCAAGTTGCTGATGCTCAGGCATGTTTTGTTGAGCCTGTGTCATACTATCCAATGTAGCAATTTTTTTTCTATTTTTAAAATTTCATTTTTCCATCTTTCAGTTCAGTTCAGTCGCTCTGTCATGTCCGACTCTTTGCAACCCCATGAAATGCAGCACGCCAGGCCGCCCTGTCCATCACCAACTCCCGGAGTTGAGACATAATTGACAAAGAAAAATTGTATACATTTAAGGTGTATGGCTTGATGTTTTTGTATAGTGTACATTATACAAATATAATCACCACAATCAAGATAATTAACATTCTCATTATCTTGCATAGTTCACCCTTTTTTGTATATGTGATGAGAACACTGAAGATATATCCTCTTAACAAATTTCAGGTACACAGTACAGTATCCACATAGCATTTCAGACTTTAAAAGAATTACCTGCCAGGATGTTGAAATGTCATTAAAAGATACCCAGATTTCTGGCAATGGGAAGCCCTAGCAGCCTGGCCTTGTAGCATTAACCTCCCACAGGGTAACAGTAGTCTGGTGCTTACCCACCAGGTCTTCACTTAATGAGGGTATTTTCTGGTTAGACCCTGTAGGTATTTGAGTTTGAAAACCCCCAAGTGATGTACTTTAATAAGAGGAAGGGGATTAAAAAGAATGCGTGTGTATTTGCATGAAAGAGATGATCTGCTGCTGCTGCTGCTGCTAAGTCTCTTCAGTCGTGTCCGACTCTATGCGACCCCATAGACGGCAGCCCACCAGGCTCCCCAGTCCCTGGGATTCTCCAGGCAAGAACACTGGAGTGGGTTGCCATTTCCTTCTCCAATGCGTGAAAGTGAAAAGTGAAAGTGAAGTCACTCAGTCGTGTCCGACTCTTAGCGACCCCATGGACTGCAGCCCACCAGGCTCCTCCGTTCGTGGGATCTTCCAGGCAAGAGTACTGGAGTGGGATGCCATTGCCTTCTCCAGAGATGATTTGAGAGGGGGTGAATTGACAGAAGTAATAAAAGAAAAAATAAGAAAAGGAAGGCGAGTCACGCACCGTCAGGGAGTCAGGAAAAGTCAGCCAGTTCCTCCTGTGACCACCAGGTGGCCTCGCAACCCCAGCACTGCTTGGTTGCTATTTGAAGGGACTTCTGATTGGCTGAAAGAAGCAGTATGCAAATACATAAATATATTCTAACATTGCAGATTTTAATAAGAGTTTGGGCAGTTCCCACGTGCAGGACACGGTTGATAAGTGCACTCACACCACTCTGTCCCCTCCGTTGTCTGTGCTGTGACTTCTCCCTTCAGATTCAGACAGGAAATACTTCTATGTACATGAAGTTTCTAAGTTAAGAATCAAGATTTCCATGCTTGGCTGGTTATTACTATTCTCTGAGCCAAATCCTGAAATTCCCCAGAGAAAAGGATGTGCCTGTATTTCTGATCTAAGGGCAGTTTGGCTGTGGTACCCATACTCTTTCCATCACGAGGGTGGACTTGGCTGACCTTGATGAATGGGTGGGGTCCACCTCCTCCCTCACTGTCCCATGTGAAACTGTCTGTAAGCTCTGTGTTGGTCACAGGTGGGGTCTGTCCCCCTTCCCACGTCACCATTAGATTCTGCCTTTCCCTGTCCCTGTGTCACCTGGGAGCTTCTGTATTACTACCACAGACCTCTCTCTGGAGCATCATTCTCAAGTTTTGGAAGGGACCAGTTCCACCTGGACCAGAGAAGGCAATGGCAGCCCACTCCAGTACTCTTGCCTGGAAAATCCCATGGATGGAGGAGCCTGGTGGGCTGCAGTCCATGGGGTCGTGAAGAGTCGGACACGACTGAGCGACTTCACTTTCACTTTTCACTTTCACGCACTGGAGAAGGAAATGGCAACTCATTTCAGTATTCTTGCCTGGAGAATCCCAGGGATGGGAGCCTGGTGGGCTGCCATCTATGGGGTTGAACAGAGCTGGACACGACTGAAGTGACTTAGCAGCAGCAGCAGCAGTTCTACCTGGGGAGCTGATTAACATGCTGGGTCCATCTCAGACATTTTGAAACAGACTCTAAGAGTGTGGGGTTTAGGAATCTGCCTTTAAAACAAGCAGCCATGGGGGTCCTTAGCCTGTGCTATGAGAAATATCACTCTGAAACTGTTTGGGTTTGGGTTCATGAAAGCCATTAGCACATGATCTGGAGCCCAGTTGTAGCTTGGGCAAATCCTTTTTCTTAGTTTTCCCATCTGTAAAATGAGGGCTTTGAGTAGGCTTGTCTCTAGGCTCCCTTCCAGCTGTGCAAGCTAGACTTGATAGCTCAGCCTTGGTTCAGGTGATTCTCAGGTGTGGATATTCATCTCTCCTCCTTCTCAGACCCACTTCTCCGAAGGCTGTGTTACTTGCTGCTGCTCCTGGACTATGCATACTCTCAGCCCCACCTACAGAACTGGGGAAGGGCTAAGGGGAAAGGCTCTGCATATGAGGAAAGAGTCTGCATGTTAGCTTTCCTGTTTTCTGACAGTTTTTCTGCTCCAGGAGCACATGCCCCAGGCCTGCAGAAGGAAGCTGTGTCCAAGACGAGCAACCACCAGGCCCTGCAGGGGTGCTCCTGGGGTGAAAGTCATGGGGAGGTCTTTCTATGTTTCTGTGCTCTACCCCAGAGCTTGCTTCTGGCTCATTGTATGGAGGTGTTCTGGACCAACTATGTCTCCCCCAAATTTATATTGAAGCTCTAACCATCAATGTGATTTTATGTAGAGGTAAGAGAGTTCCAGAAAAACATCTATTTCTGCTTTATTGACTATGCCAAAGCCTTTGACTGTGTGGATCACAATAAACTGTGGAAAATTCTGAAAGAGATGGGAATACCAGACCACCTGACCTGGCTCTTGAGAAACCTATATTCAGGTCAGGAAGCAACAGTTAGAACTGGACATGGAACAACAGATTGGTTCCAAATAGGAAAAGGAGTACGTCAAGGCTGTATATTGTCAGCCTGCTTATGAGAAACTCTGGGTTGGAAGAAGCACAAGCTGGAATCCAGATTGCCGGGAAAAATATCAATAACCTCAGATATGCAGATGACACCACCCTATTGGAGAAAGTGAAGAGGAACTAAAAAGCCTCTTGATGAAAGTGAAAGAAGAGAGTGAAAAAGTGGGCTTAAAGCTCAACATTCAGAAAATTAAGATCATGGCATCTGGTCCCATCACTTCATGGCAGATAGATGGGGAAACAGTGGAAACAGTGTCAGACTTTATTTTTTGGGGGCTCCAAAATCACTGCAGATGGTGACTGCAGCCATGAAATTAAAAGATGCTTACTCCTTGGAAAGAAAGTTATGGCCAACCTAGACAGCATATTAAAAAGCAGAGACATTACTTTGCCAACAAAGGTCCATCTAGTCAAGGCTATGGTTTTTCCAATAGTCATGTATGGATGTGAGAGTTGGACTGAAGAAAGCTGAGTGCCAAAGAATTGATGCTTTTGAACTGTGGTGTTGGAGAAGACTCTTGAGAGTCTCTTGGACTGCAAGGAGATACAACCAGTCCATTCTAAAGGAGATCAATCCTGGGTGTTCATTGGAAGGACTGATACTAAAGCTGAAACTCCAGTACTTCGGCCACCTCATGCAAAGAGTTGACTCATTGGAAAAGACTCTGATGCTGGGAGGGGTTGAGGGCAGGAGGAGAAGGGGACGACAGAGGACGAGATGGCTGGATGGCATCACTGACTGGATGGATATGAGTTTGAGTAAACTCCAGGAGTTGGTCATGGACAGGAAGGCCTGGTGTGCTGAGATTCATGGGGTCGCAAAGAGTAGGACACAACTGAGCGACTGAACTGACTGAACTGACTGAAGGCTTTTAAGGAGGTACATGAGTGCATGTGCGTGCTCAGTCATGTCCAACTCTTTGTAATCTCATGGACTGTAGCCCGCCAGGCTCTTCTGTCCATCGGATTCTCCAGGCAAGAATACTGGAGAAGGTTGCCATTTCTTCCTCCAGGGGATCTTCTTGACTCAGAGATCGAACCCGCATCCCCTGAATTGGCAGGTGAATTCTTAACCACTTTACCACCTGGGAATTATTAAATGAGATATTAAGAGTGGGGCCTTGATTCAACAGAACTGGTATCCTTATAGGAAGAGGAAGAAAAATTAAAAAATAAAAAAAGAAGAGGAAGAGACACCAGATTTCCCTGCCTATCCCTCCCCCTATTTCTCTTTCTCTCTCCATGCATGCTCAGTCATGTCCGACTCTTTGCCACACTTTGGATTTTAACCCACCAGGCTCCTCTGTCCCTGGGGTTTTTCAGGCAAGAATACTGGAGTGGATTGCCATTTCCTCTTCCAAGGGATCTTCCCGATCCAGCAATTAAATTTGTATCTCCTTTATTGCGAGAGAAGGCAATGGCACTCCACTCCAGTACTCTTGCCTGGCAAATCCCATGGACGGAAGAGCCTGGTGGGCTGCAGTCCATGAGGTCGCTAAGCGTCGGACACGACTGAGTGACTTCACTTTCACTTTCATACATTGGAGAAGGAAATGGCAACCCATTCCAGTACTCTTGCCTGGAGAATCCCAGGGACAGGGGAGCCTGGTGGACTGCCGTCTATGGGGTCGCACAGAGTCGGACACAACTGAAGCGACTTAGCAGCAGCAGCAGCAGCAGCAGCTCCTGTATTGCAGGCGGATTCTTTACCTGCTGAACCACGTGAGAACATAGGAGAGGCCAAACAAGGACACTGTCTGCAAGCCAGGAAGAAGACTCACAAAAACCAGCTCTGCTGACACCTTAATCTCTAACGTCTAGCCTCCAGAACTATGGGACAATGAGTGTCCATTGCTTAAGCCGCCTAAGGTATTTTGTTATAAGTGCATATCTTGTTTAATTGTGCTTATTACAGATATTGAATTTTTTGACTAGGAGAAGGTTTGTGGCAACTCTGCATCAGTGCCACTTTTTCCTCAGCATTTGCTCACTTCATGTCTGTATTACATTTTGATAATTCTCAAAATATTTCAAATATTTTCATTATTATTATATTTTTATGGTGATCTGTGATCAGTGATCTTTGTTGTTACTGTTGTAATCATTTTGGGGCATCAAACCACATGCATATAAGATTGTGAACTTAATGAATGTTGTGTGTGTTCTGGCTGCTCCACTGACTGGCCCTTCCCCATCTCTCTCCTTTCCCTCAAGCCTCCCTTTTCCCTGAGACACAGAAATATTGAAAAATTAGGCCAATTAATAACCCTACAATGGCCTCTAAGTGTACAAGTGTAGTGTCAATTGATGTTGCAAAACTTTATTTTTGTCTTATTTAAAGAATTGCCATGACCACTGCAGCCTTCAGCGACCACCACTGTGGTCAGTCAGCTGTCATCAATATCAAGGCAAGACCTTTCACCAGCAAAAAGATTATGACACACTAAAAGCTCATGTGATGGGTTTGTGTTTTGTAGCAATAAAAAAATTTTTTTTGGCTGAGTGTCATGTGGGATCTTAATTCCCTGACCAGGGATCAAACCCAGCCCCCATGCAGTGGAAGCTCGGAGTCTTAACCACTGGACCGCCAGTGAAATCCTTAAAATATTTTAAAAATCAAGATGTGTGTATATATATAGAGAGAGAGAGAGAAAGAAGGGAGAGAGAGAGAGAAGGAGAGAGAGAGAGAAGGGAGAGAGAGAGAAAATGCTATCACACACTTAGTAGACTATACTGTAGTGTAAACACAACTTTTCAATCCATTGGGAAATAAACAAATTCATGTAACTTGCTTCATTGTGATACTCACTTTATTGTCATTGTCGGAAACTAAACCTGCAATATCTCTGAGGTCTGCTGTAGTAGTCTGAGCCGACTAAAGCTTGAGGCAACACTCATTCATTCATTCATCCATCCATTCACCCATTGAAGCAGGTAGCAAATTCATGCATGATGGATTATTTATAAGGAATGTTCAAATTTGTTTGAGCTTTGAATGATTACAACAAGGTCAGGTTTTGCCCATCTTGGTCTAGACTTCCCCAGAAGCCTCATATGCAGCCCAGCACTTCAGGACCCAGAGGATGTAGTTCCTGGACCTCTGTTTCGGCCCTTTAACCACTTCTCCCAAATTTCTACACTTTGACATCAAAAGGTCAGAGCCCAAGAGGTCAGGTCCATGCTGGGGGGTTGCTTGGTGTTCACATGCACGTGGAGCTGTGTCCACGTATGGGTTTGCATTTGTGGACGCCAAGCACTCATTTAAGCGTGAGTGATCACACACAGACCTACAAAGTGAGGCGATGGGTGCGCCCCTGTGTTCCATGAATGCATACAGTTGTTCACATGGAAAAGATCAGGTTTAGAAACCCTGGGTCAAAGCTAAGTTTTTGCTTATTTGCTGTATCTTCAGCAAGGTGGCTTAATTTCTTTGGGCCTCAGTGTCTTCCTCTGTGGGACAGGGAGAAAGGATTTGTTTGTCAGAAGTGAGTTGTGGGGCCTACAGTGGAGTGAGCGTGGAAACCTTGGTAAGCTTACAGCTGCCCACAGGTCTGAGGGTTCTCAGAGTGCTTCTCCCCTGAGGCTATGTGGCCTGGTCCTGCTCCCTGACTGTCCCCTGCTGCGGTCCCTTGCCTCTGGTATCCCTGAAAGGGGCATGGCCACAGGCTGGATGTCCTCTGCCAGGCCTGGGCTCCCACAGCTGCTGGTTTGCTCCATTTTCTTCTCTTCCTCCTGGTGCCTGGCCCCGGCCTGTATTGGATCCCCAATAATCATATATGAGTATATATAAATGAATGAATGCCACACTGCAGACTATGCCAGTTGCTGAATGGAGTGAGGTGCCTCGTGGGGCCTGTTGAAGCATCCTGCCTAGTTTCTTGTAGGCCAGGGTGGAGATGGGACGATTAAGACAGAAGCTGGGTGTGCGTGCTCAGTTGCTCAGTCGTGTCCGACTCTTTGTGACTATAGGGACTGTAGCCCGCCAGGCTCCTCTGTCCATGGGATTCTCCAGGCAAGAGTACTGGAGTGGGTAGGCATTTCCTCCTCCAGGGGATCTTCCCGACCTAAGGGTGGAATCTGCTGAGCCCGCATCTCTTGCGTCTTCTGCACTGGCTGGCGTAGTCTTTGCCACTACGCCACCTGGGAAACGCCAAGACAGAAACTAACATCTCTCAATTGGATATCTGCTGAGGACAATGTTAATCTACCCCTCAATGTTTGGTGAGCAGAGAAAGGGAAAGAAAGCTCCCTGAGGATGTATGCGAGCCTAGAATCCCCCAAACAAATAGGGAGAAAAGCAGATTGGAGAACTGTCACCTCTGTGCTCTGGAATCCTTAATAGCTTTTCAGTTTATTTTTTAAAATAAATACTAATCTTTATTTATTTGGCTGTGCCAGGTCTTAGTTGCAGCACATGGGGTCTTCAATCTTCCCTGTGGCATGTGAGACCTTTAGTTGTGGCCTGTGGGATCTAGTTCCCTGCTGCTGCTGCTGCTGCTGCTAAGTCGCTTCAGTTGTGTCTGACTCTGTGCAACCCCAGAGACGGCAGCCCACCAGGCTCCCCCGTCCCTGGGATTCTCCAGGCAAGAACGCTGGAGTGGGTTGCCATTTCCCTCTCCAATGCATGAAAGTGAAAAGTGAAAGTGAAGTCACTCAGTCGTGTCCGACTCTTAGCGACCCCATGGACTGCAGCCCACCAGGCTCCTCTGTCCATGGGATTCTCCAGGCAAGAGTACTGGAGTGTGGTGCCATCGCCTTCTCCACTAGTTCCCTGATTAGGGGTCAAAGCCAGGCCCCCTGCACTGGGAGTGTGGAGTACTCGCCACTGGACCACCAGGGAAGTCCCCAGCTTCTGTTTATTGGGCAACTACTGTGTGCCAGGCATCATGCTGGGTGCTGGCATGGTGAAGGCCATGACCCAAACGGACCATTAATTATCTCACAAGACACCATGACCTCATTTAGTCTTGAAAACAGGTGTGTGAGGACCAGATGCAATACTGCACAGGAAAAGGCTTTATAAACTGTGGAGTGTTAGAAAATGTCATGATGGTTGTGGGGCTGATTCATTTTCTCCCCCATCTCTGCAGCTTGCCCGGCAGCCTCCTTTCCAGTGCGGTGTCGGCACCCACCTTGCCTGTCTTCTTCCCGGCTAATTGGGGAGGCTCTCCAGGACTGATTTATGCGGACACTCACACGTTCTCCCACTGAACATTATTCTAATCAGACACCTCATTATTGGAAGCCTGCCTCCTCGGGCTGCCTGGACAGGGTTATTACAGGATATTATACAGACCATTTGCATGGCCACCTTCAGGTCATTTCCATCACTTTAAGCTACTTACAGGCCCATTTTCTTCCCCATAATATTTGCCTAATTCGATTACTCTGCGGCCTCGGCTGGCTCAGAATGGAATCAGAAGTTACGTGTGGGAGTAAAGTCAACTGGATCTTGACGTTCCCTCTGAACTTTGGGGCCTACCTGGTCCCAGGTGACTGTTGTCAGGCTTCCGGTTCCAAGGGGACAACTTGGTAAGGAGGGGGCTGGGGTGGGGAAAGGGCAGCCTATTGGACAGGCCAGTATTTTATAGTTTGTTGTTGTCATTGTTTAGTTGCTCAGTTATGTCCAACTCTTTGTGACCCCATGGACTGTAGCCCACCAGGCTCCTCTGTCCATGAGATTCTCCAGGCAAGAATACTGGAGGGTGTTGCCGTGCCCTCCTTCAGGGGATCCTTTCGACCCAGGAATCAAATCCAGTCTCTTACATTTACCTACATTGGCAGGTGGGTTCTTTACCACTAGTACCACCTGGGAAGCCCTATAAAGCAGCTATGTCCCGATTAAAAAAAAAGAAAAAGTGCTTAAGATTAGTATGGCCAGACCAGACCAAGCTCTGCAGTGACCACAGAGGCGGGCAGGGCACTCTTTGGGGGCTGCAGGTGGTGGGTGGCTAGCAGTCAGCAAAATCACGCACAGAAATAACTGCAGCCCAGACGGAGGAAGCAGTGAAGTCCGACTCCCACGGGCTTTCAGGGCAGAAAAGGCTCATGCGTTCAGCTGTGGGGGTGCAGCACATGGAGCTTTTGGCTTTGGACGTGGGCCCGGAAGAATGGTAGACATTTTCAAAGTTCATAACTTACTATTTTCAATTATTGCCGAAGCAATTTGTGTTCACCTAGAAAATTGAGGAAACACGGATACACAGAAAACACAGTCCCTTTATAATCCCATTGCCCAGAAATAATCATCGGGGAACATTTCCCAGATGATTGGCTAAAAATATGGTCACACCAACCTTCCTCCTGCAGTATGGATAAAAAGCCCAGTGCTTCCATCCTGCCCCGCACCCTCATCCATTCCCTGGGGCATTTAACTCAGACTAAAGGGTCGACCTGATCGAAAGCCAGGCCTCCACAGGACATGAAAGCCACCACCCAGGCTGAGGACTGTCCCTTGCCTGGACTCTAGGATTGCTGCTTTTATTTCACACACACACACACACACGTGCACACACACACACATGCACAGGCTTCGCTGTTGTATTAGTCTGCTAGATTTGCCATAAATACCACAAACTGGGTAGCTTAGACAACAGAAATCTATTTTTCACAATTCTGGAGGCTGGAAATCCCAGATCCAGGTGCTGGCAAGGTTGGCTTCTCCTGAGGCCTCTCTCCTCGGCTTGTAGGTGGCTGCCTTCTCACCGTGTCCTCACATGGCCTTTTCTCTGTGGTGCACGTTCCTGGTGGCTCTTCCTCTTCTTATAAGGACAGCAGTCCCATTGGATCAGGGCCTGACCCTTACATCCTCAGTTGCTAAGTTGTGTCCGACTCTTTGTGACCCTATGGATGTTAGCCCACCAGGCTCCTTTGTCCATGGGATTCTCCAGGCAAGAATACTGAAGTGGGTTGCTATGCCCTCCTCCAGGGGATCTTCCTGACCAGGGATCGAACCCATATCTCCTGTGTCTCCTGCATTGGTAGGCAGGTTCTTTACCACTGTACCACCTGGGTATCCTCATTTACCCTAATTACCTCTTTAAAAGCCCTCTTTTCACAGAAATCCCACTGGAGGTTTAGGGTTTCAATATATGTACTGTGGGGAAAGACAATTCAGTCTATGGTAGCTGTCTTCCTCAAAATTCAACAGTATGTCAGGGTAGTCATCTAAAGGGGCTTACACCCCCAAGTCTCATACTGTTTTGGAATTGATAGGGTTTGGGGAGGTGACCCAGAGTGGGGTTGGGGTGGCAGGGCTCCACGCATCCCAGGGACCTGTGC
Organism: Bos mutus; assembly: GCF_027580195.1. Lineage (NCBI taxonomy): Eukaryota > Metazoa > Chordata > Mammalia > Artiodactyla > Bovidae > Bos > Bos mutus. Next base: position 40,730,871 of record NC_091624.1, read on the forward strand.
TGGACTTACAGAAGGACTTGGCAGGCTGCTGGACCTCTGATAGGGTAGCTTCTAGATTCCAGGAGACAGAGCTAAGTGATGTGATCTTGGGAGCTCTAAGTCTGGCATGGAGGGCGTGGAGCTGGTGCCTTTGAAGAAATATGTTGGCTGGGACAATGGGTGTCTTAGTGATGCCCATGACAGGCTGAAGTCCAGTACCTCTGGCCCCTCTTGTTTGAATGTATAACCCCCATCCCCCAGGCCTTTAGTTAGTATGATCTTCACGAGGGAGAGGGGCCTCCAAATCATGACTAAGATTGATTTTTTTTTTTTTTGGCCGATTTTGGAGAGTGGGGGCTTGTCGTCATGTTTAGCTGGATTTAGACAAATGAGTAATGTGACATTTCTGGCACCAGAGTGTTGCAGAACAAAGTCATACCTGTTATATTGGGTTGTATCAAACATTTTTAATCTCTGTCAATCTGGTGGATGAAACTGTCTTCTCCTCTGCCACCATCAAGGGGAGAGGAAACTTGTCCAAGTAGGGCTTTCCTGGTTAGCTCAGGTGATAAAGAATCTGCTTGCAGTGCAGGAGACATGGGTTTGGTTCATAATCAGGGAAGATTCCACATGGAGGGTGGCAACTGAGCCCACGTGCCACAACTTCTGAGCTTGTCTTCTGGAGCCTGGGGACTGCAACAAGAGAGCCTACACACCGCAACTAGAGAGTAGCACCCGCTTGCCACAACTAGAGAAAAGCCTGCAAAGCAATGAAGACCTAACACAGCCAAAAAAAAAATTTTATTCAGCTGCCCTGGGTTTAGTTGTGGCATGTAGGATCTAGTTTCCTGACTAGGGATTGAACTTGGGCTCCATGTGTTGGGAGCATGGCATCTTAGACACTGGACCACTGGCAAAATCCCAGGGATTTTTTTATATTTTGTGACTACAAATTCATTCTTTATTATTATTATTGTCACCTGCTTATTTTTTTTTCTTTTTTAAAAATTTATTTATTTTTAATGGAAGGATACTTACTGCACAGTATTGCTTTGGCTTCTACCAAACGTCAACATGAATCAGCCACGGGTTACAAATTCATTCTTGAATGCACATGTGGCCACCATCTATTCCCAGTCCGTGGGATATCTTTTCAGTTGCTCCTGGAGTCTCTTGTTCTGATCACAACTTTTTATCTTTTCAATTTAAATTAACCCTTTCCTTTGCTGGGGGAAGCCAAGGATTTCTAGGGGACGGCGATAGGAGAAAGAAAGGGTCTGGGTTCTGTGGGATGGGGAGGCTTCTGGTGGGAATGAGGACATGCATGTGTCTGGGCTGGAAAAGCTCCCTCAGGGTGGGGTTGTAGCTGCATGATCTCAGAGTCCCTGTTAGTGGGTATATTAGAGGCCTAGTGGAGGGGAGAATTACAGAAAAGCTACACAGGCTTTTCTCTAGTTGCAGCGAGCGGGCACGCCTCTGTAGTTGCGGTACATGGGCTTCTCTTTGCGGTGGCTTCTCTTGTTGCTGCTCTAGGCTCCAAAGGACAGGCTCAGAAGTTGTGGCGCACGGGCTTAGTTGCCCCACCCTATGTGGAATCTTCCCTGACCATGAACTGGACTTGTGTCTCCTGCATTGCTAGCAGATTCTTAACCACCTGGGCTATCAGTAGTAGGTTACTGCCCAAAGATCCTTCCCCCGAGGGTGACCATATAATTTTTCATTTAATTTGGGAGACTTTTGAGGGTGTAAGGGAGCACCATTAATAATCACAGTGGGACAGTGGAAGTAAACTTGGACTGACCAGGCAAACCAGGTCGTAAAGTCACCCTGGCGGTGGAGTTTGCATTCATAGTCCTTCATTCAGTATGCCTCGCTGGTTTCTTCCAGTCTCTGCCCAGCCCTGTGCCTGTCCTTTCCCCATTGCCCTGGAGGGCTCTGGGGGTCATTTTCCAGCCTCCTCTGAGCCTTAATATCACCCCACTTCACAGTCCACTGGAAAAATCCTTTAAGAGACACCAGTCGTCTGCTGTCCAAACTCCACTCTGTGTAAGGTTCCCTGCTGCTACCAAAGCTCCTAGTCAACTCTCTTGTGAGTTCCTAAAGCACAGGCTCTGCATGGCTCATTTGGATATTTAACTTGTAAATTTCTTGGATATTGCGTGCTAAGACACTTCAGTTTTATCTGACTCCTTGTGACCCTATGGACTGTAGCCTGCCAGGCTCCTCTTTTCATGGAATTCTCCTGGCAAGACTACTGGAGTGGGTTGCCATTTCCTTCTTCAGGGGATCTTCCTCACCCAGGGATCAAACTCTCATCTCTTCCATCTCTGGCACTGGCAAGAGGGTTCTTTACCACTCATGACACCTTGGGCATTGCCCTTCCCTCATCAGCTTGTAAGTATCATAAAAACAGGAGCGTGTATTACATTTCTCGGTCTCAGTTCTTCAAATCTGCTCCTGTACTAAATGTCCCCCCAGTCTGTTCTGCTGCTCAAACTGGGGGAGGGGCTTTCCTCCTTTAGGGGAATGGGTTCTTTTTCATCATTTCTCTCTGAAGCACTTGTGCCTTGACTGTACTCCTCACCATGCCTCATCTACATGTCCATTTCTGCGGTCGTCCCTCCCCTTCCTGGGGTGTTTTCAGGGGCAGTTTTCTGGAACGTGGCCGAGTAGACAGTTCAGCACATCCACATGTGAAAATACATCTTCAGGCTGAAAGATAAGCATATAGTCATAAATGCTGAGCAGATCTTCTCATTGCAGGGACGCATACATTGTAGCATAATTAAGAAGGAAGGCCCGTCCTTGGGAAAGATTTGCAGAAAAGGTTTATAATTGCAAGGACAGAGATTTAGTTTTAAGGCTTCTTGACTTTTGTGATAATCTCTAGGGCTTCTTTATCAATTTGTGCCCAGATGATGTTGCTCGCCAGTCAAAAGCAATTGGCTTATCAGTTCCTGCTGGCATCTCATGGCTGAGCACAACCCCGGGTGGGGTTAGGTGGAGCATTGCTGGTCAGAAATGGTGAATTCTGTTTATTATAATATCCCATGTGGACTTAGAGCTCCATAATTAATTGACATTCCTGGAAGCGTCCCCAAGATGGTGAGTCCAATACCATGGACATCTTCTTAATTATAGGAGTTACACTGGTTTTGTGACTGTTGTTTTTTAAGGAAGGAAAACATCCTAGAGATGTGTTTGCCTCAGGAAGGCTGGAAGCTGTTCTTTAGTTTTGAAAATGAGCAGATCGTGGATAGTGAGGTCGCTGCCTGGTGGCGGGAGGCAAGCAGTGGCCTTTGCAGACTGTGTGGTGTCTAAGCACTGAGGGCCAATGTCGCACTCCTCTCCTCTTCACCTAGGACGCCTGATGTGTGCAGAAGGTGTGGGATCCTGTGAACACCTTTTGTGGGTTCACCTTTTATTGATTTCAAAATCAGGCCAGTATCAGAATATGGTTCTCCACCTGGAGTTCTTGTTGCCTGGGGAGTTCTAGGGGCAGTGCATGCCTTGCATTTTAGGGTTCTTAACTCCATCCCAATGTTCCTCAGTGAGTGATGAGGGAATTTGTGGGTCCCTGGCAGCATTTCTGTGGATGCCCTCTCCACACGGGTTTGGACGAGGTCCTCAAGAGGGTGGAGCTGACTCACTGCTGGGCTGGTGTGTGCGGGTCCTGCTGAGTCATAAGGCACCTCGGTCTTCACAGTCTCACCAAACCATTAGGTGTTAGCAGTGACAATAATAACCACGGAGTTCATGAAATGTTTCCAGATCACCCGATTTTTAAAATTATTTATTTATTTATTTTTGGCTGTGCTGGGTCTTTGCTGTGGCTCATGGCTTTCTCTGGTTGCGGCGAGGAGTGGCTACTCTCTAACAGTGATGTGTGGGCTTCTTACTGCAGTGTATTCTCTTGTTGCGGAGCACAGGCTCTAGGTGCATGGGCTTCAGTAGTTGTGGCACATGGCATGTGGGATCTTTCCCGACCAAGGATTGAACCTGTGTCCCTTGCATCGGTGGGCAGATTCTTAACCATTGGAGCACCAGGGAAGCCCCAAATCACCCAATTTAATGACATCCCAAGCTTTGTCTTTTCGAAGACCCTTTAACAGTCTGTATTCTCAAGATCTTTAATTATTCATCCATCAGACAGGGAGTGGGTGCTGGGGACATGGCAGAGAACAAACTGGCCATGGCCTCTGCTCTCATGGAGCTTACAGTTGAGTGTGGACACAGATATTCACCAATAAAGTGTGATGTTGGCTAGAAGGAGGTGAGGAAAGAAAGCAATGGATGCCTAGTACAAAGTAACTTGGCGCTGATTTTCTTCAAAAAGACGCATGGAAATGTAAATTGGTACAGCCACAGTATGGAGATTCCTTAAAAAAACTAGGAATAAAACTACCATATGCAACAGTCCCACTCCTCGGCATATACCCTGAGAAAACCATAATAAAAAAAGACACATGTATATTCACCCAATATTCATTGCAGCACCTACAATAGCTAGGACATGGAAGCAACCTAGATGTCCATCAGCAGGTGAATGAATAAAGAAGCTGTGGTACACACACACACACACACACAAACAATGGAATATTACTCAGTCATAAAAAGAAATGCATTTGAGTCAGGTCTAATGAGGTGGATGAATCTAGAGCCTATTATACAGAGTGAAGTAAGTCAGAAAGAGGAAAACAACTATCATACATTAACACATATATATGGGCTCTAGAAAGATGGTACAGATTAACCTATTTGCAGGGCAGCAGTGGAGATGCAGACACAGAGAACAGACTTGTGGACACAGCTGGGGAAGGAGAGGGTGGGACGAATGGAGAAAGTAACATGGAAATGTATACATTACCATATGCAAAATAGATAGACAGTGGGAATTTGCTGTATGGCACAGGGAGTTAACTCTGTGACAACCTAGAGGGGTGGGATGGGGTGGAAGGTGGGAGGGAGGTTCAAGATGGAGGGAACATATGTATACCTATGGCTGATTCATGCTGATGTATGGCAGAAGCCAACACAATATTGTAATGCAATTAAAAATAAATAACTAGAAAAAACCCCATCTCTCTGAGGCTATTGCAACCCCATGGACTGCAGTATGCCAGGGTTCCCTGTCCATCACCAACTCCCAGAGCTTACTCAAACTCATGTCCATTGAGTTGGTGATGCTATCCAACCATCTCATCCTCTGCCATCCCCTTCTCCTGCTTTCAATCTTTCCCAGCATCAGGGTCTTTTCCAGTGAGTCAGTTCTTCCCATCAGGTGGCCAAAATATTGGAGTTTCAGCTTCAGCATCGGTCCTTCCAATGAATATTCAGGGCTGATTTCCTTTAGGATTGACTGGTTTGAACTTCTTGCCATCCAAGGGACTCTCAAGAGTCTTCTCCAACTTCTTCAGCACTCAATTTTCTTTATAGTCCAACTCTCACATCCATACACGGACAACTGGAAAAACCATAGCTTTGACTAGACAGACCTTTGTTGGCAAAGTAATGTCTCTGCTTTTTAATATGCTGTCTAGGTTGGTCATAGCTGTTCTTCCAAGGAGCAAGTGTCTTTTAATCTCATGGCTGCAGTCACCATCTGCAGTGATTTTTGGAGCCCAAGAAAATAAAGTCTGTCACTGATTCCATTGTTTCCCCATCTATTTGCCATGAAGTGATGGCACTGGATGCTGTGATCTTCGTTTTTTGAGTGTTGAGTTTTAAGCTAGCCTTTTCATTCTCCTCTTTCACTTTCATCAAGAGGCTCTTTAGTTCCTCTTCACTTTCTGCCATAAAGGTGGTGTTGGGCTGTTCTAATGCAAAACTAGACTCGTTTCCTTTCCAGGCGGTGCCCCATGGCTTCTTCCAGAGGGGCTAACATTGCAAGTCTCTGACTTTGCTTCTGGTAACAGGGGCACCAGCCTGGTAGTCTGGATTAAGCACTCTGGCCCTCAATGGTTGTGCCCAGTGGTGGTGGGCAGAACTGGGGCGGGCAGGCTCACTGGTCCTTGTGGAGCCCTGAGCCTAGCTGCTGCCATACTGCTGCTAAGTTCGACTGGATGTACTGCACAAACTTCTCACATGCACAACTCGTGGCTCCCAACAAGTGAAACTGAAGGCCTGCGCATGCCAAGTGATGTGAATGAATGAACAGTGGATCCTCTTACAATGGTCCTTCCTCTGCTCTCTGAGTCCCTGCAGCTGTAAGCCGAGTGCTGGGGGCGCTGATTTGGAAGCTGATGCAGACACCTGGGGTGGGCACTCTCTCGAGTCCTGCAGCCCGAGCCCCGTGCCCTGTGTCAGTGTGATGGCTTTCATGGTGGGGGCCACTCCTGGAATGTCATGGGGCTGTCATAGAAGAAAGCGCATTTGTGGAGGACTTTTCGTGTGTTGGGCACCGAGCCAAAGCCTTGTGTATGTCATTTCATTTAATCCTAAAGTCCTTTGATGTCGGCACCTCCTGTTCCTTCCATTTTAGACAGGAGAACCTTGAGTCTCAGAGAGAATAAGTTCCTTGCCTTTGGCAAAACAGCCAGTACACAGCTGAGCTGGGATGGGTCACAGGGTAGGCAGAGTCCAAAGTCCAGCTCTTTCTGCCACCCCTTCTCCCCCTCCACCCTGTGTCATGCGCATCCTGCAATCTTCCTGGCTGGAGGCTTTCCTTGGACCCCATAAATGTCAAGCTTGATGTAGTGACAACAGAGGACTTTACTGTGATTTCTGCATTTGAGGCAGATGGGCAATTTATCAACCAGGAGATCCCTAAGACGGCAGTGTGGAGACGGATGGTGTGGCTCTCAGGTGTATAAGAGAAGCTTCCCTAAGCCAGGCTCCTTTCCTTCCAACAGGGTCTAACAGCTGAATCAACGGCAATGGGAGGCTTTAGTGGCTCCTCCACTGCCAGCATGTGTGTCTTGGGTGAGTCCCTGGTGTCCCCAGGTGCCCATGAGCTCTGGCCTTGCTCCGAGCTCTGCTGATCATGACTGGTCAAGCAGTCTGCCCCTGGGATGGAGCCTGTCTGAGTCCCAGTATTGTTGATTGGAGCACTGTCACTCTGGCTAACTTTTGCCACCTCTTCTAGAAGCCAAGACTGTTTTCTGCACCTCCAAGCACTGCCTAGGGTTCTGCTTAAATCCAGATGGACCTCTGCAATCAGCGAGGACTCCTGCTGGGTGAGTGTATTCACTGGATCCATGGACATCAATAGGAGCTCGATTGGACTCAAATTGCATTCTGTGATTTGGGCCCGGGGTGGTGGTGGGGCTCACTCTACCTCTGAGTCCCTTCCCTCAAGCCTTCAATTGCCCTCCTGCCCTTTCTGGCCCAGTGATAAGATTCTAACACATCTGGCATCTGAGGCTCATGGATTCTACCAGTTGATCCCATCACAAGCTCCAAACTTCTGTGCAGTGAGTGCTGGTACCAAGGATGAGCATGCTTTTAATCAGACCTTGCTGTGCCCTCTTTAGTTGCATACTTGTGTCCTACTCGTTGCGACCCCACAGACTGCAGCCCGCCTGGCTTCTCTGTCCGTGGGGATTCTCCAGGCTAGAATACTGAAGTGGGTTGCTGTGGCCTCCTCTAGGGGATCTTCCCGACCCAGGGATTGAACCTGCATCTCTTACGTCTCCTGCATTGGCAGGTGGGTTCTTTACTACTAGGGCTACCCATGAAGCCCCAAGAATCATTTGGGGGTTAATCCATCCAAAGTGTAAGTTGCTCAATCGTGTCTGACTCTTTGTGACCCCTTGGTCTATAGGCCACCAAGCTCCTCTGTCCATGGGATTCTCTAAGCAAGAATACTGGAATGGATAGTCATTTCCTTCTCCAGGGGATCCTCCTGACCCAGGGATCGAACCTGGGTCTCCTGCATTGCAGGCAGATTCTTTACCTTCTGAAATTCATTATAGGAACTTCCCTGGTTGTCCAGTGGTTAAGAATTCACCGTGCAATGCAAGGGATTCAGATTTGGTCCCTGGTCGAGGAACTAAGATCCCACATGCCACGGGGAAACTAAGCGTGTGCACTGAAAGTAGAGAAGTCTGTGTGCGTCCCAACAAAGACCCAACACAGCCAAAAGAAAAAAAAAATTTCATTGTATTTGTTGCTCTTAGCGAAGGTAGGGCTGGGGAGGTGATGGGAGAGAAAACCTGGCCTTTCTCACGGTCAGAAGTATAGCCTGTATCTTTTCCGGACACTGTTTTCTCTAAACCTTTTAGGCAGTGGTTCTTAACCGGGTGAGATGTTGCCTCCTAGGGGAGATTTAGCAATGTCTGGAGATATTTTTGGTATCATAGCTAGAGACTTCTTATTGGCTTCTAGTGGGTGGAGAGGCCAGGGATGCTGCTAAAACCCTGCAATGCGTGAGGCAGCTGCTGCAACAGAGACTTATCCTACACCAAATGTCCAAAATGCCGATGGTGCCAAGGTGGAAAAATGCTTCTGAAAGTGATGGTGGAGCCTCTCTGCTTGAGGCCAGGGGCCAGTGTGGATCCTAGTCACTTGTATGCAGAGGCATCCCCTTTTGTTCCGGTTTGTGGTACTTTGATTTTTTTTTTTTAATTTATCTTACTTATTATTTTTTTGGCGGCATGGTATTCAGGATCTTGGTTCCCCAACCAGGGATTGACTGTGCCTCCTGCTCACCACAACTAGAGAAAAACCCCCCACATGCAGCAATGAAGACCCATTGCAGGGACTTCCCTGCTGGTCTAGTGTCTATAAGACTACACTGCCAATGCTGGGGGTTTGATGCCTGGCCAGAGAACTAGATCCCATGTGTCAAAACTAAAGATCCTAAGACCTGATGCAGCCAAATAAATACATAGAAAAAAAAAAAAAAAAGACCCATTGTAGCCAAAAATAAATAAAATCAATCAATCAATCAAAGGAATGATTTCATTGAGCGCAGACTCTTGGATCTCTTCATACATAGAAAGGGCTTCCCTGATGGCTCAGATGGTAAAAAATCTGCCAGCAATGCAGAAGACCCAGGTTCAATCCCTGGGTTGGGAAGATCCCTTGGAGCAGGGAATGGCAACCCACTCCAGTTTTCTTGCCTGGAGAATCCCAAGGACAGAGGAGCCTGGTGGGCTACAGTCCATAGGGTAGAAAAGAGTTGGACGTGACAGAATGATTTTCACTTTTTTCATACATAGAAAAGAGCTAAATTCATTAACTTGAGATGTCTGATTTTTCTTTAATTAACAGTAATCTTTTAATGTTCTGACTACCTGTTTGTTTTTTTTTTTTTCCAAAAAGTCCTGTATATCCTGGCTCCTCCCTTCCCTCTTCAGAGAAGTCCCTCAGAGCTATCTGAGAGGCTGCTTCCCAGGCTTACCTCCTCAGCAAGTCTACCAAATAAAACAAAATTCTCAGCTTTTAGGCTGTGCTTTTTTTTTTTTTCCAGCCCACAGGACCCACGGTCTAAACCCATGACCAAGGCCCTTTCTGCCATTTCCTCCTCACTGTCCTGCTAGCTGCTTTTTTAGACTCATTCTGCATCCTCCAGGTTTCCTTCCATGATAGGATTTGAGAGCCAGACAGAAAGGACCCTGTACTTAAGTCACCGGAAGAGACCTGTTGATGGCTCTCCAGGCCAGAAAAGACCCCGTTCTTAGAACAGAAAGGCCACCCACCCCTCTGAACTGGAAGTGAACATGCTTTCCCTCGCTCCATGTGCAGCAGAGAATTTCTTGCTAAAGAAGCAAAAGCTAAAATCAAACTCCAGTTGAGTTCGCCGCACCACCCCCCCTCCCCCCAGGGTTTAGCAGGATTCTCTGTTCCGGATTAGAAGCAGGCTTCCCTGCTGTGCCTCAGAGGACATTCTGTTCAAAGTCCTCATTCTGCTCACGGTGAAGCTAAGGCCCAGTGAAGGGAGGGACTTGCCCACAGCCTCCCAGGTGACTGGTGCTGGAGCCCAGACCAGAAGCCAAGCTGCTCAGGGTTGACCCCACTCCAAGTCACTGGGTACAGGAACTCAAGAGGTGGAAAGTGTTATGGATGAATTCTAGCGCGTCCCAGCACACCTGCTGCCTTTCAGTGGTGGGAGGGACACTTACCTTCTGACCCCAGCTCCCCGGCTGACTCCCTGGCTGACTCCCTGGCCGACTCCCTGGCCAGGAATGATATGGACGGCACCCATCCACCTGGCATTTACATCCAGCATCTTATTTGATCCTTGCTTCCTCTGTGAAGGAGGCAGAGCTGAAATCACTAGTTCCCACTTTATAGGGATTGAAGCCAAGGTGCAACTTAAATGACTTTCAAAGGTCACACATCTATTGCAGAAGGGGAATTAGGACCCAGATCTTCTTGTTCAAAATTCCTGGAGGCCATGCCCTGCAAGTGAGTGGGCTGGCTACTGCTTCTCTTTCCTCTTCTGCTCTGCTCCCCTCCAGGAATGCAAGGCAGATGCTGCCCTAGGGCCCTTCTCCTCCTTGTGCCTGTCTTCTTTCCCTTCCATATCCATGAACATGTTAGTCCTTCCCCTAACCTCTTCCTGGTCCCTTTATCCTTCAGAAAGAGTTAGTTGCTCAGTCGTGTCAGACTGTTTGTGACCCCATGGACTGTAGCCCTCCAGGCTCTTTTGTCCATGGGATTCTCCAGGCAAGAATACTGGAGTGGGTTGCCATTTCCTCCTCCAGGGGATCTTCCCAACCCAGGGATCGAACCTGGGTCTCCTGCATGGCAGGCGGATTCTTTACTATCTGAGCCACCAGGAAAGCCCTTTTCTTAAACACACTACACAGACAGAGTGTGGGCCATCTCAGAAGGCGATAGTGACCTGATGCAGGCTTGGTCCCTTGGTGGGGACTGGGTGGTTTGCACACGTGCATCTGTACCCTGGGGCTTAGGCTGCAAGCAGATTCCTGGGGGCTGGGAGGGGAAGGATTTTGGAATGGGGCTCGGGACTTCCTCTGAGTTTGGGTCGCCTCTCAGGTTCCCACTCAGATGCTCTCGGTGGCTGAGTCTCAGTTTTTTCCTCTGCAGAATGGAGTGGGCTCCTCCTTGGCCCCCTTCCATTTGGGAGCTAATTCTGCCAAACAAGGGGTTAAAAATGTAACTGTGCTTAATGCAGATAGAGGCCTGGCCTGCTTATTTGCATGTAAGCATCTCGTGACAATGTACAACCTTGATGTACTCCTTTCCCTATTTGAAACCAGTCTGTTGTTCCATGTCCAACTCTAACTGTTGCTTCTTGACCTGCATACGATTTCTCAGGAGGCAGGTAAGGTGGTCCGGTATTCTCATCTATTTAAGAATTTTCCATAGTTTGTTGTGATCTACACGGTGAAAGGCTTTGGCGTAGTCAATAAAGCAGAAGTAGTTGTTTTCCTGGAACTCTCTTGCTTTTTCAGTGATCCAATGGATGTTGGCAATTAGATCCCAGTCCTTGCCCTGGAAATTTGCATCTATTATCCAAGTCCGTCCTTGGTGATTCCCCACTAGACAGGTGTAAGGAGTTCAGCTCTCTCCTCTTTGGCTCTAAGAGCCTCACTTCTGCTCTCCTGGCCCCAGAGGGGATCTTAGCCCCAACCTGCCTCTGCTATCCTGGCTGCAGGCTGTCTCCCAGGCTCCCAACTTTCCTTCTGTAGAGTAGCCTCCAAGGCTCAGCCAGGGAGATGCGGAGCCTGAACTGGGCTGGTATGCATGTGTTTAGTGGGACAGGGCTCGCATGGGAGGAGGGATGGCTTCACTGCCCACGTGAACATAAAAGACCCAGGGTGTATTTGTATGCACACCCACAGACACTCACGTACACACTCATGCACACGCGCACACAAAAGCACACACATTCACCTTGAGCCCTCTGTTCCCTTGCCTCTATCCTCAGTCATCTTTATGCAATGTCTCGTTTGCTGTGAAACAGAGCTTGACATGTGTTTTATGTGAGGTCACCCAAGTAAAAGGTTGCAGGGAGGATGGTAGGAGGGTCAGGACAGGTCTTGTGATGTATGGCCCAGTCCTGCTCCTGAGGGGCAGACTGGACCCTGGGCTCCCCCAGCATAGTCCTGTCCTTTCTAGCACAGCAGTCTCCCCAGGAAGCCAGCCCTGTAGCCTCTCCTTCAGTCCTACCCATGAAAGCCTGGGAAATTGTGGTAGGGGCTGCCACATCCAAAGACAAAGGGAAGTCCCTGGGGTGTGAGACATGGCTGGAGGGAGGAGAAGAGCTTTCGTGGAAAGTGGTCAGGATCAGTCCAGGGCCACATGGTGGGCTGGACTCCCTCTGCTCAATGTCATTGCCAGATTATCTGAATTAGGCTCTGCTTCCCTGAGGACTCAGTTGGTGAAGAATTGGCCTGCAATGCAGGAAACACAGGAAATGTGGCTTTGATCTCTAGGTCGAGAGGATCCCCTGGAGGAGTAAATGACAACTCACTCCAGTGTTCTTACCTGGAGAATCCCATGGACAGAGGATCCTGGCAGGCTACAGTCCAAAGGGTTACAAAGAGTCAGACCTGACTGAGTGATTAAGCACGCACTATGGAGAGTGAGGGGAGGGAGTGGGGAGTTGCTGATGGGGAAGCAGGCCATGGATGTGGTCACTGAACAGCACTGTGCGCTGGGGCAATAGAACTGGGAGGGAAGAATATTGGAAATAAAAGGAAAAATAAACAAATGGGACCTAATTAAAATTAAAAGCTTCTGCACAACAAAGGAAACTATAAGCAAGGTGAAAAGACAGCCTTCAGAATGGGAGGAAATAATAGCAAATGAAGCAACTGACAAAGAACTAATCTCAAAAATATACAAGCAACTCCTGCAGTTCAATTCCAGAAAAATAAATGACCCAATCAAAAAATGGGCCAAAGAACTAAACAGACATTTCTCTGAAGAAGACATACAGATGGCTAACAAACACATGAAAAGATGCTCAACATCACTCGTTATCAGAGAAATGCAAATCAAAACCACAATGAGGTACCATTTCACGCCAGTCAGAATGGCTGCGATCCAAAAGTCTACAAGCAATAAATGCTGGAGAGGATGTGGAGAAAAGGGAACTCTTTTACACTGTTGGTGGGAATGCAAACTAGTACAGCCACTATGGAGAACAGTGTGGAGATTCCTTGAAAAACTGGAAATAGAACTGCCTTATGACCCAGCAATCCCACTGCTGGGCATACACACGGAGGAAACCAGAATTGAAAGAGACACGTGTACCCCAATGTTCATAGCAGCACTGTTTATGATAGCCAGGATATGGAAGCAACCTAGATGTCCATCAGCAGATGAATGGATAAGAAAGCTGTGGTACATATATACAATGGAGTATTACTCAGCCATTAAAAAGAATACATTTGAATCAGTTCTAATGAGGTGGATGAAACTGGAGCTTATTATAGAGTGAAGTAAGCCAGAAAGAAAGACACCAATACAGTATACTAACGTATACATATGGAATTTAGAAAGATGGTAACGATAACCCTGTATGCGAGACAGCAAAAGAGACACAGATGTATGGAACAGTCTTTTGGACTCTGTGGGAGAGGGAGAGGGTGGGACGATTTGGGGGAATGGCACTGAAACATGTATAATATCATGTAAGAACTGAATCGCCAGTCTAGGTTTGATGCAGGATACAAGATGCTTGGGGCTGGTGCACTGGGATGACCCGGAGGGATGGTATGGGGAGGGAGGTGGGAGGGGGTTCAAGATGGGGAACATGTGTATGCCCGTGGCGGATTCATGTTGATGTGTGGCAGAACCAATACAATATTGTAAAGTAATTAGCCCCCAGTTAAAATAAATAAATTTAAATTAAAAATAAAATAAAATAAACCTTTAACATTAAAAAAAAAAGAGAGAACTGGGAGGGATCTTCCCAACCAGGGGTCAAACCCAGGTCTCTCACATTGCAGGCAGATTCTTTACCAGCTGAGTCACCAGGGAAGCCCAAGAATACTGGAGTGGGTAGCCTATCCCTTCTCCAGCAGATCTTCCCAACCCAGGAATCATACCAGGGTGTCCTGCATTGCAGGTGGATTTTTTTTTACCAGCTGAGCTATAACGGAAGCCCATGTAGTGTTATGGGCCACATCTAATCAGCTGAAGGTCACATGAGAAAACAAACTGAGGTCTCCTGAGGAAGAGAGAATTCTGCCAGGAGATGGCCTTCAGATTCAAGCTGTAGCATCAACTAACGCTTTCATGAGTCTCCCGTCTGCTGACCAGCCATTTGGATTTTGAACTTGCCAGCCTCCACAACTGTATGAGCCAATTCCTTTTCCTCTGGAGGATTCTGATTAATATAGAGCCTTCTGGGAGTGCCTAGGAAGGTACTGGGGGTATGGAATGGTTCCTGAAGGAGGCAGGCTGGGCTATGAGAGGCCTGCAGCTAAGGAGGAGGAAGGGAGGGGGTCTGAGATCAGGCACCAGGAGGGCGGGAGGGCTGCAGCTGGGTTAATGGGACTGGGTCAGTCTAGAGTGTGAGCAGTTGCAAACTACCTCTGTGGTCTCAGACAAGGCCCTTGACTTCTTTGAACATCAGAGTCCTCCACCGTGAAATTCGAACACAGTCCCCGTGTCTGATCAGGTCACACAAGATGACTGTTCTGTTGCTCCCCTGCTTGACCAGGACCTGTGTCACCTACATCCTACTCACCTGGATGACCCTCCCTTTTAATCAGTAGAAAGTGAAAGTGAAAGTGAAGTCGCTCAGTCGTGTCTGACTCCTTGCCACTCCATGGACTGTAGCCTACCAGGCTCCTCTGTCCATGAGATTTTCCAGGCAATAGTACTGGAGTGGGTTGCCATTTCCTTCTCCAGGGGATCTTCCCAACCCAGGGATCGAACCCAGGTCTCCTGCATTGTAGACAGACGCTTTACCATCTGAGCCACCAGGAAAGTCTTGCCCTGGGCCCCTGCTAGTGATTGTTTTAATCTTTAAATCAGAACTATCTCCACTCTGATAGTTAATCAAAGGAGTGGTGATGGGTGTTCCCCTCTGCTGGTTTCCCTGGCAACCACTGAGCCAATTCCCCTGTAACTAGTAATCTCCCTCTTTCTCTGCTGCCACGTCCTGCCCATCATTTGCCACACACGTGGCATGTTGCTCCAGGACCTTGCTCTGGACGTGTAAGCTCCCCTGCCCATTAAACCATTGATGTCTCTGTTGCTGACCGCCGGCTCTTTCTTAGGCTTTGAGGTTGGGGAAGTGCCTGACTTCAGATGGTAAAGAATTAGGTGGCAATGTGGGAGACCTGGGTTCGATCCCTGGGTTGGGAAAATCCCCTGGAGAAGGGCATGGCAGCCCACTCCAGTATTCTTGCCTGGTGAATCCCCATGGACAGAGGAGCTTGGCGGGCTAGTCCATGGGGTTGCAAAGAGTTGGACACCACTGAGCGACTCAGTACAGCACAGCACAGGGGTGCAGCCCCACATCCAACAACCACCTTCAAAGAGCTTCAGGGAAGATGCAGATAAGATGCTGGAGGTGGGCGACATGGTAGATGGTGAGGAGCTGAGGGAGACGGGGGTCATGTGGCCCCTTTGAGGCTCTTGCCAGCAGTGTGGTGGTGGCTGTGCTTACTGGGGGCTTGATGTCACTTCCTTTAGACCTGGAACATGCAGGGCAGCAGCAGTGGTGCAAAGGATTGGCCTGGCTGAGAGGGGAAGAGAAGGAATTTCTTCTCTGACTTGCCACAGGGACCCTTCCGGCCTCTGTGTTCCCATCTGTCAAATGGGGATGGAAGTTGTCTCAAGAATCAAATGAGCTCCTATGAAAATGAATAATGTGACAGAATCCAGTGTGTTAGTACTATAACATCAGCGGAAGGGGAACAGTGAGTGGGCTGGGCCTGGACTGGCCGGAGCTGGTATGACCCCACCTGCAGTTCCCTCTGCTGTCGCCCAGCAGATTTTGGCCTTGAGAGTGAGTGCCTCCTTGGCTGTTACTCCTCTGGGCCTCACTCACTTGCTCCCAGTCTGGGCCCTGGAGATGAGAGCTGCCATTAGTACGCACAGGAGGTGGGGCCACTCTGGGTGGCCTGCTGGATTTTTAGGTTCTTTCAAAGGCTTGGTTGGGGCTCCCCAGGTGGCTCAGTGGGAAAGAATCTGCCTGCCCATGTAGGAGACATGGGTTCAATCTCTGCATTGGGAAGATCCCCTGGAGAAGGAAGTGGCAACCCACTCGAGTATCCTGGCCTGGGAAATCCCATGGACAGAGGAGCCTGGTGGGTACAGTCCATGGGGTCTTGAAGAGTCGGACCTCGTTGGTGTTTTTGCAGGTGGCACTCTGTCCAAGGTGACCACGCCACACTGGCTGGGGTGGCGAGCTCCTCTAGTGTCCTGGTTCTCAGAGTTGGGGCCAGACCTGCGGCAGCAGCATCCCCTGGGAACTCACTAGAGACGCAAATCCTCAGCCCCACCCCAGACCCCCTGACTCAGAAACTGGCAATGAGGCCAGAAAGCTGCACTTTAACAAGCCCTCTGGGGGATGGCAAGTGCCACTGGGCTGTGGGCGATTGGCAGGGGCGAGAGGGTCCTTGGTTGAAACACAGACACAATTCACCTGCACAGAAAGCAATGCGCTCTTTCTCTGCTTCCTCTTCAGCCACCTTCCCCTCTTTCTCCTTCTTCCCTTTTAAAATTATTTTAATTTTTTAAAATTTTATTTTTAAATTTCTCTTTATTTTTGGCTGCACTGGGTCTTCGTTGCTGCTCTTGGGCTTTTCTCTAGTTTTGGAGAGCGGGGACTGCTCTCTAGTTGCAATGTGAGAGGGTCTCATTGCAAGGGCTCCTTGTTGCTGAGCACAGGTTCTAGGCGTGCAGGCTCCAGTAGTTCCCGCACACGGGCCCAGTAGTTGTGGCTCCCGGGTTCAGCAATTGTGGCCCACAGGCTTGACTGCTCTGCGGCATGTGGAATCTTCCCAGACCAGGGATCAAACCAGTGTCCCCTGCATTTGCAGGCAGATTCTTATCCACTGCACCAACAGGGAAGTCCTCCCCCTTCCTTCTTCATCTCTTTTTCTTTTTTTTCAAAAGCATGAAATCAACCTCAACCATGGGAGGTCCCAAAGATTCTCTGACTCCCTGGCTCATGTTGGATCCTGTCTCTAACCCTGCTTCCACCCTGAAAAGAGGCCAGATGATTCACAAGTATCTAAAGTGGAAGTGAAATTGAAGTCGCTCAGTTGTGCCTGCCTCTTTGTGACCCCATGGACTGTAGCCTATCAGGTTCCTCAGTCATGGGATTTTCCAGGCAAGAGCGCTGGAGTGGATTGCCATTTCCTTCTCCAGGGGATCTTTCCGACCCAGGAATCGAACCCGGGTCTCTCGATTGCAGGCAGACGCTTTACTAGGAACAAGAGAAACATAAATTTAAACAATTTGAGGGGTAACCTTGAGCCCCACAATGGTACAGGTCAGAAAGCTGGGCCAAGCATGGCATTGGTGAAAGTGAAAGTGAAGTCGCTCAGTTGTATCCGACTCTTTGCGACCCCATGGACTGTAGCCTATCAGGCTCCTCCGTCCACGGGATTTTCCAGGCAAGAGTGCTGGAGTGGATTGCCGTTTCCTTCTTCAGGGATCTTCCCGACCCAGGAATCGAACCTGGGTCTCCCGCATTGCCGGCAAACGCTTTACCGGCTGAGCCACCATGGCGTTGGTAAGAATAGGCAGAAGCAAGGTCTCTCCTGAAATGCAGGTAGGAGTGTAGACTGGTACCCTTCTTTGGGAAGGCAATCTGGTAATTTAGTGCGATTTATTTTTTGTAATTACTATTTTAAAAACATTTATTTATTTGGCTGCGCTTAGTCGTAGTTGTGACATGTGGGATCTTGTTCCCTGAGCAGGGATCAAACCCAGGCCCCCTGTATTGGGAGCACAGGCTCGTAGCCACTGGATCACCAGGGAAGCCCCTTTAATTATTTTTACTGAATACACCTGACATAGTGTTTACTGTGCTTTAGCCACTCTTCTAGGCAACGTTTAGGGCTTTCCTGGTGGCTAGTCAGTAAAGAATCTGCCTGCAGTGCAGGAAACCCAGACTTGATTCCTGAGTCAGGAAGATCCCCTGGAGAAGGGAATGGCAACCCACTCCAGTATTCTTGCCTGGGAAATCTCATGGACAGAGGAACCTGGTGGGTTACAGTTCATAGGATTGTAAGGAGTCAGACACGACTGAGCGACTAACACTTTCACCTCACTTTCTAGGCAGTTTACAAATTCTGACTCCAGTCGTTACTAAGTTACTTAACTGACTACGCATATGCTTTCTGAGGGGTGTTCCTGGTAGCTCAGACAGTAAAGAATCTGCCTGCCAACGCAGGAGACTTGGGTTCAATCCCTGGATCAGGAAGATCCCATGGAGAAGGGAACGACCACCCACTCCGAGTATTCTTGCCTGGAGAATTCCATGGACAGAGGAGCCTTGAGGGCTATAGTCCATGGAGTGGCAAAGAGTCCGACACAACTGAGCGACTAACACACATACACGGCTTATTATCCAAGGATCCTATCCATAGGAACGGGTTGTGGAGAAGGTCTCCATTGATGGATAAAGGGACATAAAAAAGTCATAAAGATATGGAAGAACAGATGTTCTGTTTGCAGCAGAGGGGAGCTGGCGGCCTGCCTTGGCGTCCATCAGTGTGGGATGGACAAGTGGCCTGTGATGGGCGTGCCTGCCACAGTGTTGCAATCGTCTAGCAAGTCACTGACAGCAAAGATAGGTCTTAAAAAAGTGTTGACCAAAAAACGTATAATGCAGCCTAAAAATTCATAACGCAACACCATTTATGAAAATTCGAAGCACGTACTGCTAACAATGTTCCATAATTTACAGGGATGTATACATAGTTAAGGATATGCAGCAGATGTATCAGAGCAGGTGCTGATGTGGAGGAGACGGACTCAGAGTGGGGACGGGGATGAGGGGACAGAAGGAAGACAAGAGGGGACCTTGCTTTATCTGGACGCTGTCTTAATAATGTGCTAGGGATGGATGAATGTGATGAACCTGACTGTCTGTGCTTCTGCCCTATAACAAAAAAAGAAAATGAAGCCACCTGTCGACTTAAAGCTGAAAAAAAAACCAGGTTGGAGGGCCAGGGGCTGAGCCTGCAGCCAGAATGTGGTATGTGGCCAGAATTTGACTCAAACTAGTCACTCAAATATCTAAAATGAGAGTAATAATAATAGAGATAATAATATTAATAGTAATAGTAATGATATTATCAATAATAGTAGCAGTAATATTAGTATAATAATAGTAACCATAAGAAAATGGTTAGGATAGTGGTGTCGCAAGTTCTAAAGTGATTGACCCACAGCAGGCACCCGACAGAGACCTGTTTCTTGCTTTTCTCATAAGAGGCATTCTCGAAAGTTGGAGGTCAGAGGTCAGAGGTTGCTTATGCCTTGACAGTCCTACAGAACCACACTTTTGAGTACAACGATCTCAGGGTCAGGGCAGGCTGTGCAGGTGGAAACTTAGAAACACAGCGTTGTTTCTTCCGCAGAAAAGGAGAGAGACTAGTATAAGGAGCCCTCCTGACCCCAGGTTCAGCATCTCAACATCTGGCCAGTCTGGGGGAGCTTTGATGGAAGGGACCATAGTTAAGAAGAAGAATGCCTGATATTTGTATAGAATATTATTAAGTCCTATACACAAAAGCCTTTTGCATAAAGTATTTCGTTCAATTTTCATAGTAACCCATGAAGTAGACATTGTTATTCCCATTTTAGAGATGGAAAGAGTGAGGTCTGGAGCAGCGAGGTTACTTGTCTTGGATGGCTCTGCACTGGCCCTGGGAGTTCTGGCTTCCAACCCATCTCTCTTATGCTATGAATGCTTTGAACAGCTGTTGTTAATGCTTCTCTACCACTCATTAGTGGGGTGGTCTTGGGTGATCCCTCCCCTGCTCCTGGGCTTTGCCTTTAGTTGACCCCGAGAGGCCTTTCCTTGGCCTGGGGAACGTCTGAACATCCCCCTGGGCCCTCTCAGAGCTCCGTGCCATCATTCCCCAGTGTGTCCTACTTAATGGAAGTGGAGCAGTTTAGAAACAGCCCAGAAAGCAGAGTGAGGCAGCCCACATAGTCCCACAGCCCCCACTCCAGGTGCCCAGCGCTGGCTCTGGCCCACCGGCTGGGGATAGGAGCCCCCGGGAGGTGGCAGTGATGGTGAATGGGCCAGGAGAGGCTTCCCTCATTTCCACCTAGAGTTCATTTTGGCTGCTGGGGCTCAAGGACTGGAGACCTGGTAGTTTAAGAGATGCTGGGGAAGAAAACCGGGGGATTTCTGGAACTTCCTCTGGGGACACTCAGCTCCCAGCCAGCACTGAAACCAGCTTCCAGAAACAGATTTCTTCTTTTTTAAGCTACTTTTTCTCCCCACGGTGACCCACTTTTGTAGCTAAGGCCCCAAAGGCACTCCAGTCACCTCTCTGAGTCATTTTCCTGAAGCATGGGCTCCCTAGCCAGTCCTTACTCCCTGCACGGTGGTTAGGAGGCAGGAACACCCAGCATCTTCTGGGGTGGGGGTGGGGGGCCCAGGGGCTTAGGGTGCCTGGAGCCACCACTTACTTCCTCGATCTGAAGCCCTGGCTGGGTTCCTGAGATGCTAATGGGAACGTCTGCTCCTGAGTTCTCCATGACTGGCAGGTGCGTTTGGGAGATGACCATGGGCGAGAGGGGCACGACAGACAAGGAAGTGATGGGTCCTGCCAGAGAAGCACCATCCAAGGCCCATTCAACATCTCCATATTGACTCCTCCCTCACCATCCAGCCTTGGAGGACACGGAGGGGCTCGTGCAGCTGCGGTGCAGCTGGGGGCTTGGGGGCAGGGTGGCAGTTGATGGTAATTCCTATGGCAGCAGATGGAGAGTTCCTGCTTCTAGATTCGAACAGTGGTGGTGCTAGTAGTGAAAAAGAACGGGCCTGCCAATGCAGCAGACCTAAGAGACTGGGGTTCCATCCCTGGGCTGGGAGGATCCCCTGGAGGAGGGCATGGCAGCCCACTCCAGTATTCTTGACTGGAGAACCCCATGGACAGAAGGCTATGGTCCACAGGGTTGCGAAAAGTCAGACACGACTGAAGCGACTTAGCACACACACGCAGGAAGAAAAGGACCACGTCACTGCCCTCAGGGAGTTGCAACTTCGTTGTATACACACACGTGCACAAGCACACACAGGCATGCCCGCACTCTTCCACAGACAGGGAAGTCATTAAAGAACAATTAATCACTTGAGTCCTTCTGTTGTAACTGAGGATTCCTGAGGAGTAACCAGTCCAACTGGAACAAATGAAGAAGGCTTTTCAGTGGGAGTAGCATTGGCATCTTTGTGTGTGGGAATGTGTAGGAACAGCATTCAGGCAGGGGAACACCATGAACAAAGGGGTGGGGACTCAAACAAGCCTTGTTTGCTCAGAGGGCCCTGTGGGAGACCTGTCTGCCCCGGACCGTAGTCCTCTTGGTGTGGCCTCGGAGAGCCCAGAGCGGGAGGTAAAGGCAGGTAGAACTGGGAGCCTGGGAGACCCTGGATTTCAAATGCTACCACACTTTGGTGAATCTGGGCTCCAGAGGAGGGTTCTGAATTATCTAGTCAAGCCCAGAGGTGGGAGCAGGTACAGGAGGGCACTGTGGATGCCTCGGCGGGACCAGCAGGGCCTGTTTGCCTTGGTTGCTGTGAACCAAGCAAGGAAGGTGCCTCTTCCCAGGCTCTCTCCTGTTTCCTATGCTCATCTCCTTTTCCCTGGAATAGGGATAATGAGGGTCATCATGGGTATTAAGTGAGGAGGCATCTAACCTCTTAGGATGAGGTCTGGCCCTCACAGGTGTCCTGTGACCAGAGCTCTTTTGTTTATGGGGTGCCTCCGTTCCTCACCTGGCTGATGCCTTAGCATCCCTTAAGCTTTGTTGTTCAGTTGTGTACAACACTTTGCAACCCCATGGACTGCAGCATGCCAGGCTTCCCTGTCCTTCACCATCTCCCAGAGTTTGCTCAATTTCTTGTCTGTTGAGTCGGTGATGCCATTCAACTATCTCATCCTCTGTTGTCCCCTTCTCCTGCCTTCAATCTTTCCTAGCATCAGGGTCTTTTCCAATGAGTTGGCTCTTCACATCAGGTGGCCAAAGTATTGGAGTTTCAGCTTCAGCGTCAGTCCTTCCAGTGAACATTCAGGTTTGATTTCCTTTAGGATTGACTGGTTTGATCTCCTTGCAGTCCAAGGGACTCTCAAGCATCTTCTCCAACACCACAGTTCAAAAGCATCAGTTCTTCGGCACTCAGCCTTTTCTACTGTCTAGCTCTTAAATGCATAATTGATACTGGAAACACCAAAGCTTTGACTATAAAGCTTAGCTAGGCCTGGGGCCTCTGCACTCTGACACACCTGAGCACACCTGTGACATGGCCCTGAGGGTGATGCATCCATACTGACTGAGGTCTCCCAGGCATGTGGCTTATTTGGTCTCTGTGTCCCCAGTGCCTACCCCTAGCTCCTGCCTTCCAGGAGAGGCTCAGGAACATTTATGAATGAATGAAAATGTGTCAGTGCTTTGTAAATAGGCAAGAATTTACAGAAATTAGTTAATGTGCTTCTCCAGAGAGTGAGGCTTGGGCAAACACACAATGAAGTAAACAGAGCCTGATTTCAAGGTCAAGGCCAGATTGGAGCCCGGGACTGTGGGACACTTTGTGGGTGGGGAAGGGGTGGGGCCACACCCACTGATGCCCTCTCCCTACAGCCCCTCTGCCAGCCCAGGGCCCAGGTTCCCCTAGCACTGCAGAAGGCAGCCTATAGCAGCAAGATCATCACCTTTTCATTGGAAATTTATATCCCTCCCCCAATTTAATTTTTTTGTCCTGATTATAAAATCAATCATTGTAAGACACACAAGCTTCAAATGGGAAGGAATTATTGAGCATATTTAACATGAAAAGTAAAAAATATCCCTTCTAATCTTCCCTGAGTCCTGTGAAATAGCATTTGTGTGTCCTTATAGATGTTTTTCTGGTTTATCCACTAACCTTGATGATTTATTTATTTATCTATCTACTTATTTACTTATGTTACAAAGGTAGGATCCTGCTAAGAGTAGTTCTGCAATTTCCTTTTATTACCTATGAATGTATCATGGCCATTGTGGGTTTCTTTAAAAAAAATCTATACCGTATTCTTTTTAATGGTTATATAATATTCTGTGCTATGCATGAGGTACCACTTATTTAACTAATCCTTGACTGATGGACCTGTGGATTGTTCTAAATGGAAATTGCATTCTGAAGGAGGCCTGAGTGGTGAGGGCTGATGCAGGCACAGTGCTCTCAGGATTTTAGGTGTGATGGTTTCCTTCTTTCTCCCATCCCTCTCTCCTGATGATGCCTTTACGTGATGGCAAAAACCACCTATCCCTCCCGCATCCACATCCCCCCTCCTCTGACCCCCTGCGCCTCCCCCAGGGCTGGTGATGTCACAGGTCCCTCGTATGCCCCTACCCACCTATCTTCATCTTACATCTTTGACAACCCCGTGGGATTGTTTGTCCTCCTTCCCAGGATCTGGCAGCCCACTTGCCTGGCTCAGATCTCCTTGTTTACTCAGTTTGGGGGGTGGAGGGTCTTTGGGAGTGGAGGGTCTTGGCACATGCCCAGGGCCTTGGGGAGGGCCTGAGCCAGGTCACACAGTGAAGGCCAGGACAGAGGAGGTGAGGGAGGGGGCCAGTTGCAGGAGTGGTGGTGGTTAGATGGGCAGGCTATCCCCTTCCACAAGGAGGGCAGCCAGGGAGGACTGAGACTGCTGATCCTCGTGGCATTTGGGATTTGAACGATGCAAATAAGGCCTCTTGTGACTATGAATATTCATGAAGCGCTCTTCCTTCTGAGCAGTGGGGATTCCTCCAGGCTGGCTAATGAACCTGGCCAGGCAGAGGATGGCATGTGGTCCCTCTTCATCCTGTCTTTCCTCTCTCCCACCCTCCTCTTCCCCTCCTGACTTACAAGGTGGGGCAGAGGCAGAACCAGGGCAGCCAGGCCTACATTCTGTGTTTGGTCCCCAATTTGTAGGTTTCAGTCTGACTTTGGATTCCTCCTTGTCCTTCTCTTCTCCCATGAAAACCATGACTAACACCACCTCTAGGAAGGAGCCTGGGGCAGGTGCAGTGGGGAATCACAGGGAGCTAGGTAGAATCCTAGGTGCTGTTGAAACTGATGGCAAAATTGAGGGTAAGAATGCAAAGGGCTTGTCCTAGTCATAAGGCAAGTAGGTGACAGAGTCAGAGTGAAGCCCAGGTATCTCAACTCTTGATGGAGTTTGCCAGGGGGCTCGGCGATAAAGAGTCCGCCTGTCAGTTTAGGAGACGTGGGTTCGATCTGTGGGTGAGCCCCTGGAGAAGGAAATGGCAACTCACTCCAGTATTCTTCCCTGGACAGATCTACAGACAGAAGAGCCTGGTGGGCTACAGTCCATGGAGTTACAAAGAGTGGGACACGACTGAGTGACTGAACACATATTTTCTGACTCTTGGCATCGTACCTTCCAGCTCACCCCTGAAGCCTGATTAGCCCATTCGCTGAGCCCCTTGTCATCCGTTCTTGGAACCCCTGGCCACCTCTGTATCCGGGACGCCCTGCAAGCCTTCTTAGCTAAAGCACTCACTCCACACATGGTATAGAGGTCTTAGCTGGGTTGTTTATCTTTTTTGGGGGAGGTGCTCCTGTTTCCTGAACCTTAAGTTGGGAGTTCATGTATTATATATCCAGCCAGAGGTGTGGGGGTCCCTACTATCTGAATTCAAATCAAGGCATGTGGTCTGATGTCTATGACCATCTGCTAGGGACCACAGGCAAGAATATGTGAAGTCCAGGTTGGAGTAGCCTGTAAAAAGATATATGAGAATGGATTGAATCACAGAATGAGGCAGAAGAAAGGCATCACAGAGGTCATTTCTTGGCCAACGGATTTAAGCTTTATTTTTTTTTCGACCACCAGACCTTTTTTCAAGTGAAATCCTACCCGAAGCCTTCCAAATAAAAAAGACAAGAGTAGGGCTGCTCCTGGTGCAGGATGAGATGAGGGGCCCGCCGTCCCCTTGCTGACTCCTCCCCTCATCTCCTTAGCAACAATCCCTGAGCTCGCTCATTACGTAGATAAAGAAACTGAGGCCCAGAGAGGGACAGGATCCACTGGGAGTCACATAGTTGGTGGCAGAAGCAGAGTTAGGAGTTGAGTCTCAGCGACTTCCCTGGTGGTCCAGTGGTAAAGAATCCACCTTCCAGTGCAGGGGACGTGGGTTCACCCTGGTTGGGAAACTAAGATCTCACAGCCTCAGGTCAACTAAACCTGAGTGCTACAATGAGGAGCCCAAGTCAATGAAGACCCAGCACAGCCAAAAAACAAAAAAAAAGAAATCTCGTTGCATGTTCTCCTGAGGGGCACTGCTTACGAGACCCTGAGTTCTTGAGGGGACCCTTGGATCAGTCCTGGGTCAGCCAGACAAGTGGATCTCCTTTCCCGTCCACCCTCCCCTGGCAGCCAGGGCCTTTCAGATACGTAGGCTGCAACCTTGACTCTGTTGACATTTTCCTCAGTGGAGTGGGAGAGGCAGAGGGGTTAGAAGGCAGAGGGGCAGAGTGGGTAAAATGGAGGGAGGAAGAGAGAGAGCTGTCCCAGGTGGAATTTGACCTGGGTACCAGTGCTCAGCCTCTGGGTCTCATTTGGTTCCAGATGAAGAGTGGTGGGAGGCGCTGGGGGAAAGGGCAACTGCTTCAGCTCACTGAGGGAGGGAGAGGGATCAAAGATTTGCATGGAGCTTAAAACCCAGCCCCGGTGTCTCTGAAGAATTTATTGCCACGTTGAGTGTGGGGGTGAGGGGAGTGGGGGGTGACAGGGCTGGAGGGAATGACAGGGAGGATGGGTGTGGGCCTGTCTTGTGGCCCCTAGCAGTCTCTTATTTATCATTTACAGCCCCTGATGGTTTATACTGAGCCCTGCTGCCTCCCTCCCTGTGCCTCCTGTTGCCCTCCCCCGATGTACCCCTCTTCCTGAGATTTTTGGGGAATTCCTTGAAGCTCCTTCAAGAGGCCTGTGTGTGTCAGTCTCTCAGTCTCATCCAACTCTTTGGAACCTCGTGGGCTATAGCCCACCAGGTTCCTCTGTCCATGGGATTCTCCAGGCAAGAATACTGGAGCGGGTTGCCATTCCTTTCTTCAGGGGATCTTCGCAACCTAGAGATCAAACCTGTGTCTCCTGCATTGCAGGCAAGTTCTTTACCCTCTGAGCCACCAGGGAAGCCCATAAGCACTCAGAAATGAAAATAAGACCATAGGAGGATGTGGATCTGGAATATAGGAGGAAAAGAATAGATGTTATCTTTCCGGGAGAATTTTCTTTCAGCTTGGCTGTGCCTCTGAGGTTTGCCGAGAGCCAGAGGGTAGGCAGAGTTGGGTGGACTGGGATTGAGGGGCCTTGAAGTCAGGGTTGTGTCTCTGTTTCCTGGGTGAGCCTTAACAGATGGCTCAGTGCCACTCAATGCCTTGCTTCCCCACCTGGAGTAAGAATGGCATGCTCACCTTCCTTTCTGGCTCGCCAGGGCATAGGAGGGTAACTGGATATTTGTAATCAAGTTATGGAGGCCCAAACAGAGCACCGCAGATGTGTCTAGACACACTGACTGTGCCCCCTAGAGCAAAGGGCAGAGTATAACCATGACCTGAGAGGGGGCTCCTTGGCCCCCCCGGGGCAGTTACCCAGAGACTGGAGTGAGGACCATCTGAAGAAGCAACAGCCTGGGGTTGTAGCAGCCTCTGAGAATAGAAGCAGGCGGGACAGATCAAGATTTGGGGTCTCACGGTAGCCTAAGGGGGCTACTCTGCCACCCCCTCCTTTGGGCTGAGCAAGGATGCCAGCAGAGAGAGATGCACCCCTTTCAGTGCCCTGGGGCTTGGTGGTTAGCGTCCTGGTCACCAGGGACTTCCCTAACATCACATCTTTCCATGGTCCCTTCACAGCCTGTGAGCAGAGGTTCCTGTGATCAGGACATGGCACTGAATGTCATCTAATTCACCCAAATTGCCTGTCCTCTTGTATAAAGTCTCTTTGTTTCTATAGAAACTGACTGTCTGGAATCACCTGAGTTGTGTGATATTGCTTGTCATTTCCTCTCCTTGAGTTTCAATTTATTCATCTGCAAAACAGGAGGGGAGGGCTGATGGGAAGTTGGATATCATTATCTGTAAGAATATTCCAGTTTAGTGCTGGTGTTTTCAGGTCTAAGAATCCTTGCCAACTCCTGAAGTGGTCCTCTCCTGCCCTGATGGTGTAGCAGCTCTCCACCCTCTAGGTTCCGAGGCAATCCCAACTACCACTTCTTTCTTAAGACTCTTGAGATAATGCTTCTGGCTGATTATGATCCCTGGGGCAGTGCCCAAACCCCACTCTGCAGATCAGCATGGACTTTCCAAGCTTTCCAAAAGCAGAAGGCTGCTTTTCTGCTTTCTCAGGTGGAGATGGTATACTTTTCTGACATCCATCCATCCATCCACTCATCCATCCATCCATCCATCCATCCACCTATCCCTCATCCATTCATCCATCCTTCCATTCATACACCCACCTATTCACTCATCCATCTATCCATTGATTCATCTATCCATACTAAAAATGGTTATTTGGAGTGCCAATTCAAACCAAACACTCTACTAGGTGTTAGACAAACAGAGATGAGAAGACATAGCTCCAACATGAAGGAACTTACTGCCCAAGAGGCTGCAAATGGGCAATATACAACTATAATACAAAGCAAGCTTCCCAGGTGGTGTTAGTGATAAAGAAACTGCCTGCCAATGCAGGAAACATAGGAGATATGGGTTTGATTCCTGGGTCAAGAAGATCCCCTGGAAGAGGGCATGGCAACCCACTCCAGTATTCTTGCCTGGAAAATCCCATGAACAGAGGAGCCTGGCAGGCTATAGTCCATGGGGTTGCAGAGTCAGACATGACTGAAGTGACTTAGCATGCATGCATGCATAACAAAGCACAACAGGGTTTTAGAGTTAGCCCTAGATTTTATTTCTGCCTCTACCATTCACTTAATAGTTGTGTGAGCTTGGGTGAGGTACTTAAGTTCTCTGAATCTATTTCTTTATTTGTAGAGATAAATCTCAATAAATGTCACTTTCCTTTCTCCATAAGAGAGGTACCAGAATGTGTCATGGAAATACAGGCAAGGGAGAGGTTCCTGAGTCCCTGAAGCCTCAAGGAAGTCCTCCTAGTTGTTCAGTAGCTCAGTCGTGTCTGACTCTTTGCAACCCCATGGACTGCAGCATGCCAGGCTTTCCTATTCTTTACCATCTCCCGGAGTCTGCTCAAACTCAAATCTGTTGAATTGGTGTTCAACATCTCATTCTCTGTCGTCCCCTTCTCCTCCTGCCCTCAATCTTTCCCAGCATCAAGGTCTTTTCCAATGAGTTGGATTTTCACATCAAGTGGCCGAAGTATTGGAGCTTCAGCTTCAGCATCAGTCCTTCCAATGAATATTCAGGGTTGGTTTCCTTTAGGATTGAGTAGTTTCATCTCCTTTCAGTCCAAGGGACTCTTAAGAGTCTTCCCCAGCACCACAGTTTAACAACATCAATTCTTCAGTGCTCAGCCTTCTTTATGGTCCAGTTCTCACATCCATACATGACTACTGGAAAATCCATAGCTTTGACTAGATGGACCATTGTTGGTAAAGTGATGTCTCTGCTTTTTAATACACTGTCTAGGTTTGTCCCCGAGTAGTTGACACCTGAGGGTAGCTGTGAAGTGAAGGGGATTCCAGTGTGAGCCTACATGGAAGAGTACAGGGTGTTACCAGACAGCAAGTGGTAAGCATGATCAAGGATACATGGGGAGTGCTAGGGGGAAGCAAAATGGAGAGTAGGTTGGACCAGATGGAGAGGTAGCCTCGGCTGGGGAGGCCACGGAGGCTTTTCCAGCAGGAAAGGGGACATTGCTTTGGTTCCTAGGGCAGAGTTAGACTCCCAGCTCCTCAGTAACTAAACTTCCTCTTGGAGCCATATGTACATCAGGATCTGACAATGAGCATGCTATGGCATGACCCCATCCAATGTTGGCATGAGCTGGGTGAACTTGGGTGAGTCCCTTCAACTAACTGGGTCCTTCTGGGTAGAAGTAGGGGCTGGGTGAAGTCTTTCCTCCAGCTCTGAATTCCATCATCAGTGTCTTTTCTTCACTCTCTTTCTTGCCTACCTCTTCCCTTTTCCCTCCTTCCCTCCACGCCCCTCCCCTTGCCTCCTCTGCCAGCCCACTTCCTGCAGGCCAGAGTCAGGTGGGAGGAGGGCTAAGCACCTCCTTCCCGGGAGCCCAGCATTCCAGCTTTGCTGTTAGGAACCTACTGCCCATGAAGGGCTCACAGAGCTGTCTGTGAGCTGAAGTGGGCACCCCCTCTGTCTTCCCCACAGGGGGCTAGGGAGGTGCTGGGTGCAGCAGGGGACCCTCACCAGGCTCTCAGGGTGGTCTGGCTGGGTCAAAGAGCACACAGCATCTAGGCAAGTGGGGTTGCCTGAGACTGAGGCCTCTGAACCCTGACAGAGGGCAGTTAGGGAGGACAGCTGAGCTCCTTCCGGGAGGGGGAGCAGTCAGTGCTCCCTGACAGAAGTGATCAGTGCTCCCTGACAGAAGCAAGGCTGCCTCTGCTTCTGGGGAGAGGTTCGGCATGTTTGCCTGGCAGAGATTTCCAAATTGGTGCCGGTGGCTGGGAATTTTTCATGGGGGTGGAGATGGGGATGGAGCACAAAGGCGACAGGTAACAACAGTCTCCAGACACCTTTTCTTCCTACCTAGACAGAGGTCAGGGCTTCCCAGGTGGCACTAGTGGTAAAGAACTCACCTGCCAGTGCAGGTTAGACATAAGAGATGCAGGTTCAATCCTTGGGTCGGGAAGATCTCTGGAGGAGGGCATGGCAACCCACTCCAATATTCTTGCCTGGAGAATCCCACAGGCAGAGGGGCCTGGTGGACTGCTGTCTGTAGGCTCACAAAGAGTCGGAGACAACTGAAGCGACAGCATGCACGCACGGACAGAGGTCCCAGAGCCAGAATGTGCTTCAAGAGTCCCTACAGGAGGAATCAGTCCATGCTGGATTACAGACATTACAGGGGCTCTTTCTGGCTCCTCCGCCGCCCCCCCGCCAGGTGTCTCTCCTACTACTCCCTGAGTCCCCTGCTAAAATTAACCATTCTTGGCAGAGACCATCCCTTAAAATGATATCAGTCCACACTCTGGGGAGACCTACTCCCCAGTGTTGAGAGTTGGCAAGGGATCCGCAGATGGCACCAGGGAGCACCAGGGGTTTCAGGATCAGGGGACAGAGATCAGAAAAGGTGAAAGAGACACAATCCCCTGTATCACACTCCACATCATGGCCACCAGAAAGTCTTCTGAATCTGGCCAGCCTGGGGAGCCCTAGCCTGGAACGGATTTACCCGGGGCTGAACCCCAGAGGGCCCCCATTGCTGTGGTGGTGAGGGGCAGGGGAAATGATGTCAGGCTCGACCTAGCTTCAACTCTGGTTCCTTGGCTTCTAGCTGGGTCTCCTTGGGCAACTACCCTGTCCTCTCCAACCATGGGTTCTTTGGAAGATAGTGTGTTGTGAGGATAGAAATGAGGTGGTGCAGAGAATTAAAAGATTTATTTATTTGGGTATGCTTGGTCTTAGTCGTGGCACGTGGGATCTTCAGTCTTTGTTGTGGCATGCTGGATCCAATTCCCTGCCCAGGGATTGAACC
Source organism: Bos mutus (assembly GCF_027580195.1). Classification (NCBI taxonomy): domain Eukaryota; kingdom Metazoa; phylum Chordata; class Mammalia; order Artiodactyla; family Bovidae; genus Bos; species Bos mutus. Next base: position 40,761,593 of record NC_091624.1, read on the forward strand.
CGGTGTCCTTGTATTATGAGTGCGGTGTCTAAGCCACTGGACCACCAGGGAAGTCTCATGCAGAGCATTTAGAATCGCACTCGGGCCACAGAGAGCACACAGAGGGACAAGAAAGGCCGTCGTTACTGCAGGAGAGGGCCTAGCCCATGTTCCACAAAGCTCCTGTCTTCCTGTCTGCTTATTCTTCCTGCTACCCATCAGTTGGTCTTTCTCACGAAGTTTCTTTTTATCTAGCCCCTTTCTTCCTCTCCATTGCTCAGCGTCTCTCTCTGTCTCTGGCCGCCGTCCTGTTATTTCCCTGCCTATCTTGCTCTCATCTCCCCATCTCTGCCTGTCTCCACCCATCTGCCGTCCCTCCATCCCCCTCCTCCCTCCTCGCTCTGGCTAGTGCCCCGCCATCTCTCTGGCAGCCTGGCAAACACCCTGTGCCTCCCTGCCCCTGCCCATCCCTCTGCCCACTGCCCCCTCTTCTGGGGCATCCCTGACTGACCCTGCTCCCCCTGCCTGTCTCCCCAACCCCTCCTTCCCCCTCACAGCCCTGGCCAGAGCCTTTTCCTGGCACCCACCCTGGGTAGGCTGCCACCGAGTGGAGCAATGCAGGCAGATGAAGCGGGTGGCGGTCTCCAGAGGCGAGGGTCGGACTGCTAATTCCCCTGCTCCGAGTGGAGGACGTGGAGGCCTCATTCAATTATGTCACATCCACTCAGCTGCTCTCCCCAGATGATGCAGAGCAGCAGCCCGCTTGCCCCTCCCGGCCAGGACCTAATGGAGAGCGGTCTCCTTCGGCCTGGCTGACCACACCGGTCCTGCTGGAACAGGCTGGGCCCCGCCTGTCTGGCCTCGGGGTTCTCGGCCTGCCATGATTCACTCTTTACCCTAATTACACCAACAATGGGCCTCTGGAGTTTGTCCCTCTCACCTTAATCACTGCGGAATTTGATCTCAGGGCCTTTCATTCCATTACTACCCCCCATCTGGCCGCTGCCTGCAGGAGCCAGGCCGGCCCTGCGTCTCCCGTGGGACTAGAGGCCTGGGGGTAAGTAGACCAGGGAGGTGACCAGAGGGTCTGGGATCTTCCTCTCCAGCCTGAAATACCGACGTGTGGGCATTTCCTTGGAGTTTATCCCAGGCATCGGATCTTTCTGACTAAAGTCTATCCAGGTGTTGTGAGAGACCCCGGAAAAGGCCTGCTTCCTGTCCCTTTCCTTGAGAAGCCTAACCTGGGGAGATGAGGCCCACAGAACAAAACCATTAAGAGCAGGGCTGACTGTAAATGGAGTTGGACTCAGAGAAGGGAATATCAAATAACTAGAGAACAGACATTTACTGGGAATTTACTGGCTGGCAGAATCTCTCGTATGTGTTGTGCCATTTACTCCTTACCAGTCTGTGAGGGAGGGATCGTCTCCACTTTCAGTGGGGAAACTGAAGTCTGGAGACACTGAGGGGCCAGTCTAAGCTCAAGCAGATGCTGACAGAGTCAGTGCTCAGGGTCTTGGGGTCAAGTCCTTCCTTCCCCACCATCCCTCGGGGCTGGGGCGGCAGGGAAAGGCTCTGAGGCAGGACCCGATGGCTGGGGTGGTGGGGAACAGCTTGGGTAGGGGGACAGCTTGAGTGGGGTTTATTGAGGACACTCAGAGCAGGAAAGGAGAGGATGCTGTGGGCACATGTGGGGAGCGTAGGAAATGGAGCTGGGTAAGTTGGATGGGGAACCTTCTTTTTTTCTCTTAAGAAGATGGATCATTCTTTCTTTCTTTTTGGCCGCACTGGGTTTTTCGTTGCTTTGCGTGGGCTTTCTCTAGTTGCGGCGAGTGGGGGCTACTCTTAACTGTGGTGAGCAGAGCCTCTCATCGCGGTGGTTTCTCTTGTTGTGGAGTACTGTTTCTAGGTGTATGGGCTTTGGTAGTTGCAGCTCATGGGCTCTAGAGCGTGAGCTAAGTAGTTGTGGTAACAGGCTTAGCTGCTCTGCAGCACGTGGAATCTTCCTGAACCAGGGATGAAACCCATGTCTCACGTGCTGGCAGGCAGATTCCCATCCACTGCGCCACCAGGGAAGTCTGATGGGAAGCCTTGGATAACTCATAGGAGACTCTGGACCTCAAAGCTGGATAGAGGGGATCACTTTCAAGAGAAGCACCAGTGAACCAGTATGCATTTCTCTTTTTTTTTGTACTTGTTCACTCGATAAGTTGTGTCCGACTCTTTGCAACCCATGGACTGTAGACTGCCAGGCTCCTCTGTCCATGGGATTTCCCAGGCAAGAATACTGGAGTGGGTTGCCATTTCACCAGTATAGTAGGATGAATTTTGTCTTGTGAAAAGACAGGTCCAAGTCCTAACCCTCGATATCTAGGAATGTGCCCTTATTTAGAAATAGAGTCTTTGCAGCTGCAATTAAGAATCTTGAGATAAAGTCAACCTGGATTTAGGATGGGCTCTAAATCCAATGACGTGTCCTTATAAGGGACAGGACAGGGAAATTTGAGACAGGGACAAAGAGAGTGCCATGTGAAGACAGAGGCATAGATGAGAGAGATGCTACCACAGCCAAGGAATGCCAGGAGCCACCAGAAACTGGATGAGGTGGAGAAAGATTCTCTCCTTAAGCCTTCAGAGGGAGCACAGCCCTGCTGACACCTTGAATTTTGGACTTCTGAGAAAATGTCTTTTGTTTTCTGCTACCTGTGTGTGCATGCTCATTCATGTCAGATATTTTGCAACCCCGTGGACTATAGTCTGCCAGGTTCCTCTGTCCATGGAATTTTCCAGGCAAGAGTACTGGAGTGGGTTGCTATTTCCTACTCTGGGATTTTTACTACCTAGTTTGGGGTAATTTATTACAGTAGCTGCAGGATGCTCATACAGATAAGAATTCATCTATTTAGTGCAAGGAGCAGGACAGACAGTGGAGGCTGGTGGGAGATACTTCCCCAAAGGCAGTTTGGACCCATCACCCTCTGGGAGACTTCGCACTGAACTCACAGCAGCAGGGCTGGCCAGAGAATTCAGTCTCTCTCTTCTTGCTTTTAGCCAGGAGGACAGGCTGAATCCATGCATGAGGGCCCCAGGGAGGCTGATGGGCTTTCCAGGTGGCGCTAGTGGTAAAGGACCCGCCTTCCGATGCAGGAGACATAAGGGACACAGGTTTGATCCCTAGGTGGGAAAGATCCCCTGGAGGAGGGCATGGCAACCCACTCCAGTATTCTTGCCTGGAGAATACAGTCCAGGGGGTCGCAGAGAGTTGGACTCAACTGGGTGACTAACACACAGCATGCATGTCTACAAGATGGAAAGCTGGTAGAACCCCCCAGTGGCTCTTAGACTCCATACCATGGTACTGAAAGAGCAGAATTAACAAGATAGGCATGAGTCTAAGGGATTGAGAAATCTTTAGGAGGGGGATGTTGGTGAGTGAGGCCTAGGGTATGGCTGGGAGTCAAGGGAATAGTGTCTTCAAACAAAGAGTGGCGGTACAGAGATTAGGACTTGAGTCGCTGTGGAAGGAGTGTCCTTCCGGAGGTTGGGCTCATGGAAACAGATATGAGGGAGTGAGGAGATGAGGCTGTGGATCCACTTATTTGACCGCAGGCCTCAGTGCCGAGAACATGTTCCTCTTTCCTCCCTGCTGATGGGAGCTCTGTTTGCTTGTGGCTTTTTCTTCTAGAAAGAGTGAGGTGTTTTCCATCACACCCCCCATCTGAGCCATCTTCGTTCACCACAGTCTCCTCCCTGCCTCCCTCTTTTCCCGCTTGCTGGTCAGTCTAAGTGAGACCCACCCAGACCATGGTCAGCACCTGGGACTTCCATCCTCCATCGGCTTCAGTTTCTCTCTCTATAAAATGGGAAAGTGACATGGCTTTGGGCAGGACTGAAACAGAACGGGTCTCTTGATCACCCTTTGTCATTTCCTTCTCCATAGCTCCTTCTGTAGCCCCTTCCTTCCCCCTCAGCTTGAATGTGCATTCAAGACAAGTGTGTACCAGCTAAGTGTGTGTCTGTGCACACAGCTGGCTGAGCACACCCTGTGTCTGCCAGTGGCCCCATTTGCAAGGTCACTGTCCGCCCTCCCCACCCTCCCCGATCTCTGCATCATTCCCTTATCAAGCTTTCAAGGCAAATAAGCCACAGTGAAGGTTTCTGGGTTTCATCCAGCTGGTACTCTCTCTTGCCTGCCCCCCTCCCAACTCTCCCCACACCTGGCAGGCCTCCACAGGGCACACATTATGCCCAATCTCTCTCAGCTTCCCCTCCCAGAATATTACTGCTGGAAGAGTCTGGAAGGACCTGACCCAGCCCTTTGTGTTTCTGATGAGGACGCTGAGGCTAAGGGAAGGATTCATCACAGACTGATGCTCAGCAGAACTGGAGCCTGGGCCTGGACCACTTTGGTACATATCCAGGTAGCAGCTTACATTATGGTACACTACTGACAGGTTTTGTAAAATACCCATCCCACTCTTTTTCAGTGGAGTTGGAGTTGGTGCCTGAGAGGAGTGTCAGTGATCCCTACCCAAGCCGGTCCATTTTGGTGGGAGTGGGGACCTTCTTATTGAAGAAGCCATGTATTACCTGAGTAATTTGGTACTAATTTACTTCTTTATCCCACTGATTTAAAACATTTTTAAAAATTTATTTGACTGTGCCGGGTCTTAGTTGTAACATGTGGAATCTAGTTCCCTGACCAGGGATTGAACCTGGCCCCCCTGCAGTGGGAGCACAGTGTCTTAGTCACTGGGCTACCCGAGAAATTGCCCCACTGATATTTTTGTCTCCTTTATAGACTTGTGCTCAGGTGACCTAACCTGTCATGCAACCTGGTGACATGAGAGGCCCAGACCCATGACTCATTTCTCCGTGCCACTTCCCTTCAATGCCAGCATCTCGCTCAGGGCATTGGGACACTGTGCTGCCGGGACCCTGTCTCCGAGATACCATGATGCCCTCCTGTTCTATTCAAGCTCCCTTCCCAGTCCCTGTCACTGACTTTCCTCCTCTTTCAGCTGCCCCTCTTCTGTCCTCTGATACCCAAACTTTTAGAGCACTCTGACCTAGAATCTTCTGCCACTTTTTCTTTCCGCTTGTGTCTCTAAGGCTTGTTCCTCAGACTCACCCATTTCCAGAGTGATGACAACTCCATCACATCTAAGTCCCAGCTGTGTCTGCCGTTCCTCCCAGAGACTCTGGTGCCAGTCCTCCAGCCCCACACCCACCCTTGTGTGGAACGTGTGAAAAGTGGAAGGGGCTGCTGTTTTATTCACTGTGTCTGACTACCTGGAAGTGTCTCATGAGAAACTCATTTCTTTGGCTTGAATGCAAAGGCCCCTGGGAGTGGTCACACATAAAGCTATGGCCGGGGGTCGTGTCTTGAAAAATAGGAAGGATTTTATCAGTGAAAATGAGAAGGCATGTACATTTCGTGTACTGGAGAAGGCAGTGGCACCCCACTCCAGTACTCTTGCCTGGAGAATCCCATGGACGGAGGAGCCTGGTAGGCTGCAGTCCACGGGGTCGCTAAGAGTCGGACACGACTGAGGGACTTCACTTTCACTTTTCACTTTCATTGGAGAAGGAAATGGCAAGCCACTCCAGTGTTCTTGCCTGGAGAATCCCAGGGATGGGGGAGCCTGGTGGGCTGCTGTCTATGGGGTCACACAGAGTCGGACATGACTGACGCGACTTAGCAGCAGCAGTACATTTCATCGGGAGCTCAGATCTGCAATAAGAAAGGGAGGCATGGTGTTGGAGGGATCTTTAGAAAGTACAGATTGTCTAGGGGAGGTTGGCAAACTTTTTTTTTGCAAAAGGCCAAATTGTAAATAGTCCACAGATAAGAAAAGTGTGTCTGGAAGGGTCTTTGGGGACCACATGGTCTCTGTTGTGGATGTACTCACACGTGATAAATCGCTTCAGTTCTGTCCATGTGACTCTATGGACTGTAGCCTGCCAGGCTCCTCTGTCCATGGGATTCTCCAGGCAAGAATATTGGAGTGGGTTGCTGTGCCCTACTCCAGGGGATTTTCCTGATCCAGGGATTGAACCCATGTCTCATGTCTCCTACATTGGCAGCCGAATTCTTTACCACTAGCGCCACCTGGGAACCTTATGGTCTCTGTCACAACTATTCAGTTCTGTTGTAGTGCAAAAGCAGTCATAGGCAGAATTACGTTGAGTTGTATCCCCCCAGATCTATATATTGAAGTCCTAACGCCCAGTATCTCAGAATATGAATACATTTGGAGATGGGGGTCTTTAAACTGGTGATTAAGTTAAAATGAGGTCCCTAGGTGGACCTTGATCCAGTATGACTGGTGTCCTTATAAGAAGAGATTAGGACATAGACATGTTCAGAGGGGAGGCGACGTGAGGACACAGGGAGAAGACAACCATCTGCAAGCCAAGAAGAGAGGCCTCCAGAGAAACCATCCTTGCCGACACCTTGGTCTTGGCCCTCCAGCCTCCAGAACTCTGAGAAAATAAACGTTTTCTGTTAAGCCCCCTGATCGCTGGTACTTGGTTACGGCAGCCCTAGCAAAGGAGGCAGTGTGTACCTGTTTGAGTGTGACCATGTGCCAATAAACGTTATTTATGAACACTGAAACTTGAATTATGTATTATTTTTACATGTCATAAAGTAGAATTCTTTTTTTAAAAAATTGAAATATCGTTGATTTACAATGTTGTGTTAGTTTCAGGTACACAGTAAAGTGACTCAGATCAGTTCAGTTCAGTTCAGTCACTCAGTCGTGTCCAACTCTTTGTGACCCCATGAATCGCAGCACACCAGGCCTCCCTGTCCCTCACCAACTCCCGGAGTTCACTGAGACTCATGTCCATCGAGTCAGTGATGCCATCCAGCCATCTCATCCTCTGTCGGCCCCTTCTCCTCCTGCCTCCAATCCCTCCCAGCATCAGAGTCTTTTCCAATGAGTCAACTCTTCACATGAGGTGGCCAAAGTACCGGAGTTTCAGCTTTAGCATCACTCCTCCCAAAGAAATCCCAGGGCTGATCTCCTTCAGAATGGACTGGTTGGATCTCCTTGCAATCCAAGGGACTCTCAAGAGTCTTCTCCAACACCACAGTTCAAAAGCATCAATTCTTCGGTGCTCAGCCTTCTTCACAGTCCAATTCTCACATCCATACATGACCACAGGAAAAACCATAGCCTCGACTAGATGAACCTTTGTTGGCAAAGTAATGTCTCTGCTTTTGAATATGCTATCTAGGTTGGTCATAACTTGCCTTCCAAGGAGTAAGCATCTTTTAATTTCATGGCTGCAGTCACCATCTGTAGTGATTTTGGAGCCCAGAAAAATAAAGTCTTACACTGTTTCCACTGTTGCCCCATCTATTTCCCATGAAGTGGTGGGACTGGATGCTATGATCTTCGTTTTCTGAATGTTGAGTTTTAAGCCGACTTTTTCACTCTCCTCTTTCACTTTCATCAAGAGACTTTTTAGTTTCTCTTCACTTTCTGCCATAAGGGTGATGTCATCTGCATATCTGAGGTTATTGAGATTTCTCCTGGCAATCTTGATTCCAGCTTGTGTTTCTTCCAGTCCAGCGTTTCTCATGATGTACTCTACATATAAGTTAAATAAACAGGGTGACAATATACAGCCTTGACGAACTCCTTTTCCTATTTGGAACCAGTCTGTTGTTCCATGTTCAGTTCTAACTGTTGCTTCCTGACCTGCATACAAATTTCTCAAGAGGCAGATCAGGTGGTCTGGTATTCCCATCTCTTTCAGAATTTTCCACAGTTTATTGTGATCCACACAGTCAAAGGCTTTGGCATAGTCAATAAAGCAGAAACAGATGTTTTTCTGGAACTCTCTCACATTTTCTATGATCCAGCGGATGTTGGCAATTTGATCTCTGGTTCCTCTGCCTTCTCTAAAATCAGCTTGAACATCTGGAAGTTCACGGTTCACATATTGCTGAAGCCTGGCTTGGAGAATTTTGAGCATTACTTTACTAGCCTGTGAGATGAGTGCAATTGTGCGGTAGTTTGAGCATTCTTTGGCATTGCCTTTCTTTGGGATTGGAATGAAAACTGACCTTTTCCAGTCCTGTGGCCACTGCTGAGTTTTCCAAATTTGCTGGCATATTGAGTGCAGCACTTTCACAGCATCATCTTTCAGGATTTGGAATAGCTCAACTGGAATTCCATCACCTCCACTAGCTTTGTTCGTAGTGATGCTTTCTAAGGCCCACTTGACTTCACATTCCAGGATGTCTGGCTCTAGGTCAGTGAGCACACCATTGTGATTATCTGGGTCGTGAAGATCTTTTTTGTACAGTTCTTCTGTGTATTCTTGCCATCTCTTCTTAATATCTTCTGCTTCTGTTAGGTCCATACCATTTCTGTCCTTTATTGAGCTCATCTTTGCATGAAATGTTCCTTTGGTATCTCTGATTTTCTTGAAGAGATCTCTAGTCTTTCCCATTCTGTTGTTTTCCTCTATTTCTTTGCATTGATCACTGAAGAAGGCTTTCTTATCTCTTCTTGCTATTCTTTGGAACTCTGCATTCAGATGTTTATATCTTTCCTTTTCTCCTTTGCTTTTTGCTTCTCTTCTTTTCACAGCTATTTTTAAGGCCTCCCCAGACAGCCATTTTGCTTTTTTGCATTTCTTTTCTATGGGAATGGTCTTGATCCCTGTCTCCTGTACAATGTCACGAACCTCATTCCATAGTTCATCAGGCACTCTATCTATCAGATCTAGGCCCTTAAATCTATTTCTCACTTCCACTGTATCATCATAAGGGATTTGATTTAGGTCATACCTGAATGGTCTAGTGGTTTTCCCTACTTTCTTCAATTTAAGTCTGAATTTGGCAATAAGGAGTTCATAGAAGGAGGGATAAATTAGGAGTTTGGAATTAACAGATATACACTAGTATATATAAAATAAACAAAAAGGACCTACTGTCTAGCACAGGAAGCTGTATTTAATATCCTATAATAACCTATAATGGACAAGAATCTGAAAAAGAAGATATTTTTGTGTATACATAATATATATTATATATATAATATATATATATAAATACAGCTATTTATTACACATTAAATACAGCTTCCTGTGCTAGACAGTAGGTCCTTTTTGTTTATTTTATTTTATATATACTAGTGTATATCTGTTAATTCCAAACTCCTTATTTATCCCTCCTTCTCCCTTTCCCTCTGGTTATTGTAAGTAACTTGTTTCTTTATTTTCTATTCCTGTTTTGTAAATAAGTTAACTTGTATCTTCTTTTTGATTCAACATATAAGTGATATCCACATGATATTTGTTTTTCTCTGACTTCACTTAGTATGATAAACTCTAGGTCCATCCTTGTAGCTGCAGATGGCATTATTTCATTCTATTTTAATGGCTGAGTAATATTCCATTGTAGGGGTTCTCAGATGACTCAGTGGGTAAATAATCTACCTGGAGATGCAGGAGACGTGGGTTCGATCACTGGGTCAGGAAGATCCCCTGGAGGAGGGCATGGCGACCCACTCCAGTATTCTTGCCTGGAGAATCCCATGGACATAGGAGCCTGGTGGGCCACAGTCCATGGGGTCACAAAGTCTGACATGACTGCAGTGACTGAGCACACACACAGTATTCCATGGTATCTACATACCGCATCTTCTTTATCCATTCATCTGATGACGGACACTAGGTTGCTTCCATGTATTGGCTATTGTAAATAGTGCTGCTATGAACATTGGAATGGATGTTCATAGCCTTTTCGAATGCATAGTCTTTGCATGTTCATGTCTTTTTGAATTATAGTTTTCTCTGGATATGTGCCCAGGAATGGAATTTCTGGATCATATGGTAATTCTATTTTTAGTTCTTTAAGGAACCTCCATACTGTTCTCCACAGTGGCTGAACCAATTTACGTTCCCACCAACATGAAGTAAAAATTTTTGATTTTTTCCCCCATCATTAAAAAGATATGAAAATGCATTCTTAGCTTGAAGGCTGTACAAAAACAGATGATGAACTTTGATTGGCTTATGGGCTGTATCTTGATGACCCCTGACTAGGGCATTGGATGCGGCAATGGGAGTGGGGGCAGAGCTGAGGCTGTCCACTTTGGGCAAGCCTTTCACAGTGAAAGAGGGAGCCATGGAATTTTGTAGAGCTGGGAGTGATATGGCTAAAACTGGATTTTCAGGGCAAAGATCACCCTCCTTGATGTAGAAGAAGGGAGGGGCTGAGTAATTCTGCTTTCTTGCTGAAGCCAGAAAGCTGCTGGTGCGACTAAAATTCTTATTATGTACTTTAGATTTCTCTTTCCTCTCTTTCCCACTGGAATATTTTGCAATCATATAGAGAGAATCTTGTCTCCAGAAATTGCTACCCATCTTACTTGAGCTGTCTCCCCCTTTAGAGTCTCTGGTCACAGAATTGTAGCCACCTTTTCTCTGAATGACTGGAAATTAGACTTCCAAAAGTCTTTGACACACGTCTCTCTCTCTCTGCACCACTGTTCTCTTTCTCGGCTGCTCTGAACAGTGAGAAGACACATTTACTTTCCTCTAAGCTCCTGTGTCTCTATCCATGGTTTCTATCATTTCCACTACTCAGTAATTTCTTCTAGGTTGATCAGAATTAAGCCTGAGAGAGCTGCTGCCTCTGTTAGCTCCTAAACCTTCTGAGGATGAAATCGTGAATGAGGTGATTTAAGAGGTTATGAAATGCTCTGCTTTTAGCAGAGTGAGATTTCTGTGCATTTGAATCATTGCTAATGAGTCCTGATCTTCTGCTGGGTTTGTGAGCTAATTTGTGTGTGTGTGTGTGTGTGTGTGTGTGTGTGTATGTTCAGTCATATCTGACGCTTTGCGACTCCATGGATTGTAGCCTGCCAGGCTTATCTGTCCATGGAGTGGGTTGCCATTTCCTACTCCAGGGGATCTTCCTGACCCAGGGATTGAATCTGTATCTTTTGTGTCTCCTGAATTGGCAGTCAGATTCTTTACCACTGTGCCACCTGGGAAGCTTGGATATGATTTAGGGAAGGATCATTTGGTCTGATATCTCAAACGTGTGGAAGAAGAGTCCAGAGACATGGACCCCGTACCATGTGGCGCTGATCTGGTCCCCAAGGCAGGTTGGAAGAAAGCAGGGATGAGGGTGATGCTCACAGAGGGAAGAAAATCCCAGGAGGCAGCCTGCCCAAGGATACATAGCCGGTCCCTAGTATAGTTGAAAAGCAGCACGCAGTCTCAGCCTGCTGTACTCTTCCAATGCCGAATCCCTGCAGGGACCCCATGCCAGCACTTCCTCTTATCAATAGACTTCTCCCACCGAGCTTCTCCCAGCTTCTCTGCTTGCCTTTACTTACCCCCTTCTTTAGGCAGAAAGGCCTTCTCGCTATTTGTTTCCAGACCTTTGCGTGTGCTCTTCTCTCTGCTTGGAATGCTTCCCTTCTTCCCCCTGCTTTCCTAGATGGTATCCATATTTGAGATTCAGAACAAGCCCCAACTCCTTCATTAAGCCTTTCCTGCCAGCCTGAGTTGCCTTTGCCTCTGACTCCAAAGCCCCTGTGGTCTGGACTTAGAGAAAGAACTTATGGTTAGGGAGAAAGGACGGGGGGAAGGGATAGTTAGGGAGTTTGGGATGGGCATGTATACACTGCTATATTTAAAATGGATAACCAACAAGGACTTACTGTTGTTGTTGTTGTTCAGTCACTAAGTTGTGTCTGACTCTTTGCAACCCCATGGACTGCAGCATGCCAGTCTTCCCTGTCCTTCACTATCTCTCTGAGTTTGCTCAAACTCAGATCTGTTCAACTGATGATGCCATCCAACCGTCTCATTCTCTGCTGTCCCATTCTCCTCCTGCCCTCAATCCTCCCAGCATCAGGGTCTTTTCCAATGAGTCAGCTCTTCGTATCAGGTGGCCAAAGTATTGGAGCTTCAGCTTCAGCATCAGTGCTTCCAATGAACATTCAGTTGATTTCCTTTAGGATTGACTGGTTTGATCTCCTTGCAGTCCAAGGGACTCTTAAGAATCTTCTCCAGTACCACAGTTCAAAAGCATCAGTTTTTTGGCACTCAGCCTTTTTTATGGTCCAACTCTTACATCTGTACATGACTACTAGAAACACCATGGCTTTGACTAGATCTAGCCAAAGATGGACCTTTGTCGTCAAAGGACCTATTGCATAATACAGGAAGCTCTGCTCAATACTCTGTAACAACCTAATTTGAATTTGGGAAATGAATTTGAAAAAGAACCAGTTCAGTTCAGTCGCTCAGTCATGTCCGACTCTTTGCGACCCCATGAATTGCAGCATACCAGGCCTCCCTGTCCATCACCAACTCCCGGAGTTCACTCAGACTCACATCCATCGAGTCAGTGATGCCATCCTGCCATCTCATCCTCTGTCGTCCCCTTCTCCTCCTGCCCCCAATCCCTCCCAGCATCAGAGTCTTTTCCAATGAGTCAACTCTTCGCATGAGGTGGCCAAAGTACTGGAGTTTCAGCTTCAGCATCATTCCTTCCAAAGAAATCCCAGGGCTGATCTTCTTCAGAATGGACTGGTTGGATCTCCTTGCAGTCCAAGGGACTCTCAAGAGTCTTCTCCAACACCACAGTTCAAAAGAATAGATACATGTACGTGCATATAACTGAATCACCATTGTACACCTGGAACCAACACAACATTGATACTTCAATATAAAATAAAAAGTTAACAAACAAACAAACACCCCACAAAGCCCCTGTTGTCTGGAGCCCCCTTGGCACAAATTAAACATTGTCTCATTCCGTCCAGTGCAGACACTGGGCTGCTTCTACCAAAAGATCAAGAGTTGAGTCTTACGGGTCTATGTGCCCCCATCACATTAAGAACAACCCTAAAAGGCAGAGGTGCTCAGTGAGTTCTGCAGCCAGGAAAGGATGGATAGAGAGAGGGGGAGAAGGGGAAAAGGAAAAATGCTCAATGCTGAAAACCTTTATGTCCCTGGACAGGCAAAAATGCTGTTTCTAGGACAAGAAATGAGTGGGGAATTTGGGGTGGGGCATGGGTGGGCAGCCAGAAGGGGTGTTGACTCTGGGTGACCTGACACCAGGGCAGGACCAGCTTTATCCTGACAGGTGCAGAGTCTGAGGGAGTTATGTATGGGAGGAGGGGAGGGCAGAGGGATGGTCCCCTTCCTCCCATCACTGTATTTCTTCCCTGTGGTGAGTTGGAGCTGGGCTGGGGGTGGTGGCTGGGGTGGGGAGGTGTTGATGCCTTTGGTGACAGGAGATAAATGAATCCATCCTAAAGAGCAGCTCCTTTTCTAGAAATGTAGTAGTTCAGCTCTTGACTTCAATGCCTTGGGGTTTTTAATTAAATGTCAAATATAATTTAGGACTGGAGGGCTGAGAGGTGTGTGAGCATGAAGTCTAATGCCTCATCTTTGTGGATCTCCCTGGCATGTGCCTAAATTAGGGTTCATTGATCACTATTTGAATGCCACATGAGAAAACATTTGGTTCCCCTGCTCCCCTCATCTTTGGTTTTGAAATAACAGTTGGAAGAATAAAAACAAAGCCTCCCACCCAAACTTGCATACACGTTATATAGAAAGAACCAGATTGGAACCGAGACCTATAGAAATACATATATTTTATCTGTAGGTTTTTTTCCCCCAAATCCAGTTTGGAATGGCATAGCTATTGACCTGTATTCTCTGTTCAGCACTTGGTGGCTAAGGGTCTTAGTAAAGCTGTTCCACCAACTTCCCCAGCCTGTTCGTGGAAATAAAGTGGAGTGAGCCTGGATACCTGTCCTGGTTGCCATATGTAGTCCGTCAAGGTACCCAGCATTATTGGAGAAAGTGACTAAGTTCTACACTTTCCTGTGTAGGTAAGGATGTTGAGGCTTGAGAGAGAAGTCACACAGCCAGTATCACAAACTGGGTTAGTGGCAGAGCCCGAAATATACCTGAAACCTACCCGAGTAGCTTTAGCAGTTGATTCAAGCAGTGTATGTCACAGGACAATGATTAAGGTAACTTTATTTCAATTCAATTCAGTATTAAGTGGCAGCTGTAACAGAGGCTGCAGAGAATGCAGAAGAGTGCTACCCACAGGAGATCATCTATATCTTTAAGGGGGTGAGCTTTCTTCCTTTGTATGATTTAAAATTTTGTAATTTAGTTTTATTTTGGAGTATAGTTGATTTACAATATTGTGTTCATTTCAGATGTATAGCAAAGTGATTCAGTTATACATGTATTCATTCTTTTTCAGATTCTTTTCCCATATAGGTTACTACAGAATATTGAGTAGAGTTCCCTGTGCTACACAGTAGGCCCTGTAGATTACCTGTTTTGTTTTTTAGATATGAATTTATTTGGCTGCATTGGGCCTTACTTACTGCACTCAGATCTTCATTGTCATGTGGGATCTTTCACTGTGGCGTGCAGGCTTAGTTGTTCCACAGCATGTGGGATCTTAGTTCCCTGATCAGGGATTGAACCCATGTCCCCTGCATTGCAAGGCAGATTCTTAATCATGAGACCACCAGGGAAGTCCTTAAAATATCTGTTTTATATATAATAGTTGAGTATGTGAATTCCCAAGCTATTAATATTCCTTCCCTCTTTGTATGATTGATTGCAGTTATTTTCTGAAACACAAATGATTATCACATGTCTTTGTGTGGGGCTCTGTAAACCTCTCCTTTGTAATCCTTTAAATGGCAATGTAGACATATGATATTCTGTGCTTAACCTTCTTCTGCAGCCTCTTCCCCTCCAATCTGTAATGCACATGCCGTCCTCCAGCCAAATCAAAACTCTCACCAGCCCTGGACGTGACTTAGACATGTACAAAGGATCCTTTCCCTGAAGTCATCCACTTAGGCTGGTTAGGATTGCATTGGGCTGCAAGTGGAGGGTACTGGAGTAGATGGGGCTTAAGTCTAGAGGACCTTACACTTCTCACATGATGAGAAAACAGGCTGTTGCCAGACATTGTTTGGCTGTTCAGTGATGCTGTCAGAGTTCCAAGTCCCTCCTCCCTTTCCACGCTGCCATGCTTAACTTGTCCTCCTGTTCAATACCTGATGGTCGAAAGATGACTATAGTAACTTAAGGCATCACATTTGCATTCAGGGGCAGAGGATAGGAAGGACCAGCAGTAAATCCATCTGTTCTTGGGCTCAAGAGAGCAAAGGCTACTCCAGAACCCTTGCCAGCAGATCTCCTTTTTCTTCCCACTGGCCAGAATCGAGTTATGTGATAGCTAGGTTCAAGAGAGCCTGGAAAACCAAGAATTTGGCAAGAAGATGAGAATTTCATCACTTACAGGAATGGGTTGAGAAATAGCTGAACTCCCTAATCCTCCAGTGGGGATCATTTTGAGGTGTGATTTTCACTATTTTCCAGAGCTTCTCCATGGGATTGCACTTAGACACCCGACGAAGTAGGCGGCATAACAAAATGCATCTTTTGGGGCCCTTTCTTCTACCTGGCTGGTGTTTCCTGCACCCCAAGTTGGTCACATGTGCTTTGATCCCTGGCTCATGGTCTACTTCCGGGTGATCCAAACTGGGGTACTGTCTTTGTCATCTGTATTTCCAGAAGTTAGTACAGTGTTTACTTGAGAACAAACACCCAGAGCCCCGTGGAATGGATAACTGGGCAGATGGAGAGGGTAGGTTTTTACACAGAGTGAAGTGTAGTTAGTAGCAAGGCGAGGGCTCACCCAGAGTCCTGGTAGAGACATTTACTGCTCACCAGGCATCTATGTGCTTCTCTGCACTTCCCATCTTCCTGGGGGTTCAGTGGGAGCTATGGGACAAGGTTTGGCCAAAGGCTGGGCGGGGAAGGATGTGTCGTTGTGTGCAGCCCTCCAGTTCTCTCTTTCCTGCCACGGTCACCTGGAACCCATGCCTCAGTGTGGCAGCAGTGTGCTTTAATGCAAGGTGGTGGACAGTTTGCCGGCTCACGCTTTCTCTCCCAGGTGGGAGGGACTTCCGGAGGCTCCTCCTCCTCCCTTCTCAACCATCCCAGTCCTGGCATCTCTGGTGGAGAAGTTGGACAGATTATAGGTTCCTGGTTCTACTGAGGATGGAAAGCATTCATACCCAATATTTGTCAAGAAGTTTCAACTGCAACTCACAGTGAGCAATTTTTTTTTTTTTCTCAGCCGTTGTCTCTGCAGGGGTCCTGGAGTCTGTGAGCGCAGGTAGGGGACAGACATCCAGGCCATTCAGAGTGCAGAGTCCTTATCTGCACCTTCCCCTGAGAAATGGATCTTACACTGCATCTGTATGCAACACGTATATATGTATACGTGCATGGGCATGCCAGCATCAATACCTATCACTGGCAATATATTCTGATATTTTATATTCTACTCAATTTTATTAAAGACTACTCATTGTGGCCTATGGAATTGATTTCCATGACCCTTAAGTATATACAACTTGCAGTTTGAAAAAAAAAAGCAGCCTAACGATAATGGCTTCATGCTAAGTCATTTCACTCGTGTCCGACTTTTTGTGGCCCCGTAGACGTACCCTGCCAGGCTCCTCTGTTCATGGGATTTTCCAGGCAAGAATTTGGAGTGGGTTGCCATTTCCTTCTCCAGAGGATCTTTCTGACCCAGGGACTGAACCTGCATCTCTTATGTCCTCTGCATTGGCAGGTGGGTTCTTTACCACTGGCACCACCTGGGAAGCCCTAATGGCTTTAGGGAGCTAGAAAATAGTGGTAAACAGTGTGCACTGGGATAGTCTAAGAGGGCTTCCTATAGGAAAAGCCTTTTGACCAGGATCCAGGAGGATGGGCAGAAGCTGGGTCAGTTAGGAGAAGCCTTTCTAGGAGAGAAGGCTGAGCCAAACCTTGGAGGATGGCCCTACATGTTTGGTGAATGGTGGTCAGCCAACCTGTTGGGGAGTAAGCCTACAAGGGAGTGGTAATGGGAAACACTGATATTCAAGATAGCTAATACTTGGAAGAACTCTGATACCTGGAGGAATATGGGCTTTGACCAGACAGAGCTTGTACCAGCTGTGACCCTTGTCAAAGCAATAATACCAAGGTGAGGCTGGCTATCTTTTTGAAAGCAGGCTAGGCAAGGAAAGGGATTAGTTGTGAACAGGGGTAGGGGTGGCGGTAGAGCTGGTAATGGCAGAGTTGGGTACTGGAACTCCCTGTGGTTTGGAAAAGCATCTCTGTATTATTTAGTTAGTTCAGTCTCTCAGTCGTGTCCTACTCTGTGACCCCATGAATCGCAGCATGCCAGGCCTCCCTGTCCATCACCAACTCCCGGAGTTCACTCAAACTCATGTCCATCGAGTTGGTGATGCCATCCAGCCATCTCATCCTCTGTCGTCCCCTTCTCCTCCTGCCTCCAATCCCTCCCAGCATCAGAGTCTTTTCCAATGAGTCAACTCTTCGCATGAGGTGGCCAAAGTACTGGAGTTTCAGCTTTAGCATCATTCCTTCCAAAGAACACCCAGGGCTGATCTCCTTTAGAATGGACTGGTTGGATCTCCTTGCAGTCCAAGGGACTCTCAAGAGTCTTCTCCAACACCACAGTTCAAAAGCATCAATTCTTCAGTGCTCAGCTTTCTTCACAGTCCAACTCTCACATCCATACATGACCACAGGAAAAACCATAGCCTTGACTAGATGGACCTTTGTTGGCAAAGTAATGTCTCTGCTTTTGAATATGCTATCTAGGTTGGTCATAACTTTCCTTTCAAGGATTAAGCGTCTTTTAATTTCATGGCTGCAGTCACCATCTGTAGTGATTTTGGAGCCCCCCAAAATAAAGTCTGACAGTGTTTCCACTGTTTCCCCATCTATTTGCCATGAAATGATGAGACCAGATGCCACGATCTTAGTTTTCTGAATGTTGAGCTTTAAGCGAACTTTTTCACTCTCCTCTTTGACTTTCATCAAGAGGCTTTTTAGTTCCTCTTCACTTTCTGCCATAAAGGTGGTGTCATCTGCATATCTGAGGTTATTGATCCCAGCAATCTTGATTCCAGCTTGTGCTTCTTCCAGCCCAGCATTTCTCATGATATACTCTGCATTATGTGCCTTTTAAAAGAGCAATTTTAGCATCTTTGCATACAATTCCAGACTCCTCAAGATGCTGAACATCTCATTCTCAGGTGAGGGTCCCGTTGGGTTAGAAAGAAGCCTGGGACAGCTGCAGGACTCAGCAAAGGGCAGAGGCAGGTCACAAATAGTGACTGCTGGGGAGGACAGGCAGGCATTCTGCTGAGTTATCGTATTCAATGTTTCTGGATTGCAGACTAAGCAGGGCACCAGGGACCAAGCTTTAGGTCCAGCAACAAACTTCCTTTACCATGAGTTTCAGCATCTAATAAAGGAAATTGAACAATGCCTGCCCCACTGACCTCAGAATTATACTGTGATGAGGAGCAGTTAGAAATCACCTTGAAATGAAAAAGTTGTATTTTATGAGCATAAGCACTGCCTTGGGTCGGTAGAGGAAATGCTTTCCTCTGAACTTGCCCGAGAAGGGAAATTTTTGTTTAAATAACACAAATGTAATAGAACTGTCCAAAGTACATGATCTTGGCAATGAAATTTGTGGGACCTAACTCGTGGTTTTCTTAGTTTTATAACAGTGTAAAAATAATGCATTTTTCATCAAGCTAGAAATAAAAACAATAATAAAAATCTAACATTTATTGTGGGCTGATTATGTGCCAGCCACTCTGGCAGGTACTTTGCGTCTTATTTAACCCTCACAACCAACCTGTGCGGTGCATACTATTATCAGCCTCATTTTGCAAAGAAAAACGGTAAGGAAGTTGTTATAACTCAACTGACAATGACATGGCAATTGTTTCATCTCATGGGGAGAGCTAAGAAAGCAGTGCCCCACCACCCACAAAAGCCTCAGGGGGCTATGCCCAAGTCCATGATGGGGTTGGTCTTTTTCCATTTGCTCCCCTCCACTGCCTCTCCTCTAACTTTTCTTTGCAAAACCTCTTACCTTCCCAAGAGCTTGGGTAAGCAAGTAGTGTGTGGAGCCAGTGCCCTAGGAGCAAATTTATCCCATCACTTCCTCTGAGATCTGATCAATCCTCCTGTCAAATCCATGAGGTAGGGGATGGAATATGGGGAGGGAGTGGGCAGACATCTGGGAGCTAGATTGGGAATGTGCATCCCTTGTTTCTTTTATGAATAAGCAATACCCAAGAGGGGCTTAAGGTTTTACTAGGTCCACTTTGTTGTGTTCAGTCCCTAAGTCATGTCCGACTCTTTGTGACCCTGTGGACTGCAGCACACCAGGCTTCCCTGTCCTTCACTATCTCCCAGAGTTTGCTCAAACTCATGTCCATCCAGTCAGTGATGACATCCAACCATCTCATCCTCTTTCACCCCCGTCTCCTCCTGCCCTCAATCTTTCCCAGCATCAGAGTCTTTTCCAATGAATTAGCTTTTTGCATTAGGTGGCCAAAGTACTGGAGCTTCAGCTTCAACATCAGTCCTTCCAAAGAATAGTCAGGGTTGATTTCCTTTGGGATTGACTAGTTTGATCTCCTTGCTGTCCAAGGGACTCTCAAGAGTCTTCTCCAGCACCACAGTTCAAAAGCATCAATTCTTTGACACTCAACCTTCTTTATGGTCCAACTCTCACATTTGTACATGACTACTGGAAAAACTGTAGCTTTGACTATATGGACCTTTGTCGGTAAAGTCATGTCTCTGGTTTTAATAGGCTGTCTAGGTTTGTCATAGCTTTTCTTCCAAGGAGCAAGCATCTTTTAATTTCATGGCTGCAGCCACCATTCGCAGTGATTTTGAAGCCCAAGAAAATAAAACCTGCTACTGTTTCCGTTTTTTCCCTACCTATTTGCCATGAAGTGATGGGACCAGATACCATGATCTTGGTTTTTTGAATGATGAATTTTAGGCCTTGAGAGTTCCCTAATTCCAAGGTTCTTCCTGTTTCCATCTTATGCTCCAGGTCTTACTCCTTGGTCAACCTCCAGGTATACTTTCTCCTCTGAATCCTTTCTTGTCTCTTGTATTCAGGTGCATCTGTCCTTCCTGACCCCACCTTTGATGACATTTGGCCACGGGCGGTCCTTACTGTGAAGGACATGGAATGTTATCAGTGGAACCCCATAGGTGGGTCATAGATTTCAGGACTTCTCCTATTGGAGTGTGAGACACACTCTTATACATTCACAAACCCACACAAACTGGCTTCTGGCTGCCCTTGATGGCTGTTTATGAGAAAGAATGGGATAATGAGCTTGAATCTCTCATCTACCACTTTTGATGTATGTAACCTTGGACTGATCACTCCATTTTCTCAAAATTAGAAATAATTTATGTAAAACACCCAGCACAGTGCCTGCCTTCAGTCAATGGCTCTGAGTTAGTGGAATAAACCAGAAATCAGGAGAATTGAGCCCTCATTCTCACTCTGTGACTATTCAACTGAACTTAAGCAAGTTACTTCTCTCTCTGGAACCTCAGTTTCCTCCTGTGTGAAATTAGAAGGTCTGGATGGTGCTGAGGTCATTTCCAGCTCTGACACTGTCTCTGCCCCAGCCCCAGACTCCATGAGGCCTAGATGACCAGTCTAAGAAGACTCAGCAACTCCCAAGAGCTGAGTTTTGAAGGCACCTGCTATTCTAGGGGAGGGCTTCCCTAGTGGATGAGACAGTGAAGAATCTGCCTGCAATACAGGAGACTCAGGTGACTAGGATTTGATCCCTGGGTTGGAAAGGTCCCTTCGAGAAAGGCATGGCTACCCACTCCAGTATTCTTGCTTGGAGAATCCAATGGACAGAGGAACCTGGAGGGTTACAGTCCGTGGGGTCTCAAAGAGTCAGACATGAATGAGCCTGCAATACAGGCTCATTCTAGGGGACCTGGTTGGCCTTACTGATGATTGGGGAAAGCTGGGCCCTTGGCTGTCTGAGGCCTGGCTTGGAGAGGTGAGAGGAGCAGGAAGAAAAGAAGGGGGTCATCTAGGAGGAGGACAGAGTGACCTTGAAGATTCCCATCATCAGCCCAGAAATGACAGGTTAAGGAGGGGCCCAGACGTGCTGCTCTTCTCCACTTTAATTACTATCATTTTGAGAAGACTGGAGTCTAAGCCTCAGAATTCCTCTTTGGAAAACTGTGTCTTTGCAGCGTCTGCAGACAAGGACGTTAGTGAACTGGCAGTCAACGCTCCATCAACTTCCCACACAGGGAGGGCGGCTGCTGACAGATGGAGGTGTGTGTGCGGCATGGGTCAGAGCCCGTCTGAGCACCTTCCCACGTGCCTGGCTCCCTTTGCCCCGCCATCATGCGGCTCCTCAGCCATAGTTACAATTACACATATGAAGATGTCTATTACCTCCTGGGAAGGGATGGGGGTGATGGACAGAGGACACAGCCATTCTGAATGAGATGAAAAGATGGGGAGGAATCAGGAATGCTGACTTAGAGTGTCTTTGTGCTGGATGGCATGTCCTTGTTAGAGGGGCTGTGGGGGCCTCTGAGTATAGTTCAGTGGAGGGTGTCTCCTGGGTACGTGTGTGAACATGTGGGTGTGAATGTGGTCATGATGGTGAGTGAGAGGGGAAGAACAGCTGACAGGACTTGGAGAAGCCTTGGTTTCCACTTAAGGATCTTACTCATTCATCAGGCCCAGTTAGCCTGAAACCTTCCCTGATTCTGGAAATGATTATTCAGTCATTTCAATGTTGATTCTTGGCAAAATTCTGAAACAGATGCCTGAAATTGATGATTTGTGAGTTCTTAGAAAAGAAAGGTGATTGCTAGAAGCTAGCATGAGTTCACTTAGAACAAAGCAGATAATCCCACCTGCTTTCTTCTTTTGACGGCTGTTAAATTGATCATCAGGGTGGCACAGGGCGCTTCTGCTCAGCCCAGAGTGGTGGATGAGGGGTTACCCTTCTCCTGATACTGTCCATGTGACATGGAACTTGGGTAGAGGGCAACCTTGTTGATGGTACCTCTCTCTTAAGTCTCAGGTTTTATCCTGAGCATACACAGGAGCAGAGGGGTCCTCACAGAGATGGGGAATGGGACCTCTTGTCTACATGGATGTATTTGATGGCTGCAGGCAGGAAAGAACAGCAAGGCTCCATGGGTAGAAACTTACCAGTAGGAAAGGGGGACTCAGGCTTGGGGTCAGGCCTGTAGGACCATCAGTCAGGGGTATGGGGAGACAGTTCTAGAGCCCTAATGTCCTGGGGCCCTGGTGAGTCTGGGGGAAAGCTGCAGGCTTCCATGTGGTACATATATACAATGGGATATTACTCAGCCATTAAAAGGAATGAAATAATGCCATTTGCAGCAACATGAATGGACCTCGAGATTATCATACTGAGTGAAGCAAGTCAGAAAAAGAAGGAGATATATTGTATGACATCCCTTATATGTGGAATCTAAAAAGAAATGATACAAATTACCTTACTTACAAAAGAGAAAGAAACTCACAGACTTAGAGAATGAACTTATGGTTGCAGGGTGGGGTGGGGGAGGGAAGGGACAGTTAGGGAGTTTGGGATGGTCATGTACACACTGCTATATTCAAAATGACCAACCAACAAGGACATACTGTATAGCACAGGGAACTCTGCTCAATGTTATGTGGCAGCCTGGGAGGGAGGGGGGCCTTGGCGGAGAGTGGATACATGAATATGTATGGCTGAGTCCCTTTGCTGTTCATCTGAAACTATCACAACATTGTTAATTGGGTACACTCCAATACAAAATAAAAAGCTTAAAGTTTGGAGGGGGGAAAACTGCAGGCTTCCAATTACAGATGCAAAACTTGGGTCCTGGGCAGATTTGATGTCCTCTGTCTGACCTCAGATAGAGTGGGACACGACTGAGGGTCATGACTGACCTCAGAAAGCCATCTTTGCCTCCACAAATAAGGCCGAGGAGCAAAACTGGCCTCTGAGTTTCAGGTTTGTTTGCAGGTAAAACAGTTAGGTAACCTTTTGGAGGGCTGTGTTTTAGATAAATGTATACAATCCTGAGTATTCTTGGGCATATTTGGGAATCAGGCTCCTGATGAAATGAGACTCAAAGGCGCTATAACTTGGGTACAAAAGGAAGTGTGAGCATGTTTTATACTGAGAGACTGATGAGGCTTAGCTACCTCGGCTGGCCAACCCTTGAATGGACAGTGTAAAATCATTCATGGCAACCTTGTGAATAAATGGAAAAAAAAGAAGTCCAGCTGATATGCACTTGCGGGGGACCTACAGTTGCTGAAAAATTGTTCCCTAAAGGAGATTGATTAAATCTCAAATCTCAGTTTAGAAGGGGGGCTCCTAGTATTGTGCCACAGAACTCGCTTCAAGTCAACCTTTCATCTGTGACGTGGGTGAAGACACAGAGGGCAGCATTATTAAATTTTTAGATGACAGTTAGAAGGGATAATTGAGGTCCAGAGAGATAGCTGAGGCTTTGAAAACATCCTGATAAGCTGAAATGATGCCTGAAACAAACAAGATGAAATTTAACAGGGAAAAATATTAAGCCCTATATTTAGGTAATAAAAATGAATTATGTCAGTACAGTATGGGGAAGCATGACTTGGGAGAATTTCAAATTAAAATCCTGGGGCCCAGACACTTGGAGCAGCAGACTGCCTGATGAGGGCAGCAGAGAGCAGCTGCTTTCCAGTGCCAGACGGATGAGGGACCCTGTCCAGGGCAGCAAGAGGATGGAGGCAAACTGGGAGAGGAGTGAGAAGGCCCGACACGGGCAGGTGAAGGCAGGTTTGGGGCACACAGGCTCCAGGTATGTGAGGTACCTGGATCCAGGTGAGGCTGGACTCCTGGGGCCACTTGTGTCCTGGGCCTGCCGGCCCTGGTCAGTCTTCTCATCTGGGGTCTGCCCTGTCTCTGAGGTGGTTTCCAGTGGCCACTAGCTCAGTGGTGCAAAGACCGGAAGTGACATACTTAGCAGAGATAGAAAACCGCTAGTGACGACCTGGGGCTGGGGAGGTGAGGATGGGGGCAGGGGTGTGAGAGGGGGAGGAAGAGGAGGAGGGGCCCTGGTGGCAACGGATGGCTCTGTATCTTGGTTGCAGCGGTGGTTGCTTGTGAGAAAGTGGCCGGGGACTGCAGGCACTCGCGGTGCTCTGTCGGTTTCCTGGTGATACTGTAGGAGAGTTATGTCCATTGTAACTGTGAGGGGAAACTGCATGAAGGGTCTATGAGACCCGTCATACTGTTTTTTTTAAATTATAACTTCCTGTAAATCTATAATTAATTTTTTTTTAAATTAAAAAACAACAACAACAACAAAGGAAGCTAAGGCAGACTCTGCAGTGAGTGTCCTGGGCTGGGGGTGGAGGGGAAGACCCCCGTTTCACTCCCAGAGTGGAGCTCTTCAGGACAGCCTTTGGGGGTGTGCATAGGGGAGGGCTTTGTACGCAGGGGGACCCCAGGGTCTCTGGCATTTGAAGAACCTGTGGAGAGGGGCTGTGGACTTTGGGACTATAAACGGCTGCTCCTCGAGCCCACCAAGCACCCGAGGTGGATGGAGGACAGGGGACACTCCACATTCTTGGGCCCTGCCCATGAGTTTGGTTAGAGTTTGGTTAGCCGAGACATTCTTTGGGATTTAGTCCTGGGAGGGGCACTCAACTGCCTGGCTGATCCAGCCTGGGGAAACCAGCCGCACAGTCTCTAGGAGCTGTGGAAAAGTGGCTTGGGAATTTAGAAGAGGTTAGAGCTGCAGTGGTGCTAGTGGTAAAGAACCCGCCTGCCAGTGCCGGAGACATGAGACATGCGGGTTCCATCCTTCGGTTGGGAAGATCCCCTGGAGAGAGGCATGGCAACCCACTCCAGTATTCTTGCCTGGAGAATCCCATGGACAGAGGAGCCTGGTGAAGTACAGTCCATGGGATCAAAAAAGTCAGATATGACTGAATGACTAACATTTTCAGTTTCAGAGCTGCAGAGAAGATCCAGCCTCCAGCCTCTGGTGGGACCTCTGGCAGCACTGAATGAGGTGTGGACCACTTGTGAGCCTGCCTCAAGGGAGGCCAGCTCTGGCTTCTGTTCCAGGGCTGCAGGCAAGAGGCAGAGAGAACAGAGAGATGCCACCCAGAGGACACTCCACAGGGGCCCTGGTGGCTTCCAAAGAAGTGACTGCAAGTACATGTTTGGTCCTGGCCCAGCATGGGGGTTTGGCTCTGTCTTGCTCCGTGCACACGGCTCCCCCTCTCTCCTGGGGGCCCAGAGAGGCTAGCCCAGCCACCATCCTGTTCTAAGTAGGGTTTGAAAATGAATTTTCTGGAAAGAGTGGAAGTGTCAAATATTTCTGCAAAGCCATCAAGAGGCAGCCCCCTACCTCTGATGTCCTGTGAGAGTGAAGTTGCTTTCCAGGTTTCTACCCCAGTGAGATTGCCTGGTTGCTGGAAGACCCTCCCAGTTTCACCAAGACAGGTACCCAGGGCATAAGAAGTACTAGGCGTGTTTAAGTGCATCTCTCACCTCCTTCCTGGGGCCCCTTTCCAGGAGCCAGGGCCTTCGTCCTGCATTGCCTTCTCTTTGTGCAACAGAGTCCCAGAGAATTCAGCCTCCGTAGCTGACATTCCCACCAACACCATCAGATCCATTGAGCGTGTGCAACCCACTCTCGCAGTAACACACTCCTGGATCCTTGGCATTGCCGAAGTCCTGCTGTGAGTGGGTCTCTGAGTGACAGCTCCTTTGATGCCTCCTTCTCCCTCCATCCTACTGGGAGTTGCCATGCTCCCACCTCTCATTCCTTTTACATCCTTAGCATGCCAAAAACCTGGCACCACGTAGTCACAGATTTTGATCTATGCTGGCAGCAAAGGCCCAGGATGGACTCTGCTTGAGGAAGGGAAGGGCTTGAAGAGCTAGATGACATCAGTATGACACAAAAGAGCAACTCTAAAGCTCCAGACCAATGAGGGGAGGAGGAGAGAGGCTGGGAGGCTGAGCACACTCAGGCTAGAGACAGACATGCCTGGTGAGGAGGGGTGGACAAGGACTGTATGTTTCAGGTCATTTACCCAGGAGTCCAGGCTTATACATGGCAGCAGGGGACCTGTTTGGGTTTGGACCACCTGTGTTCATCAGAGAAAAAAGCTGGCAGGGAGCCAGCAGTGGGACTATTGTGTCAACGGCTGTGTGCCTCTTGTATGGGTTTTTTATGGAGATTGTGAGGCTCACACCTTCTCCTGGTTGGCTGAGCTGATGAGAGACCATGGCTGGTTTAATCTGCCTATTTCACACCATGTGTTGAAGGATGATCAAAGAGGGTAGAAAATGTGGTCCAGTTATGCCCAGGAATGTAGGGGGAGCAGCCTCTGGGGGCCTAAATCTCCAGACTCCATCGTGTGGTGCAGGGTCTGCTGACCTTGGCAGAATTCTATTGCTGGGTGAGGGGGACGGGGAGTGCAGTTTGCACTGGCTGTTACCCCATGCCCCCTTCCTGAGCCCCGTCTTGTACCATCCCATTTGGGATTTCTTCCATCCCAAATATCCATTGGGCTGCCCAAGTGGCTCAGCTGGCAAAGAATCCTCCTGCAATGTGGGAGACCTGGCTTTAATCCCTGAGTTGGGAAAATCCACTGGAGAAGGGAATGGCTACCTACTCCGGTATTCTGGCCTGGAGAATTCCATGTACTGTATAGTCCATGAGGTTGCAAAGAGTCGGACATGACTCAGTGACTTTCACTTTCACTTTCTTTCTTTCAAGGACGGTCACTGCGAGGCTGCTATTCACAGACCAAAGAGGACTGCAGACTCAAAATCCATTAGCATCTGGATGGCAACATAACCATGCACAGTGGAGACTGATGCAGTAAGATGTGATGGGGCCAGTGTGGGGCTGGAGAGTCTGCACCTCA
Source organism: Bos mutus (assembly GCF_027580195.1). Lineage (NCBI taxonomy): Eukaryota > Metazoa > Chordata > Mammalia > Artiodactyla > Bovidae > Bos > Bos mutus. Next base: position 40,788,462 of record NC_091624.1, read on the forward strand.
GTTGAAATAATTCAGGTACAAAGTATTCAAAAACTCTGTGCCAAAGATGATACATCTGCATATAGTATCCGGCATCTGCTAGTGCAGGGTTTTCTCTTTTCCTCCTGCCCTAAGAGGGCTTCCTAGGTGACTCAGCAGTAGAGAATCCACCTGCAGGGCCGGAGACTCGGGTTTGATCCCTGGGTTGGGAACATCCCATGGAGAAGGAAATGGTAACCCACTCTAGTATTCTAGCCTGGGAAATCTTATGGACAGAGGAACCTGGCAGGCTACAGTCTGTGAAGTTGCAGAAAAGTCAGACACAACTTAGCTAAACAACAAATCGGTCCTAAGAAGGAGCCCCTCCTGGTTAGCTTCCTCAGACTTCCTCCCACACCAATCTAGAGATGCTGAGCAAAGGACAGGCAGTGTGAGTCAGGCCCACTGCTTCTTTTTCCACTTGGGCAAATACTTGACCTCTCTGTTTTGCTTTACTTCTCTGCCAAATGGGTATAATATCCTTCTCATCCACATTTAAGCTTTGTTTTGAGGATGAAATGAGATAATGCATTTGGGAAAATGTATACCCTGCTTCACTCCACAATATATCAGAGGGAGATTCTAAAAATACTTGTGACATAAAAGGATAAAAATAAATAATATGTGAGATGATTTTGTGATTTTATCATAAACACATTTTCATTATTGTCCCTGGGAGCAGTGTGGAAGTGAAAATAGATATATTATCTCTCAGAATCATGTTCAGTTTAACCTTGGGCTTTGGGGTCTTGACTGAAAAGCAGGCTGGCATGGGAACTTTAGGCATTGAAGCTGGCTGCCTACTGGGCCCTTGAGGGTGGGAGAGGGTAGGTGGCGGTAGTCAATACTGATTTTTCAGCCTCTTTCCACGCTGGGTCAGGATTCTAACTGCAGCTCATTCTTATTAATGCCAAACATCCCTGAGTGTCCCCTTTGTGCCTGGTCCTCGCTGGGTCTTCAGACACAGATGGAAATGACTGAGGTCTGTCCTACAGGGGTTCCTAGGAAGGGACCTGGGAGTGAAAGTCACGACTCGGGAAAGCTGATTAATTCCTTCTTACTTCAATTCTTTGTCTGTAAGATGGACATTGTAACCCTCCACTTCCTCCCTCACAGCCATGCTGGAGGGATAAAACGAGAACGTGCTCTGATAAGAAAAATTGCTATGCAAATGTGAAAAATCATCATCTCTATTCAGTACTGCTCGAAAGTGATTTCAAAAATAACAGGGCTGTAAGGATTTGGGAACCAACATGACCAAGAGGGTTTGCCTTAAATATTCCACCCTGGAGTTTTTCTGGGATATGAGCACGACTGCGAACCAGGTCACCAAGATGAACCCTTCCCCCAGAAAAAATGGAAAGCTCCAACTTTGGAGCCTTTGGTTCGATCCCTGGGTTGGGAAGATTCCCTGGAGAAGGGCATGGCAACCCACTCCAGTGTTCTTACCTGGAGAAACCCCATGGATAGAGGAGCCTGGTGGGTTACAGTTCATAGGGTCTCAAAGAATCAGACACGACTGAAGCGACTTAGCATGCATGACTCTTTAATACAGTGGTCCCCAACCTTTGGGGCACCAGGGACTGGTTTCGTGGAAGACAGTTTTTCCATGAACGGTGGGGACGTGGGGCATGGTTCAGGCAGTAATGCAAGCCATGGGGAGTGGCTGTAAATACAGATAAGTCTTTGTTGCTCACCTGCCCCTCATGGCTCACCTCCTGCTGTGTGGCCGGTGGGGGCTGGTGTTGGGGACCCATGCTTTAATACATGTGGAGCACTGAGATATGCATTGCAGGGTGGGAAATTGTTATATGGAGAATTGTGCCCATCCCCAATTTCTGTGTTGAAATCCTGACCTTCCACTCTCCGAATGTGATTGTGTCTGGAGTTAAGGTCTCCAAAGAGGTAATAAAGTTAAAATGAGGTTGTTAAAATGGGCCTTAGTCAAATCCTGTAAGGGTGTCCTATAGGAAGAAATTTGCGTGCATGAAGACACCATGGATACTCACACACGGAGGAAGGGCCACGTGAGGACGAAGTGAGAAGGTGGCCGTGTACAAGCCAAGGAGAACCCTAGCCTCAGTTCAGTTCAGTTCAGTCGCTTAGTCGTGTCCAACTCTTTGCGACCCCATGAATCGCAGCACGCCAGGCCTCCCTGTCCATCACCAACTCCCGGAGTTCACTCAGACTCATGTCCATCGGGTCAGTGATGCCATCCAGCCATCTCATCCTCTGTCATCCCCTTCTCCTCCTGTCCCCAATCCCTCCCAGCATCAGAGTCTTTTCCAATGAGTCAACTCTTCGCATGAGGTGGTCAAAGTACTGGAGTTTCAGCTTTAGCATCATTCCTTCCAAAGAAATCCCAGGGCTGATCTCCTTCAGAATGGACTGGTCGGATCTTAATCGTGGACTTCCAGCCTCCAGAATTGTGAGAGAATGTATTTCTGTTGTTGAAGCCACCCAGTCTGTGGCATTTTGTTATGGCAGCCCTAGCAAGCTATTATAGATGTATCCAGGAAAGTATGAATTATTCATTCCTTTAATAAATACTTATGAATTTGGGCACTGTTGGTATGGGAGATGAAAGGATGAACAAGAAAGATGTGGCTTATATTCTCAGGAGGCTTGGAGTCCAATAGCGATCTTGTGTCTGCCTTCAAGATGGGGAAACCAGACCGACACTCAGAGAAAACATAAGATGACATTTAAATTGAACAGTGCCGACTTCAAGTGGTAGAAGTTCAGAGAAAATGGAAATATAAGAAAATCGTTAAGGGGACTTCTCTGGTGCTCCAGTGATTAAGACTCTGTGCTACCCATGCAGGGGGCCCAGGTTCAATACCTGGTCAGGGAACTAGATTCCACATGCTGCAACTAAGAGTTCAAATGCTGCAACTAAGACCCAGTGCAGCCAAATAAATAAATATAAAAAAAGAAGGAAAATCAATAGGGGATGTTTTGTGGAGAGAAGACTTGAAGATTGGAAGATGATCTGGGCAGCCCTAAACTTTTGTAGGGAGCTTATAGGTCCAACAAGAGGCACCCGTCCGTACTGGCTTACCTGGAAGGTACAACTCCCTGGGAACTTCTCAGTATTCCAGGCGACTGGCCAACACAGTCTTCTTCCCTGGGAGCCATGGCCACCACCCTCTCAGGCTGAAAATTCCTGCTCTCCAGAGACCGGAGCTTGGCCAGCTCTTCTGTGGTTATTTGCTTCCATTTCTCCAGGCAGATGGGGACTGCTGGCTGTTCATCAAGTTAGCAATTAGCAAGTAATTCATTAGGCACCTAATGAACAAATTATTAACCTGGCAAGCCATGTCCAACTGCTGACTGGGGGGAGAAATGGCTATTAATAAGGTCTTGGAGTGGCAGCTGTGGTTTAGTGGTTAAAGCGTGGGCTGGGTGACAGGAGATGTGGGTTCTGGACTCGTGGGCCAAATTGCTTTACTGCTCCAGGCCTTAGTTTGGCTGCTCTTGTGGTGGGAGTAAGAAAATCCTATTGCTGGGCAAACTCAATGTTAGAGAGTCTGTATAAATGCAGGCCATTGGGTTATACGAAGTCTAAGACCCCTGCATTCTAACTTGCAATGATTCCAACACCACCACCCCTGTACCTTCTGGCCCCCAAACCAAAGTAATGCATATCACGTCCATCCCTGAAACTCTTGTAATTGCCAAGTCACATTCACAATTCACTGTGTGCATGGAACCCAGCTATATGCAAAGGGCTGTGCAGGAAGGGCAGATGTGTGTGAAAAGTCCCTGCTTTCATGGCATTTACGATTTGGTTGTGGGTATCCGACATTCCCAGGTGGAGCTAGTTGTAAAGAACCTACCTGCCAGTGCAGGGGACACAGGCGACACGGGTTTGATCCCTGGGTCAGGAGGATCCCCTGAAGGAGGAAATGGCAACCCAATCCAGTCTTCTTGCCTGGGAAATCCCATGGACAGAGGAGCCTAGTGGACTATAGTCCATGGGGTTGCAAAGAGTTGGGCATGACTGAGCACGCAAGGACGTGCTCAAACATTTACACACAGTCAACTAACTCAAGTACAAAGACATTTGTGGTAGGGCTGAGAGCTGTAGGATTTCAGAGTAGACAGGTAACTAGGTGTTAGAGTAAAGGGGGGCCTTGCAGGATGGCAGGGTCTTGAAGCATGACTTCACTGTGCTTTTCTGACTGTAAGAGTAGCATGGGCTCATTGCTCCAAATCTTGGAAAGAAAAAGATAACCTGTAATCTCATCAGCCAGAGATAACCGCTATTGACAATTTTGTATCCGGGAAGGATCTGACAGGCGGAGATGGTGGAAGGATTGTGTTGAGGTGGTGGAGGACTGAAGGTTCTGGGATGGGGAAGAATAGGATCTGTGGTCAGTGCTTTGGGAGATGGAAGTGTGGACCAAGCAGGCTAGAGCGGGGCCCCGGGGCGGAACGAAAGTGTGGTGGTTGTTGTTTAGTTGGTTGTGTCTGACTCTTGTGACCCCATGGACTGTAGCCTACCAGGCTCTCTGTCCATGGGATTTTCCAGGCAAGAAGGCTGGAGTGGGTTGCCATTTCCTTCCCCAGGGGATCTTTCCGCCCAGGATAGAACCCATTTCTTTTGCATTGGCAGGTGGATTCTTTACCACTGAGCTATCTTGGAAGCCCAGAATGGAATTAGAGGAGGGGAAAAGTGCTGGTGAGGGCATAAGGGGCCAGACTGTTGAGGGGTGGGGAGGACGTGTATGTGAGACAGTGCCTTGTGCCCTGGACTGGAAGCCTCAGCCAACAAGCCAGACTCTGTTCTTCATCACACTCGTGATGCAATGGAACTTATTGATGTAGTTGTCCTACTTGGGAGATACACTGCAAAAACCTCTGCAGGAAAAATAAACAAATATGAAGCTGTGGCCAAGTTGCCAAAGGGAGCCTGGGGCCAGTGGAAGAGGCAAGGAAGGTCTCCACCTAGCGCAGCTGGCCAGCTGGCTGGGGCTGTTTCCAGTGTGTCAGCAAGAACCCTTGGGGAAATAAGGGACCTGTCCTGCTTTGCCCTCATCCAACAGGTGTGATCTTTCTCCAGACTCTTGCTTGGTCCCTAGGGGATGTCCAATCCACAGGTATTTTTTTGGTCATGTACCAGCAGAGAATGTATAGTTGACAAAAACTCTTTTTTCTCTAAGATAATAAAGAGGTAATCTTTTTTTTTTTTTAAGATTTTTTAATATGAACCATTTAAAAAGCCTTTATTGAATTTGTTACAATACTGCTTAATTTTTATGTGTTTTTTTTTTTTGGCCATGAGGAATGTGGGATCTTAGCTCCCCAACCAGGGTTCAAACTCCCACCCCCTTTTTTGGAATGAAGTCTTAACCACTGGACCGCCAAGGAGGCCCTGGAGATAATCCTTGGAGTCTCTCAAAAATCCTATGAGAAACATGTGTGCGTGCTAAGTCACTCAGTCATGTCCGACTTTGCGACCATTTGGACTGTAGCTTGCCAGGCTCCTCTGTCCATGGGATTCTCCAGGCAAGAATACTGGAGTGTGTTGCCCTTCCCTCCTCCAGAGGGTCTTCTTGACCTAAGGATCAAATTACCCATATCTCCTGTGTCTCCTGCATTGGCAGGCAGGTTCTTTACCACTTGTACCACCTGAGAAGTCCCTCTATGAGACAGGTATTGCTATTAATCTCATTTTACAGATGAGAAAGTTGAGGTTCAGAGATGTGAACTGACTTACCCAAGATCATGCTGCTGCTGCTAAGTTGCTTCAGTCGTGTCCGACTCTGTGCGAACCCATAGACAGCAGCCCACCAGGCTCCTCTGTCCCTGGGATTCTCCAGGCAAGAATACTGGAGTGGGTTGCCATTTCCTTCTCCAATGCATGCATGCATTCTAAGTCGCTTCAGTCGTGTCTGACTCTGTGCGACCCCATGGACAGCAGCCCACCAGGTTCCCCTGTCCACGGGATTCTCTAGGCAGGAATACTGGAGTGGGCTGCCATTTCCTTCTCTTACCAATATCATATACCCAGAGAAAATCTGGATCTTGGGACTGCAGTGGAATAACTTGGTGGTAAATAACTTGGTGGTTTTTGGAGATGGGCTAGTTCTGCATTCAACTTCCTACTCTGCTGTTTTACTCATTGAAGAGTGTGAAGAACTTGGACTTAGTCTATTATTTTCATATATCAATGGGGGCTATTTACCTCCGTGGGTTATTGTGAGGCTTAAATCAATCAACACAGATGTTATGGACTTAGCACCGGTGGCTCAGACGGTTAAGCATCTGTCTACAATGTGGGAGACCCGGGTTCGATCCCTGGGTCGGGAAGTTCTCTGGAGAAGGAAATGGCAATCCACTCCAGTACTATTGCTTGGAAAATCCCATGGACAGAGGAGCTTGGTAGGCTACAGTCCACGGGGTCGCAAAGAGTCAGACACGACTGAGCGATCTTCACCGTAAGTGCTCATTATGAGTTAGCTATGATAGTTGACTCATTGGAAAAGATTCCGATGCTTGGAGGGATTGGGAGCAAGAGGAGAAGGGGACAACAGAGGATGAGATGGCTGGATGGCATCACTGACTCGATGGACGTGAGTCTCAGTGAACTCTGGGAGTTGGTGATGGACAGGGAGGCCTGGCGTGCTGTGATTCATGGAGTCGCAAAGAGTCGGACTCGACTGAGTGACTGATCTGATCTGATCTGATCTGATTTTTAACTCTGGGTTTATTTGAGTCACAGACATAACTTAAATCTCGAGGCTGTCCCTTAGTTCTCTGCCATAGCTAGTCACTCTGGAATTAGGAAGAATTCAGGTTCAGTACCATCTTCCTGAGACTGCTTGGCCCCCAGGGAATCAGACACAGATTTCCTTAAAGGACTCTCTGATTAGCCAAACACTCAAGTTTTGCAGGATGCAGAGAGGTTTCTGTGGCTCATGTGATAAAGACATTGATGCCCACCAGACTTCCCCACATCGATCAGTCCCTGTGCTGTTAGACAGGACCCCATAACTGGTTCTGGCCTATGGGTTGTAGGTGAAAGTGACACCTATCACTCTGGCTGGCTCTCTGCACTCCAGCTATAGTGACTGAGGATGCTTTGTATTCCAGGAGGTGGAAGATGACAGCCCATCAGCCAGCCTGGATCCTTGAGTGACTGTGTGGAGTAGAGCCCCTGCCAACAGAGCATATTGTGTAAGGCAGAAATAAACTTTGGTGGTGTAAATGTTGGAGACTCTGCAGATTTTTTTTTTTTTTTTTTTGCTTTAGCATAGTCTTGTGTGACTTGGGTTCCATCCCTGGGTCAGAAAGATCCCCTGGAGGAGGACATGGCAACCCACTCTGTATTGGTTGCCCAGAGAATCCCATGGACAGAGAAGTCGGGTGGGCTACAGTCCATGGGGTTGCAAAGAGTCAGACACAATTGAAGTGACTTAACACACACACACACACAACCTTGTGTAACCAATACAACCCATCTTGGTTGGCCGAGGCCTGACATTTTATGTTAATAGCATAACTAACCCTTTGCATTGGACAGCTTTTTACAGTTTTTTATAGAGCAGGCTAACACCTATTACCTTTTTTGACCCTTGGCACAATTACACATATGGGAATGCTCCCTGGTAAGTCTTTAGTGCTATTTCTTTAAGCAGTGTCTGCTCTAAAATCCTCATTTCTATACATATCCAGTTTTCAGTCAACCCCTCTCCCCACTATACCCTGATTCAACACCATAGTTTCCAAACTCTGTTGTACTTATCTGTCCATCTGCTTCCCCCAACCACGCTGGAAGCTTTTAGATACCATCTTATCTAAGACAGAGGCAGCGCCTTGTCGATTTGGTGTCCGTATCTATTACAGTAGGTGCTTTCATGATGGCTGATGAACCACTGGGTTGTGTAAGGGAGGCAAGGAAGACTACTGTCCCCACTGGGAGGCAAGTTAAAGGACTTTCCTAAGGACACGCAGCTGGTAAGAGGCGGAGCCAGGCAGCCTAATTCTGAGTGCAGAGCCTTACCTGTCTTTTTGCACGGGCTCTTTTTCCTTTTTTTTTAAGGGTCAGAAGAGACGGTATGGGCCATGGTGCCTTGTAAGGCATTCTGCTACTTCTACATTTCCTATTTCCAGAGGCCAATCAGCAGGCCCACGTGGTGGTGTCCTAACTGGAGAAGGGTGGACCAAGGAGTGTGTCCAGGAGAGGATTGGGAAGGGTTCCCTGGGGGAAAGGCCTTGTCTGAAGCGCCCTCAACAGCAGGATGGTACCAGGAGATTGCTTGCTTGCATGCTTAGTCGCTCAGTTGTGTCCTATTCTGTGTGACCCTTTGGACTGTAGCCTGCCTAGGCTCCTCAGTCCATGGGATTTTCCGGGAAAGCACACTAGAGTGGGTTGCCATGCCCTCCTTCAGGGGATCTTCCCAACCCAGGGATCGAACCCGTGTCTCTTGTGTCTCTTGCATTGCAGGCAGATTCTTTACCCGCTGAGCCACCAGGGAAGACCCTGGAGCTTAGCAGGACTCAATTCCATGTCTCCTTGAACAAATGGGAAGGAGGAAGAGGGTGCAGGGAGGCACCAAAGGAAACTCTCACTGTAACCCTAAAGGCAGGGGTCTGGGGTGGGGAACGTGGGCCCATTGGCTGCCTGCATCCCTGCAGGGCTCTCATGGCCTCCTGCCCTGTGCCTGGCGTGGCCAGCTTGGTATGGCGTTTGTGCAGCCCATTTTATCGCCCTCAATTGCTCATCAACAGACACAACATCAGCTGTGCCTCATGGCCTCCCTGACTCCAGGCTCCTCCTGTGGGAGAGGCCGGAAGGGAGGCCCTTTCTCATCCTCTGGCAACCTGAGTCAGACTGCAGGAGAAAGGAGCGCGATGGATCCCACAGAGGCTGTGAGCAGCACCTGGAGGAGAACTGGCCCTCCTTCAGGACTGATAGGAGTTGGAAGCACTTCTGTACTCGGGGATTGGTTTAAATCAGTCATCAGGTTCCAACTGGAGCTGATTGTTTTTCTTGGCATGATAGGTCTGCTCCAACACACCCACTGCCTGTCCTCCTTAGTGGGGTGGGATGGTTTCTGTCTTTGGAAAAGCCTTTTGGACACCTCCTTGGGACACTGCTGGCATGTCTGGGCATATATGGGGGGTATCCCAGAGTGTGATTTGAACACCAGCTTCCCAGGTACCTCCCGGAACCCTGGATCTTAGAACAGAGGGTATTCAGAGTTCACGGAGCAGCATTTACAAGGGGATTAAAGGAACTCATGAGTCAACTCAAATGACTGGTTGTGGCTGCCTGGAGTGCTGCGTTGAAAAGTCTTAGTTTCGATCAATTAACACATGTGCTCCGGTGAGGACAGGGGAGTGGCTGAGATGCTGCACAGGCAGATTTGCCTTCTTGGATTCTCATTTGTATCTCCTTTCTTCTGGTGCCTTATTTCTACTATTAGAGAGCCATTAGCTCGCATTAAGGCCTGTCTCTCTGTTCTTATTTCTTTAAAATGCATATGCGTCAGGGAGGAGAACCAAGAAGGCATTGAAGAATTCAATGACTGATTGGGATTGATTACCAAAAAACAGATCATTATCAGTTTTGCTAGTGCTGGAAACTGCAGTGACACAGTGGCAACTCTTCAAATACATAGGTTTTCTCTTGGCTTAGGATGGGTTATCAGACTGCCTTGCAACATGGCAGTCGGCTGAGAGGAAATGGGAAACCAGTTGGGTTTGGTGGAAGGCAACACTGGGGAAGGAAATGGCAACCCACTCCAGTGTTCTTGCCTGGAGAATCCCAGGGACGGGGAAGCCTGTTGGGCTGCTGTCTATGGGGTCGCACAGAGTCGGACACGACTGAAGTGACTTAGCAGCAGCAGCAAACATAGACAATGGGGGTCCCTCATCAGGGGTCACCTTGCAATGGGGACATCAGGGGGTCAGAGCCGACCAAGGGTGCTGACCGTCTTTGGGAGGGCAGGAATTTCTGCTCAGAAACTTTCCTGGCAGTCCAGTGGTTAAGACTCTGAGCTTCCAATGCAAGGGGCGTGGGTTTGATCCCTGGTTGGGGAACGAAGATCCCACATGCTGTGTGGTGGCTTGGCCAAAGGAAGGGGGGAAACCTTTTTTATCAGGAAGCCCTGTGTTCCCAGCACTGTGGGCTGTGCTTCTGTTACTCACTTCAGGGGAATGGGGCTGGGGGAGAAACAAGGTTCAGTCTTAAGACTGAACAATTACTAGGGTAACTGGGTCAGGAGTGGGAGTGGGGGGGCAGTCCACACACTATCAAAGAAGACTAGACAGTTTTGCTGTGTAGACTGGAAATTCTAACCTGCCCGACTTCCATCAATGCACTAAGTCTTTGCAGATTTAGACTTTAAAGCAAAGAGTGTAAGAGATGCAGGTTTGATCCCTGGGTTGGGAAGATGCCCAGGAGGAGGGCATTGGAATCCACTCCTGTATTCTTGCATGGAGAATCCCATGGACAGAGTAGTCTGGCAGGCTATATAGTCCATAGGGTCACGAAGAGTTGGACACTACTGAAGTGACTTAGTGGCATAAGCCAATCTATGATGAAAAGAACTTAAATGGCAAAAAAAAAAAAAAAAAAAAATCCTCTAGTCAGATTTGTCAATTGTTCCTAAGAAAAACAGAAGAACAGAATAGGAGGAAAGAGGAGCATTCATATATGAGTCATTTACCCCAGTCAGTCCAGTGACAGGAGATAAGTGTTTGGAACAGGTCAGTGGTCCTGGCCTGCGTCTTTGTGCTAAGGTTATGTCAGGTAAAAGGAATCATTGGCTCATTCTTTCATTCATCCAACAAGCACTTACTGTTCCAGCCTCTGATGATCTGTGGTGAAGACATAGGTCTTGTCTTCAGAGAGCTTTGAGTCGATGAGGAGTATACACAATGAAAATGGGTATTAAAAAAACCTTTTTATATTGTATTGGGGTGTAGCCAATTAACAGGCTTTTGACATTTTCAGGTGGACAGCGAAGAGATTCAGCCATACATATACATGTATCCATTCTTCCCGAAATTCCTCTCCCATCCAGGTGGCCATATAACATTGGCCAGAGCTCCCTGTGCTATGCAATAGGTCCCTGTTGGTTTTCCATTTTAAACATGCCATTTAAAGAGGTACTGTTTTATAACTTTAATATATAGTGGATGTATATGTAACTTTGTTCTGTATTTTCTAATTTGCTAGTAAATGTGTTATCATACTTTAATAATTTAAAAAATTAAAAAATAAAAGGTACCATCTTAAATGTTCCTGTCCATTGAAAATGGGCATTTTTGATAGAATGTGGTAAGTGCTGAGCTCTGGAAGCCTCAGTATTCCCATTGTCAAAATGGGGATGTTCCTCTTTATCTTGTCTTCAAGTCACTAGAGCAGCAAGAGCTGCCCCAGCAGTGCCTGAGGTGTGGGCTGCTCCTCCCTGAAGTCGGGGGTGGGAGAGAAGGGAGGGGGGCCCCAGATATCCCCCGGGGGGTGGATGGGCTGCCCCCAAACAGAGAGACTGCGGCCTGCATCTGCAAAGCACCTCATACATTTCCAAGCACTGTCTTGTTCAGCATCTGATTTGATCTTTTTTCTCCCTTGTGAGGCTGGTGGGGTGGGGAGCGTCACTCTAGAGGACCTAAGGTCACTCGTGTAGCTGGGGACAAAGCTGCTGGCTGGAACCCGAGGATGCTTTTCTCACTCTATGGGGTGCCCTGGTTGAAGACTGAGGAGTCGGCATGGAGATGGAGGCGAGGACAGAAGTTCCAATAGCCTATAGTTCAGCCTTCCTTCCTCTTCCTTTTTTCTTCCAACTCCTTCTGAGTGCCAACTCATGGTGCCACAGTACTGAACTTCTGCTGAGGCTGCCAGCAAACCCAAGTCAAAACTGGAACTTGAGCCCTAGTCAGACCCTCATTCCAAAATGCTCCACATGCCCCCTGGGGTGTTGCTCCAGGAGCCAGGTGGCAAGAACAGGAAGAAATGGGACCAAGCCAGGGCTGGGGAAATTACAGAATCCCGCAGCTCTCACCACTATTAGCAGTGCAGATCCCTAGTGTAGCCAGTTCCACACCCTCCAAGGGGCAGGGACTCACCCATCTTGGAACAGGGAGGCAGTGGGACACTGGACCTCTGGAAATGGCCCATTCTGGATGGAGCCAGCTTTGCTGGTGTGATGGCTTCACTGTGAAGTAGGAGGTGGGGACTGCACTTGATGGCTTTGATGGGAGTGGCCCTGCCCTCCTCTGCTGAGGGCAGACAGCATCCAGGCAGGCCAGCTGCCAGGGAGAATGATAGGCATCTGGCTGTCCAGGAGTGTGTGTAGCCTGAGGCACTTCTGGGAAACTCCCTCTTGCTTCCCATCCTTGTAGATGTGAAGTCATGGGGAGGCAAAGGAACAATTCAACTATCCAAGCTGTCTGGAATCAGGGAACAGGGGCCCTGAGAGTCCCCTGTCCTGGCAAGTGTTTCTGTGACATTGTCTTAGTTTTTATTATTAAAAAGTATTTTATTTTACTGAAATGTTTTAAGCAAGTTGTTGCTGTTCAGTCACTAAGTCATGTCTAACTCTTTGGAACCCCATGGACTACGGCATGCCAGGCTTCCCTGTCCCTCAAGGAGGGACACTTCCCGAATACAGGACTTTGAAATCCCTCAGGACTGGATTCAAGTCGTAGGTCAGCTCCTCGCTGACAAGTCACTCATGGACAAGTCCCTGGGTGCCTTGACTTTAGGTTTTGTAGTCTGAAAAATGCCCACTTCAGAGGCTGTGCAGGAGGCCTGAGATAAATTCATAGGGGAAAGCTCTGTGAGTTGCTGAGCGCAAGGCACTTGTTGGTACTTGTTTATTATTGTCATGAAAGTTTCCTTCCAACCCTAAGAGCCTAATGATTGGAATTCATTCTTTCTGGGTAAACAGTAACCCTCCCCCTGAGAGCAGTAGGAAGGAGAAGACAGCAAGAAAGCACTAGTATATATGAGGACAGTGGGGTAAGGAGAGAACCTTCTGGATAATGGGAAAAGAAGTTCCCAGGACGAGAGGTCAGGGTGAGGGAGGTGAGCACCCAGGCAAATGTGCTCATCTGGTAAGCTCTAGGCCGGGCCCAAAGACAGCTTGTCTGCTCAGAGAGGAACATCCTGGTCCCCACTTTCTGTTCCTAGCCCCTGCGAGCCGCCTTTCAGTCCCTGGAGACTGAGCTGGGCCCTCCAAGTGACAGTCCATCTCAGACCCAGCTCTGAGGCCTCGCCTACCTTGTCAGGCTTAGCTAAATAAAGACATGGTCCCTGTGGGGGGCCGCTGGTGCTGAGAGCTCTCCTGGGGGGCGCCAGGCAGCAGGAGCCAGCTCCCCACAGCTTGGTAAAAGCAATCATTGCCCCTCTCCCTGCATTCTGCCTCTGACCTTGGGTAACCTGGCAGATTGCCAGCCAGCGCCTGATTGCTGAGGGCGGTGGGCGTGCTCAGGAGAGAGGCTGTGGGGTTGTTCTAGGCAGTGGGGGTCTGCCAAGGGCAGTGTTGGCACCTGGACAATGCTGGAGTGTGGCTGGGACGGTGCCAGCACAGGCTGGGTGCAGGGTAGCCCGGGCAGTGGGGAGGCTTCCACACTCACTGGGATATTTTAAGCTGACAGTAGCATATCAGAAGGGACATTTACCAGCTCAGCTCCTGCTGCCACTGGGGAGTTGCGAAGGTGGCAGGGGAAGTGCTGGGTTTCAGATTTTTCAGGATGCGTGTGACTTTGGGGTAAAGAGGGGTTTAGAGAAACAAACCTTCTCAGACCTGTCCTCAGACCTGAAACGAAGTGCTGAAAATTACTGAGTGCCTTCTGCCTTTAATCCATCTCCTAATGTAGGAGAAAGCAGTAGAGCCCTGGCTCTCTGGCTGCTGGGTTTCTCTGTTTGAAGGTGAAAGCTCACTAGACTAAGGTGTGTTCAGCCCCACTTTCCTTCCAGTCCTGGCTCCTCCACTTGTTGACTGCATTGTAACCTGGGCTACGTCATGGGCCATCTTCAAGGCTGAGTTTGTTCACTTGGAAGGGGTGCTGAGTCAGCCATGTCCTCTTCCCAAAGGGAGAGGGGGATGGTGTAAGGACTTCAGGATCACGGAGAAAGAAGTTGTGAAATGGTGAGGCAGGCTATATCCACAGAAGGTGGTATTGCCAGCTTTCTGCCTGAGTAACTCTTCATCTGCATTCCTGCATCCCCACTGTAGCAGCAGCTTCCTCCCCTTCTAACAGGCTACCCTGGGGCCGGCAGTGTGTGTGTGTGTGTGTGTGGTGGGTGGGGGGGCGGGGGGCAGCAGAGGGGTCTCCAGAGATCCTAGGGAGAGGCAAAGTAAAGCCAGATTCCCACCTCTTGTTGGGTGCTTACCTCGAAAGAGAACATGAAGCATGGGAACACTGACAAATCAATTAGAGAAATCAATGCCCTTGAGTGCAGTATGTATTTCTTTCCTTCTAGCCCGGTCCCACCCACCCTGGGCCAGCAGCTCTGTTCATTCTTCAGGAATTAGAAGCTTTAGTCAAATCCCTGCTGCTCTCCATCCCCAGACAATTTCACTCTGGCCAGGCTGGGGATCAGGGACCTGGAGTGGCCATGTGGGGAGGGAAGGTTGGTGAATGTGTCAGCCTGCCATTAGGAGGCAGATGGGTCTGGAACGGGGCTGAGAAAGCTCATGGATGTCCATGACCTAGGCCCAGGACACTGAGCTGGACACTGTAGCATGTACCATGGTAAGACAGCATCCTTTCTAGGCTTTAGACTTGAACTGCAAGGATGAGACCAGAAGAGATCACAAGAAAGGTAAAAAAGAAATTGCAGTTCTCACAATTTCTTCACTCTATTGCTGGACAGGGCAGGGAGAAAGGGAATATTTAAGATGTTCTGAAATTTGACATAAAAATTCATAGTCTGGAGAGCTGCCCCTTTGCTTATTTATTCAGGGCACAGAGGTTACCAGGGTGGGGCCCTGGATCCCAACTGCCAAAGTTCAAATCCTGGTTCTGCCACTTAGAATATGACCTTAAGCAAGTTATATTACCTTTTTTTGTTTGTTGTTTTTTTTTTTGACTTTAGTTGTCTCATTTGTAAATTTGGCCTATTAAGAGTAACTACTTCATAGAGTTTTATCAAAATTAAAGGGATATCAATATATATCTTTCCATAAAGTTGGCTCCCTTAATTATTATAACCAGTGACAAAGTCTGAGAAGTCAGGGCTAGTTACTTTCCCCAGGCCTGTCCTCTGGCTGGTCACTGTCTGACTAGAAGATAATTTCCTTTTTCCTTGTCCCCTCTGTTGGATCTACCACATATTGCTGATTCATCTTTCTAGAGCCCCTGACAACCCCTTCCTTCCATCCAGGCTCACCACCACTTCTTATTTTGGATCCCCATTATTTCAGGCCGAAATTGTTAAAGTCGCTTCCTAACTGATCTCGTCTCCATCCTTCACGGAGTTGTCAGATCAATCTTCTAAAACACCGTTCTTACGCCACTGGCCTGTTCAAAAATCATCAGTGGCTCCTAAGGGAGCAGGAGGGAGGGCTTCAGTGCTTGTCCTCTGTGCCTCCCATCGGACCCTCCAGACCTTCTCTGACAGGCCCCTCCCCACCTGTGCCCTTGGCTCCTCCCCACTCTTGGGTGCTTCCTCAATCCTGTCTTTCCTGTTTAGCTGTGTTGGGTCTTAGTAGGAGTGCAAGTGCTCTTTGTTGCAGCTGGTGAGCTTCTCTTTGTAGTGTAAGGGCTGATCTAGTGGTGGTGAACGGGCTTCGTTGCCCCTCAAAAAGTGGGATCTTAGTTCCCCAACCAGAGATTGAACCCTCATCCCGTGCATTGGGAGGTGGACTCTTAACCACTGAACCACCATGGAAGTCCCCTTGAACTGTTCTTACCACTGCACTTGACCTATGCTGTCCCCTCCCCAGAACACTGCCTCCCTCTGTGTTCCGCCAAATTCTACCATCCTTCCAGGCCCAGCTCCAATCCTATGTTTCCTTGTAAGTCCTCCCGAAACTCCCAGGTACTAACCCTTCCTTTCTCTCATTCGGTTCCAGTGTGTCTTTGGGTTGCTCAGGCTGTTCATGGATACCTACCTGACCTAACTCTATTGTGCACGGCTTCCATGGCAGGAGCAGCCCTGCTCAGACCCGTATTCCCACAGCCCTTGGCACTGTTGGAGGGAATCCAGTAAACTTGTGCTGCTTTTGTGGGAAGTCCTGGGTCAGCTGCTGTCCCATGCCTGAGGGCACCTCTGTTTGCCAACTCCCTGATTTCTGACGTATCTTACCTGGCACCTTCTTCTTCTTTATATTCCTGGTTGGATTTTCTCTCTGGGACATGTGATCCTCAGAATTTTTTGCTCCACAGAAGGAAGAGAAGGGATAAGATTCTGCTGGCAGTAGCTCAGCTCTGGTCAGTTGAGCTGTGTTAACGAGAGTGCATGCGCGCATGCGTGTGTCCTAGGGTGGGCCAGCAACCCTACTCGCTTCCACTGGTCTTTTTACATGCCTATTGCTCTTACCCTCCAGAGAATCCATGCCACCAGATGAGTAGGCCTAGAGAGATGAGGAAACAGAAACGAACAGCCAAGTGTCCTTTCTCCCTCTCCCTGCATGTTGTAGCTCCCGTATCTGTGACGGTGGAGGGGCTGTCTTGGGTGGGCAGGAGACTCATCTACCCACAAGCTCAAGAGCCACTGGGCTTGACCCTTAAAGGCTGATGAAAGGTATAGTCTTGGAGGGTGTGGGAATGTGTATCCGTGAACCTTAAGAGCATCTGTTCATACTTCCTGAGAGTCTCTCCTTTCTCTGAGACTCCCTCTTACAAGGTCTCCTATTCTTGACCCTCTACAATTGTTGTTTAGTTGCTGAGTTGTGTCTGACTCTCTTGGGACCCCATGGTCTGTAGCCCACCTGAGTCCTCTGTACACGGGATTTCCCAGGCAAGAATACTGGAGTGGGTTGCCATTTACCTCTCCAGGGGATCTTCCTGACCCAGGGATTGAACCTGCATCTCCTGCATTGGCAGGTGGATTCTTTACCACTGAGTCACTGGGGAAGACTGACCTTCTTGTCTCTATTTCCCTTGAATCCCCATTGCTTTTTATCTCTGCTTCTCATTTGCCACTTAGGTTTGTATGCCTTGTACATAGGTTCCTAATCCTTCTGGATCCCAGAGGAAAGGGGTGACGTTTTTTGAACAACTTTCTTAGAGCCAGGCATTTGACTCGCTGCTCTGTGTACAATATCTCATCTTGTCTCTACAGTTTGAATTAAAAAATTTTTTTAAATTTATTTGGCTGTGCCAAGTCCCAGTTGCAGCATGTGGATTGAACCAGGGCCCCCTGCATTGGGAGCATGGAGTCCTAGCCACTGTACCACCAGGGAAGACTCAGGTTTTTTTTTTTTTTTTTAAATCCCCATTTTATAGATGAAATAACTGAGGCTCTGAGAGATTAAATTGCCTATGGCTGGCACATGTCTGTCTATGTTTCCTCTGCAGATCTTGACATGGGGTAGGGGTGCTTACACACAGGAGACACGTGGGTTATCATGTGACACTTGTACGCTGCCATATCTAAGGGCAGCTCAGGTTGAGGGTGGATCTGCAGAGAGTGAGGTGTGGTGAGTGACGCTTATATAGACAGGTGGGAAAAGAGGGCCTCATGGCCACAAGGTGAATGCTGGCCTGGTGGCATTGTCCACTGACCCGGAGTCCCTGAAGGACTTCAGCCTCCTGCTACCAGATACCCCTCCCACCACCATGGGAATCAGTGGGCACACCCTGGGTGTTCATCACTGCTTTCTCATTAAAGCTCCTAAATATGCTTCAGAGAATTTTCTTTCTAATGTCCAGTCAGGGCTCAAAGAAAGTTAAAGAAATTGTTTTTGAGATGAAGGAGGAAGAGCAATGTGCCGAACAGTAATTTCAGAGTCTAGAGTAGGGCCCCTGGGATAGGGAAAACCTCCGGTGGGGGTGCGGAAATGTGGGAGTGGTAAAGGGCATTTGGGCAGCCAGAAGATTCAGGGAGTAGAAGAGGGGAGGGGGGAAATTTATTTACACCAGACTCCAGCCACTGAGGGCTTCCCCCAGTGGCTCAGAGGGTAAAGAATCCACCTGCAATGCGGGAGACCTGGGTTCGGTCCCTGGGTTGGGAAGATCCCTGGAGGAGGGCATGGCAACCCACTCTAGTATTCTTGACTGGAGAATCCCCAGGGACAGCGGATCCTGGAGGGCTCTGACTTTGTGACTCATGGGGTCACAAAGAGTCGAACACGACTGAGTGACTAAGCACACACCCGGCTTCTGATTCAAGAGTATAATTCTCATCAGGTTTTCATCCTTTAACCTAAACTTTTATGAAGCTGGTTCCTTACACCCCCCAGTTCTAGGAATGAAGGTGTTTAGTCTTTTCTTAGAACTGGAGGGGCCCGGAAGAATGGCAAGAAGGTCAGCCCCCGGGTACTTTCCCCAGCTCCAATCCCCAAGCCTTCCTGGCTCAGATTCGCTCACCTGCTAGGGCCACGCCCCCAAGCGGGCACCACTCAATGGCCCTGGGACAGTACGGACTGAGGGCTGATGCCCTAGGATGGGGCAAACGTGAGGCGTTCGCAGAAGACCCTCGGCTCGGCGATTCCAAGGCTGGAAAGAAGCCGCGTTCCCGCCTAAATCCGCAAGACAAACGTTGCTCCCTCTAGCTTTTCTACTTGCGAAGCCTGTCGGTTTTTTAAGTGACCCCTCCCTTCGAGCCCAGGTCCATTTCTAGCATTCACGCCTCTCCAGAGTCTTGTTCATTTAAAAATGCATTTTAAAATGCACTAACACCTACATCTTTGGTCCAGCCCAGATCCGGTTTTGCGTAGCGCGGAAAGTTTACGAGGTATTGCGTGTACCCCACCCTGGCACACGGGGTGCGCGCGGAGCTGCGTGCAGGAATGTGTGCGAGGGCGCCGAGGGGTGCAGAGCAGCTTTAACGCAGCCGAGAATGTGTCAGATGGGCGCGTGAAACTGGGGTGTCTGGTGTGCGTGGGTCTGCCCGCGCGTGCCCGAAGCCCACCGCCTCTCGCCCACTTGCCAGAATGTGTCAGCAACCTTACTTCTCCTTCAGCCCTTTCCCAGCCAGACGCCCCTCCTTTTTGGTGCTTCTGAGCGTTTACTGTAAATCCCGTGACTAAAACACGCTGGTGAGCCCGGCCCGTGGACATATGGATCAGTCGCCCCCTTCCCGGAAGGGGGAGGGGGCCCCACCTGGAGCCTCGGAAGCAGGGAGCTGCCGGTTGCCTCGGGAGAACTCCCCGGAGCCCAGCTCGCCGCCAATCTTGGCGCGGAGACCTGCGTCGGTCCCGGGGCGCTCCCACCAGGGTGGGGTGCGAGCCAGCATCCCCGATCCTTCCCGCGCAGTTCGTGGAAGGGTTCGCCGGCCTCGGATGGGGTGGTCAGGACGCCCTGGCTCGGCAGCTTTCTTCCCGCACTAGGGGAGGGAGACAAGTCGGGAAGGGGAGTCTCGAAGGGTTACGACGCCAGGGAGTGTAGGGGGCGAGGGCGCCGAGGGTGTGCGGGGAAAGTTCTCGAGCCCCGCATGAAGAGCACACGTGTAGGCGGGCGCGGGGCTCGACCCGGGCAGGAGGCTGTGCGGGGACGCTGGCGGTTGGTGACGGAGGGGGTCCTTCATCTTCCTTGCGTCTTCGGGGAGACGCTCTGCCTCGGCTCCTGGGTCGAAGGACGCCCATCGGATGGTGCAGCCCCCTTCCCTGACCCGGACTCCAGCGGGTTTTTTTTTTTTTCTAGCGCCCTTCCCCCTACGCCCCCGGGTTGGCTCGAGAGCCACGGACTCCAATCCCTCGGGCCTCCGCTGAACCTCCCCAGGGCCTCCCGGAGCGGGCTGCCCTGGCGCGGGGGCGGGAGCGGTGGGGGTTGGAGGGCGCAGCCGGCTCCGGGCGGGGAGAGGAGGGGGCGTGGGGGTTGCCGCGCAGCGGCAGGAGCAGCGGGAAGAGAAAGGTGAGGAGGTTTTGGTGGGTTTGGGTTGGAGCCCGAGCCTTGGCCGGGGTAGCTGGTCAGTTTCCGGCCAAGGCTGCAGGTCAATCCCGGGAAGGGCGGGCGGCCGAGCAGAGGGAGCCGGCGGCGGAGCTCTCCCGTCGGCCCGCGTTCCCCGGCGCCACCGCCACCGCCTTGTCGCCGCCGCCGCTGCAGAGTGTCGCTGCTCCGCCGCGCGCCCGCGCCCCGCGCCGCCAGCGCTTGGGAGCCAGAGCGCCGAGCCCCAGGCGGAGGAGAGGGGCGCGGGCGCGAGAGCCGCGGCGAGGGAGCCGCGAAGGGGGAAGGGGGCGGGCGGAGGGAGGAGCAGGGAGAGGGAGAAAGGGGAGGGAGAGGAGAGCGAGGGAGAGCCGGAGAGAGCGGGAGCAAAGAGCGAGAGCCGGGGAGAGGAGAGGGAAGCAGAGGAGAGAGAAAGACACACGCACGCAGAGACACAGGGTCACTGGAATTCCATTAGAAAAAAGTGACACGAGCAGGGGTTAGCGGGAGAAGATTTTTTTGAATCTTTCCTCCGTCTTGTGCGAAAGAAGCGACTCGGGTCTCTCGTCCTCGAAGCTCCCACTGGATCGTTCCTAGGCGCTGACACCCGTCGGTGGATTTCTTTCTTATTTGCGTTTTATTCTGACCCCCACCCTCGCCACTTCCTTCCAGCGCTTCACTCTCAGATCGCCTCTCCCCCCACCTCCTCAGTCCCCTCCCGGGAAGCGCAGGGGAATCGGACCCGCGGGGACTCGCGCCTTCCCGGACGAGCCGAAGGAAGGGCAGACCTGCGGACCGGCTGTCGGCTTGGAGAGCACACTCGCACACACACAGATACGTGTGTATTTGATTTTAGTGGGCAAGGGGGGCGTCCAGACGCGGCCCACCGCCCTCCATTCCCCCACCCTCTCCAGCCAGAGGCGAGAATCGCAGGACTCAGGATCTTCATCCGGCGGACTAGCTGGGATCTCCGCATTGGATTTGGGGCTGATTATCACTGCTTGGCTATTATTGTTGTTGTTATTATTTTTTATCCAAGGGAGAAAGACAGAAAAAACTGTGGGATTTATTTAACATGATCTTGGCAAACGCCTTCTGCCTCTTCTTCTTTTTAGGTGAGTACCTGCGGGAGGCGAGGACAGTGTGTCCGCGGGAGCCTGGGGGGCTGCGCTGCCGTGCGCGTTCTGGCGCCGGCGAGCAGCCTGGAACCTTGGGGGCGAGCGGGGCGCTGGCGGGGGACCGACCGGTGGGAAGAGCGCGCGGTGGGGCGAGCCGGGCCCGGGCGCAGCGGAACCGAGCGGGGCCGGCGGCGAGGATGCGGGTGGAGGGACGCGAGCCGCTGCTGGCTGCGTACGCGCAGGGTTGGGAAGGAGACTTAGAACACCCAGACCATCCCTGAGCGCACGAACGCAGACACAGTCGCTCACTCACATGCAGTGATAGCGTTCATTTCTCTCAACATAAAGGGTTCAAATTGCGGCAACTTAAAAAAAAAAAAAAAAAAAAAATCCAACTCTTGATCTGGAAGAGAGAAGGGAGGGGAGAGGCTCAGGGTCGGGGAGAGGAAAATCCTGCCATCCTACCTTTCTCGGCGGCTCCTCGAGCCGATCGTGGTGGAGGGCACGGGCTTCTCCAGGAACTCCGGGATGGACATCTGTGGGGGCAGTCCTGGCAGCCACCCCCTGCCTGCCAATCAACCCCTGGAAAAGACACCCGCTTCCCACTCTCCGAATCCCTTCCCCGCGGCTCCACTCCCTGAAACACTTTTCAAGTTTCTCCCCACCCTGTACCCTCCCTCCCGCGCAGACCCTAGCCATCTAGGTGGGCGGGAGTGGAGGATTTGAGCCGCAGTTCACAGCCTTGTCTTTGCCACCTTTGGGGCGGAGGCACCCGGTAGCTGGTGGGAAGAGATGGGAGGGAGGCCAAAGTTTGCTTCCTTGGGTGAAGAAGGAGGGGGGCTGAGGGGAAAACCTGGCCTGAACAAAGACCACTGCTCATTCTGTAAGCCCTCTCCCCCAAGGGCAGGGAAGGGAGGGCTGCCTGGTGTCCCTGAACCCCGACTGTCTTTTTCCCACCCAGAATTCCCAATCCCTAGCCCCCTTTTTATGCTGCAGGAAATCTCAGCTGCTTGGGAAGCGGGTGTAGAGGGAGCATTCTTGGGGGTGGAGGTGAGTAAAAGTGGGTGTTGGAAAGGCTGTGTGCTGACCTGGAGTCCCAGGCAAGGCTGCTGCCCCAGTAAGTGCTCCAGAGAGAGGGCAGGCTAACGGGTGTGTGTGTGTGTGTGTGTGTGTGTGTGTGTGTATGTAAGGACCACACATTTGCTTCATTGTGGATGCTGCTCCTACCATCTTGGCCTGCTGTGTAGCCAGGGTGAGCCAGCCTGCCCAGATGGGTCATAAGAGCACCCTTTCCCTCCTGGAGGAGGGGAGGGAAGGCCTAGGAGGGAGTTAGGTGCAGGTCACAGACAAGCCATGAAGGGTGTCCTAAGAAGTGTCTTGACCAGGACCAGGGATTCAAGTCCAGTCCATGTTGATCGGGCCCTGGGCCCTTTGCCAGCCCCTCCTGCATTCGTAGGGGCCGTGGGGCTTGGCCCAGCTCTAGGGTGTGGCCTTCACAGTCCGGCCTCAGGGAGCCAGAGGTGGCTCTTCTCAATAGAGTTCTCAGGTGGGAGGGGCTGAGGGAGGGGCTGGGATGGTTGCTCTGGGCCCCACTGTGCTCCTGCAAGCCTTTCCCGGTAACCCTCTCACTCCGAAGGGGCTATTATAAAAGCTGACCTTTTCTCCCACGGCTGGTTTGAAAACCCAGCTTTCTGGGGCCAAGAATGAGCAGGGCCAAGAAGAAAAGAAAATTGTATTTCAGGAAAAGCAGCCAGACTGCTTGCTCCTGAACTGCACACATCCCAGGCCAGCAGGGCTCCCAGGTGTGGATGATAGTCCCTTAGTCGTCTCCAGTCCAGCCCCCCAGGCTGCAGAGGTGGGGGGTCCCAGCCGAGGGGCCTGAGGAGAGACTGTTCTCCTGAGCCTGTGTAGGTGTGCCTGGGGTCCTGTTCAGAGATGCCTCCCTGGTGTCTGTGACCCTGGTGGGGGTGGGGATGAGAGGAGGAAAAGCGGCAGGGGGGGCGGCCACATCCTTTCAGTTCCTTTCTCTGGAGAAGCCCCTTCTCAAAGCTGGGGTGCGTGTTGCCTGAGTGACCACAGGACATTGAAAGGCTCTCGGTTAGGCCAGCCGAGAACTAGGGATATGTTGGTTGTTAAGGAAATTTCAGCCCCAGGGCCCTTGCCTGGCAAGGAGCCCACAGTTGGGAGTTGGTTGGAAAGTTGGCTTTGGGGAGAGGCTTTTCTGGAGCTTGAGAAGTGGGGTGGGCGTTTTCAGTCAGGGATAGAGTGAAGCACGTTCCTAGGAGCAGGGGCCTTCGGTGTACTCCTCCCAAGGTTCTGAGTGAGGTCTGGGCGTGGGCATGCCTTCCTGGCCCAGGGATAGAGTGAAGCATGTTCCTAGGAGCAGGGGCCTTCGGTGTACTCCTCCCAAGGTTCTGAGTGAGGTCTGGGTGTGGGCATGCCTTCCTGGCCCAGCCATCCTGACCTCCAGTGTTGACAAACCCAGAGAGAAAGTGAGATGGAGACAGTGATGGGAATGGGGACCAGGGTTGGTCAGAGAGCCCACCTCCCACTGGTATTCTCCCTCTCATCGGGGCATTTGATGTACCTGGGCGGTTGTAGGTCTCTGTGGTCTCACAGTCCCTGCTGTGTCTCCAGAAGCTGTTCCACATGTCTGTGCTTTCCTTGAGAGATCCGAGTTTTCTCCTGATCTAGAACCTGGAAACATCACCAGAATACCTTCCAACCTTTACTCACCTAGAATTCTTGGCCAGAGGCACCAGGTTGCCATGATTTCTTTCTCTGGCTGGACTTCTTGGTTTTGGGGGTCATGGGACCACCGAGAAGAGTCAGGGGTAGGTGGTGGTCAGGGAGTTTGGTTGGAAAATGCACTGACCCTCCTATGGAACATCTCTCTGCCCAGGAGCTGAAAGGAAGAGGGAAGCCCTTGCTTTAGGCAGAGGAGCCCAGGACTCTATAAGGATGTCTCTTGGGGCTGTAGACCCACCTGTAGGGCAGGAAGGAAGTGTCCTTATTGCCCCAGTTCCCTAGGCTAGTGTGCTGACGTTTAAGCCTGGGGAGGAGGCCACCTTCTCGTTTTATCTCCCGCTGTGCAGCCTCAGGTAACGCCAAGGTGGAAGAGGAGACGCCTGCTGGGATGCTGGGGTGAGGAGAGTCAGTGGAAGGCCCAGGGCTGGGCCAGTCCTAAGGCTCCAGCAGGCTGGCTACCTGGTTGGCTAGGTGGGACGGCAGGTACAGGTGAGGCCGGGTCAACAGAGCTGATCCTGGAGGGCCCTGTTGCACACGAGTCCTGCAGAGACCCAGGAGTTTGCTGAAGCCTGGCAATAAAGCCCCCGCCTGGGCTTGGGCCGGAGGGCGCTTCTCCATCCTACCCTGG
The DNA here is from genome assembly GCF_027580195.1 of Bos mutus. Lineage (NCBI taxonomy): Eukaryota > Metazoa > Chordata > Mammalia > Artiodactyla > Bovidae > Bos > Bos mutus. The sequence goes on from NC_091624.1 coordinate 40,812,966, forward strand.
GCAGATGCCTTATGTCTATGCCCACATTCCATGCTGGTTTCTTTAGTGGTCTTGCTCAAGCCTGGCCATAACTGTCAGCTCCTCCTGTCCTGAGGTAGAGGTCTGGTCAGCTAGAGAAAGAAAGTCTTTTGTTGTGGACCCTGAGGTTTTCTCCACCCCAGGCCCACCCCCTGCTCTCTTGGTGGGATAGGCCTGGCCCGCCAGGAGTTCATTTCTAGATGCGTTTCCCCTCCATGGCCCTGTGGGTAGTGACAGGGTTGCAGTGCAGTACGTTGCCTCTAGGTGTCGCTGTCTCCCTGTGCTAGCTGCTCCCTGAGCAGGGCCTCTTGGGAGAAAGGAGTGAGAAGTGGGAGTTCTGGGTCAAAATGGAGGAGACTCTTTGGGATTAGGGGATGGGGGAGACTTCTGCCTAAGATCTTATTATGTTTCGGGGCAGAATGGAGTGCGGAAACCCCCCCATCACTCTTCTGGTCTTGGAAAATTCAGTCTTGGCTCCGGGCCATGGCATGGCCTTTTTGTGGGGCAGGATCTGAGTGAGGGGCTTGGAGGGGACCAGGGGACTGGGATGATGTCTGTTTGGGGAGCTTGCTTTTGGAAGGACCAAGCGGCCCTTTCTGTGCCTTTCCCTTCCGTATCTCCTTCCCGGACCCCTTCCCTTTCGAGGACTGTGGGTTTGGACACTGGAGGCCATGCTGGGGAGGCGAGGGTCCATGTGCGAGGCCAGGGTCCACTTGCAGCTGACTTATTACTTGGCTTCTGGAAAGAAGGAGAAACAGAGGGGAGAGGGTATCAAGGAAGGGTGGGGAGGAGAGGAAAGAAAGAGGAAAAGAAATGAGAGAGAGAAGGAGACAGAGACAGAGAGAGGTATCTGTGGGTGTGGTGGGATGGAGTTGCTTGGGCCCCAGCATTTTTTGGGGGGCTTGGGTGGAACTTGTCTCCATGGTGGATTTTGTCTCTGTTGGACAGGATGGTGTGGAGGGCCGGGTCCCCCAGAGGAGTGCTTCCCTCTGAGCTTTCCTCAGACCTCAGGCTTGTCTGTCCCTGTTTCCTTATGAAGTCTGGGGACTCAAAATGGACAGACTGGGGGTCGGAGGGGCCGTTTTAGCCTGGGTGTGACCTTGAGTTGTCACGTCCCTTCTTTGGGCCTCAGTTTTCTGAGGGTGGAACGCGAGGACTGATCTGGTCTTTGAGAGCCTAACAGGCTGTGAGAGTTAACCAGTCAGCCTAGCTGGTTCCTTGGCCAGACCTGTTTGGACCTGAGGTTGCTGGCAGGAGGCCTGGCTACTCTGAAACTGAGATCTCCCCTTGGCCTGCCCTAGGAGGCCCATCAGCCGCCAGCTCTCTGCTGAGGCTGTGGGATCCTTCTCTGGACTCCTGGCATCTTGGACCGTCTGTGGTCTGGCTGGGGCCTCTGGCTCTTCTGGGCTGTGCTCCTGGGCCCAGGGCCGTGGAAGGAACCAGGAAAGGGTCATGTAGGGCCAGGGCCGAAGACAACTTTTCTCCTTTGGGGTCTGAGGAGAGATGGTGGTATCTTGGGCCCCTTTAGCAGCGCTTACTCTGACTTGCTGGGGCAGGCAGCCTTGAATTGGCCTTGCTGTGTTGAATAGAACCGGTGTGACTCTCCCAGAAGGGCCCCCAGGCCTGCCTCTGGGGTCGGAGACTGCGGCCCTCATTCATGCTTGTCTTCCCTCCCCACCACCCAGACGAGACCCTCCGCTCTTTGGCCAGCCCTTCCTCCCCGCAGGGCCCCGAGCTCCACGGCTGGCGCCCCCCAGTGGACTGTGTCCGGGCCAATGAGCTGTGCGCGGCCGAATCCAACTGCAGCTCCCGCTACCGCACGCTGCGCCAGTGCCTGGCCGGTCGGGACCGCAACACTATGCTGGCCAACAAGGAGTGCCAGGCAGCCCTGGAGGTGCTGCAGGAGAGCCCGCTCTACGACTGCCGCTGCAAGCGGGGCATGAAGAAGGAGCTGCAGTGCTTGCAGATCTACTGGAGCATCCACCTGGGGCTGACCGAGGGTAAGGCCGGCCAGGGTCCTGGGTTCAGCGGGAGGGCCTGGTAACGGGATGGACTGGCCCGCCGTGTCTCTCTCCACCTCCTGGGCAACCTAGCACCCAGAGGAGGTAATCATCTGACCTGGAGAGGTGGGGCGCAGATGTTGCTGGAGAGACAGACCAAGGAGGAGCTAGGGAGGAGAAAGGGTCAGGGTGGTGGAATGAGAGGGGATGGGGGTCTGGATGGGGAGTGGACCAAGGCTGGCTGGCTGGCTGTGTGTCGTGGTAACAAGGGCAGGTGAGGCCAGAGTGCCCAGGTGGATGGAGAAAAGCACAGAGGAGAGAGAAGGGACTGGCTGCGTGCGGGCGGAGCTGTTAGGTTTGCATGTGAGCAGACCAGCCCCTGCCACTCTCTGCTGCCCCTCTTCTGCCTGCCTGCTTCCAGGAGGCCTGCCCTTCTGGTAGCTTCCTGACCCCTGACCTGTCTTAGGCACCATCAGCAGGGATTGGAGGGCACGTGGGCAGCAGGTCCCAGAGCCCTGGGCAAGCCCTCCTCCAATTTCCAAGGCCAAACCTGTAAGCCTCTCAACCACCTCCCCCATTTCCTCCGCCTCCAGACTAGGGTGTGGAGGATTTGCAGGCCTCCTGGGTCAGACATTCATTTATTAATTCAACAGCTGTTTACTGGGAGTTTCCTGGCTGCTAGGCATTAATAGTCCAGAGCAGCTGGGGCAGCATTTGCCTTTGTGGAGCTCCTCTTCTCGGGGGACACAGATAAGTCAGGGACTTTCTGTCATTTGGTGATGTAGTGAGTGCTGTCGGAAAGCACTGGGGGCTCTGGAAGAGCCAAAGAAGGGCATCTAACCCCTTTTTGCAAAATCTAGAGAGCCTTCCTGAAAGAGGCGGGCTTCAGGCTGAGACTAAAGAGTGAGGTGCAGTTATTTCGTGAAGGCATGTGGGGAGAGTGTGGGAGGTGGGGGACAGAGCTTGGGCAAAGGGCAGCATGTAATGCAGGTTAGCTGACCTTCCTTACAGACACGCAGGTAACTCAGTGGTGCTAAGTTGCTTTAGTCGTGTCTAACTCTAGCCCACCAGGCTCCTCTGTCCATGGGATTCTCCAGGCAAAAATACTGGAGTGGGCTGCCATGCCCTCCTCCAGGGGATCTTCCCCACCCAGGGATTGAACCCTCATCTCTTCTGTCTCCTGCATGACAGATGTGTTCTTTACCACTACCGCCACCTAGAGGCAAGTGGAGTGGGGATGGAGGAGGAGAGATGGGAGGGGTTTGGATCTGGTGGGCAGCACCCCTTGGAGGTTTTATGTGATGATCTGTGCTTCAGGAAAAAGTTCACATGGTTCCAACAGGAGAGCAGATTGGAGAGACTGTTTGGAGGCCACTGCTGTGGTGCAGGCCAGGAACATGGCGGCTGAACGAGGACAGTGGTAGGAAAGAAAGATCTAAGAGCTGCCCAGGAGTTGGAATCAACAGGTCTTTGTGAAAGGCCGGAAGAGTCAGGGAGGGCCCCCAGGCTTCTGTCTGGGGCAGCTGAGTGGCTGAGGGGGCTCATCACGGCAAAGGTGTTGAGTCGGGGGAGGGCTGGAGATATGCGTTTGTTTTGGGGTTATATGCCCCTCATCGGCCCTGCCCTATAGACAGCTGGGCGTGCAGGGCTGGGGCTCAGGTGAGGAAGGGGGACTGGACTTAAGGATTGAGACGTCATGAGCAAGGACTTCCTTGGAAGTGATAAAGACTCCGACTTTCAATGCAGAGGGTGTGGGTTTGATCCCTCGTTGGGGAACTGAGATCTCACATGCTGCAGGGTGTGGCCAAAAATAAATAAAAATGTGGTAAATCAACTACAATAAAAAATAAAAAAGAAGTCACCAGCAGCCTGCAGGTGGTAACTGGGGCCAAGGGATTGGGTACAGTCACACTGGGAGGAGGTCAGGAACTGAACTACTGGGATCACTGCCATTGAAAGATGGGCTGCAGGGGTGATGAGGAGGCTGTGGGGGTGAGGTGGGAGGGAGCCCCTTGGGAGGAGCTCACTGTCAGAAGGAAGGAGGATCAACAGCCTCCAAGACTTCAGGCCGGACAGGAGAGGGATGGAGAGTGTACCTGGTGCCCTTGGGGAGACTCCTTAGGTGGCCACTGGGAGCAGAAGCCTGCTTAGCGGGGTGCCTGGGAGCTGGGGAACTGGGAATGATGACTGTGGACAACTTCTTGAATTTTGGTGTGAATATACAGGGCTTCGGCAATGGCACCCCACTCCAGTACTCTTGCCTGGAAAATCCCATGGGCGGAAGAGCCTGGTAGGCTGCAGTCCATGGGGTCGCTAGAGTCGGACACGACTGAGCGACTTCACTTTCACTTTTCACTTTCATGCATTGGAGAAGGAAATGGCAACCCACTCCAGTGTTCTTGCCTGGAGAATCCCAGGGATGTGGGAGCCTGGTGGGCTGCTGTCTATGGGGTTGCACAGAGTCGGACACGACTGAAGTGACTTAGCCGTAGCCGTCCCAGGTGGCTCAGGGGTAAAGAACTCACCTGACAATGCAGGAGACAAAAGAGATGTGGTTTCGCTCCCTGGGTGAGGAAGATCCCCTGGAGGAGGGCATGGGAACCCACTCCAGTATTCTTCCCTGGAGAATCCCGCGGACAGAGGAGCCTGGCAGGCTATAGTCCATGTGATCGCAAAGAGCTGGACATGACTGAAGCCACTTAGCAAGCATGTGAAGATAGAGAACAAAGGATGACTTTTTTAAAAAAGAGAGTTGACTAGTTTAAATTCTAAAGTAGGACAGAAGCAATGGAGAGGCTGAGGTTAAGAAGAGAGAGGGGTGTGATGTGGAACTGTGCCCTTAGGGGAGGGGAGGTGTCAGCCTGGAATCTGAGGGTCATCAGCCCGCCTCCCCTGCCCCAGCTGCTGGAGGGGCAGGAGGAAGCTGGGCCCAGGGTGGAGCCTGGATAGTGATGAGTTCCTGACCAGTGGCTCAGAAGTTTCAAATTTGTCCTAAAATTAGGAATAAACAGGCTTGGAATTATTAACAGTATTACCACCATTAGTAACATAGTAATTCCTCATGAACTGAGTGGTGACTTCTCTGTTGCTGGCAACCTGGAGTCCTAGAACTTGAAATTAGCAAAGAGAGGGAACTAGCCACAGAGAGGGGCGCTCTGTTCTCTGTGAGATAAGGGGCTGGCTTCCTCCTACCCTCCCAGGCTGACTCCATGCACAGAATACATATTTATCACAAAGAAGACTTATTTAACTTCTTACAAAACTCACATAACAGAAACTGACAAATCCATGTTGCTGTTTAGTTGCTCAGTCATGTCTGACTCTTTTGCGACCCCATGGACTGTAGCCCTCCAGGTTCCTCTGCCCTGGGATTTCCCAGGCAAGAATACTGGAGTGGGTTGCCATTTCCTTCTCCCCATGCACAGAACAGTAAGGGCCCCAATTCAGGAAGCCGGTTTGTTTAGGTTTTTGCTTTCTTTCCACGGCCTTTGGTTTCAACCCAAGGGAGACTGGGCAGAAGGTGGGTGGGCTTGCTGTAGGTGCAGAATGGGAAGGGAGGGGATAGAAGAGTTTAGGGCTAGAGAGCTGGATGGGCCACTGGAGACCCTTCCCATTGGACTGGCACCCTCAGCATCACCACATCAGCGCACTGGGGACCTTGCTTGGAGCTGGGTGGTGAGGTGTTTTGATGACAACAGAAAGCATAATATGCATTTTATGCTGCCTTCTGCCACGTCTATAAGGCCCCTTCAACCCAAGAGGGCTCTGACTGTAGAGTCTCTGGATCCCAATGCTTGAGATGGTTTGTTGGTTCATTTACTCAACAAACATCTGTTAAATACCTACTGTGTGCTTCAGAGGGCGAGAGCACTGAGGAAGCCTTGGGCCCTGTGTGGGCACCTGTAGTCTGGGAGGCCCTTCTTTGGGTCCACTCTAGAAAGTCAGGCCCCTGCTTTTCTCCTTCCTCAGAACCATGCTCCCTACCCCTTGCAGACTGCTCAGTCCCCTCCCCTGGGTCTTTGGGCCAGTGGTTTCTGTTCGGGGCTGACTGGGGAACCCGGAGGCCTTTTATTAGTAACAGCAGGTGGTGTTCCTCTGAAGGACAGAGTCTTCCTGAGAGGGGGCTCTTCCTGGAGTGGGAAGAGTGGTCTCCCGGGAAGATGCAGGCACTTCCTCCCTATTCCTTGTGCGTGTGTGTGTGCTAAGTCACTTCAGTTGTGTCCAACTCTTTGCAACCCCGTGGACTGAGCCCACCAGGCTCCTCCATCCATGGGATTCTCCAGGAAAGAATACTGCAGTAGGTTGCCATGTCCTACTCCAGGGGATCTTCCTGACCTTAACATTTTGATAACCTGACTTGGGTCTGGACGGGTGAGGGGATCAAGGAGTGGAGAGACTCATGTGGGTTTGCACTTAGATTCTCGCTTCTCCAGGGTCCCTGCTGGTGGATGCAATTCCTACAGACTTAGTCCCACCTTTTGCCTCTGAGAGAGAGGCCCTACCTGTCACCTCCCCACCTGAGGCTGAGCTCACTGCATGGACTGAGGACCTCAGCAGTCCATGTGTGGGCAGAGCTGGGAGCTGAACTCTCAGACAGTCCCAACTGCCAAGGGCCTTGAGATCATTCTAGCAGGAGGCTGAGATGCAGAGAGGTGTGGTAGGCCTCACAGGGCACACAGCAAGCTGCTGGTGGGACCAGACCCTGGACTCTTCTAAGTAGACCCCTTTCCACTGTCCTGGAAAGCAGAGACATCACTTGGCCAACAAAGGTCCATATAGTCAAAGCTATGGTTTTTCCAGTAGTCACGTATGGATGTGAGAGTTGGACCATAAGGAATGTTGCTGCTGCTGCTGCTAAGTCGCTTCAGTCGTGTCCAACTCTGTGCGACCCCATAGACGGCAGCTCACCAGACTCCCCCGTCCCTGGGATTCTCCAGGCAAGAACACTGGAGTGGGTTGCCATTTCCTTCTCCAATGCATGAAAGTAAAAAGTGAAAGTGAAGTCGCTCAGTCATGTCCGACTCTTAGTGACCCCATGGATTGCAGCCCACCATCCATGGGATTTTCCAGGCAAGAGTACTGGAGTGGGGTGCCATTGCCTTCTCTGAAGGAAGGTTGAGTGCCAAGGAATTGATGCTTTCGAACTGTGGTGCTGGAGAAGACTCTTGAGAGCCTCTTGGACTGCATGGAGATCAAACCAGTCTATCTTAAAGGAAATCAACCCTGAATATTCATTGGAAGGACTGATGTTGAAGCTGAAGCTCCAGTACTTTGGCCAATTGACATGAAGAGCCAACTCATTGTAAAAGACCCTGATGCTGGGAAAGACTGAGGGCAGGAGGAGATGGGGGTGACAGAGGATGAGATGGTTGGATGGCATCATTGACTCAATGGACATGAGTTTAAGCAAACTCCGAGAGACAGCGTAGGACAAGGAAGCCTGATATGCTGCAGCCCATGGGGTCACAAAGAGCTGGACACAACTGAGTAACTGAAAAGTGACCACTGCCCTGGGGGAGAGCTGTGGCCTTGAGCTCGTCTTCCCCTCTGCCATAACCGCCCCCGTAATCACCAGTATTTACATTGGGGTGAGGGGAGGGATGTCACTGTTGGCTGCACAGGGCACTTGAGACCAGGCTTCTTGCCTCCTCCAGTGGCAATGCTGAAGTTCAAGGTCATCCTGCTTCTGCAAATGTGAAGTGCACAGGGTTCTCCCTACATGTCCTCTCCCAGCTCGTGGGCCTGGAGTCTGACATCCTGCATTTGACTTCAGTCTTGCTGCCAGGCAGACCTCAGATTTCCTGATGGTGAATTCTGCTGCAGGAGCAGGCAAGGAGAATTGATTTAAATAGGATGGGCCCCTCCCAACCAGTCATGGAAGAGGCTCTTTTTCCCCAGAGATCCATCCCCTGGGCCAATCAGTCATACTAGCCTATCTGTACCCAGGCACAGTGCTGTGTCAGATGCTATAGGGAAGGACAGGCCCTGCTGTAGGGAAGTGGTCCAGCCAGGAGAAGTCAGCTCTGTGAAAAGTATGCAAGAGTTGTTTAGTCGCTCAGTTGTGTCCAACTCTTTGCGATCCCATGGACTACAGCACACCAGGCTTCCCTGTCTGTCACTATTTCCCTGAGTTTGTTCAGACTCATGTCCATTGAATTGGTGATAACATCCAACCATCTCATCCTCTGCTGCCCACTTCTTTTGCCTTCAGTCTTTCCCAGCACCAGGGTCTTTTCCAATGAGTCAGCTCTTCGAATCAGGTGGCCAGAGTTTTGGAGCTTTAGCCTCAGTCCTTCCAATGAATCTTCAGGGTTGGTAGTACTTGTTTAAGAATTTGGTTTCGGTAACACTTTTTATTTTTGGAGGCAGTATTCATACTGGTTAAGTACTTGGACTCTGGAGCCAACAGCCTGGATTTGAAACTTAGCTCTGCCACTCACCGGCTGTGTGTTTTGGGCAAGTGCTGTAGCATCTCCATGCCCCAGTCCCTGATCAGAAAAATAGGGAGAATAATAGTGCCTAGCCCCTGGGGAAATTAAGAGGATTAAATGAGTTAGTACATCTAAAGCACTTCTAATAGTGCCAGTATGAAGAAAGCACAACATAACCTCATCGTTATTACAAAAGCGCTTCCTAAGTCTCTTGTTATTTGTTTGCACCAGCTAGCATGGCTGGTACGCTCCACCCCCCGCCCTCCCCCCCTTCAGGGAGTTTCTCCAGTGCTGGTGGGCAAAGGGGAGGATGCTGAGATCTTGCAAGCCCATGATGGCCCTGCAGGCCCCGGGGGGGAGGTGGGGTTGGAGACAGGCCTGGACCAAAGAGTCATCTTTGGATTAGGCAGATACCAGTGGGCACCCCCTGTGCATAAGGCGCCCTGTGTGCTGGATCGGGTGGGGCCTAAGGGTGTTCTTGTGAGATACAGTGAAGGGTGGGGCCACTTCTCAGGGGGCATGCTCTTCCTTCATGTCCTCTGGGGGGGGTCTGTACCCTTTTTTTGGGGGTCATCCTAGTATAGTGGAGAGATGCCCCTTCATGTCCTCTGGGGGGGTCTGTACCCTTTTTGGGGGTCATCCTAGTATAGTGGAGAGATGCCCCTTCATGTCCTCTGGGGGGGTCTGTACCCTTTTTTGGGGGTCATCCTAGTATAGTGGAGAGATGCCCTTCATGTCCTCTGGGGGGGTCTGTACCCTTTTTGGGGTCATCCTAGTATAGTGGAGAGATGCCCCTTCATGTCCTCTGGGGGTCTGTACCCTTTTTGGGGGTCATCCTAGTATAGTGGAGAGATGCCCTTCATGTCCCTCTGGGGGTCTGTACTTTTTTGGGGGTCATCCTAGTATAGTGGAGAGATGCCCCTTCATGTCCTCTGGGGGGGTCTGTACCCTTTTTTGGGGGGTCATCCTAGTATAGTGGAGAGATGCCCCTTCATGTCCTCTGGGGGGGTCTGTACCCTTTTTTGGGGGGTCATCCTAGTATAGTGGAGAGATGCCCCTTCATGTCCTCTGGGGGGGTCTGTACCCTTTTTTGGGGGGTCATCCTAGTATAGTGGAGAGATGCCTTGTCCCTGGACCAGCAGAGAGCCAGTCAGGGGCTAGCCTGTGGGTGACTTTGGGGCCTGGCTGAAGAAGCAGATTCCAAGACCCCCTCCCCCGGAGGCCAGCCCCGGAGGCTGGCCCCTTCCTGCAGGTGGCCCCCTGCAGGGGTGCCACCCCCATGGACTCCTCTTTAGGTGGTGAGCTTGCCTGTGGCTCTGGGCCTCAGGTGGACAGGAAATCAATGTGTGAGGCTGTGGTCATCACCTGTCTCCCCCGCCCCCTCTGCATGCACACACAGTCTGAGTGATTATCCATTGATTTCTTCTCACCATCATGTCCGTCTCGAGGATCTTCCCTTTCCTGCTGAGGTACTGGTGGAGGGGGCAGGAGTCCCGCTGAGGTGGTGCTGGGTCTCCAGGGCAGTCATCCGCCATTTATCTGCTGTCACTCATTCACATCCTCGAGCCTCTGGTGCACCCCAGAGCCTGGGGGAGGGGCAGCAGGTGGAGGGGAAGACAGGTCGGAAGGCATACAGGAGTCACTGGTCAGGCCTCCGTCCAGTGGACCTCAGCCAGTCACTCCTGGTGACATGGTGGGAAGCAATGGGGAAATCCTGTCCCCTTAAGCTGGGGTATGGGCTTCCCAGGTGGCTCAGTGGTAAAGAATCTGCCCACCAATGCAGGAGAGGTGGGTTCAATTCCCGGGTTGGGAAGTTCCCCTGGAGAAGGAGACGGCAACCCACTCCAGTATTCTTGTCTGGAGAATCCCATGGTTAGAGGAATCTGGTGGGTTACAGTCCATGGAGTCGCAAAAGAGTCAGACACGACTGAGGATGCATGCACCCAAGTAAGCCTGGGCGGAGCCAGTCTGTTGTGATGGGAGAGGATGTTAGTGTCAGGGCCAGGTAGCTCTAGGTCTGCCATGAGGAGCTGTGTGATCTCAGGCAGGTTGCTTCACCTCTCTGGGCCACGTCAGAGCCCTCTCCTGTGAAATGAGGAAGTTGTACTAAATGACTGTTGGAGAGTCCTTTGGCTTCAAATCCTGGGATTTGTTTAATACCTGGCCTTCCATGGTGAGTATCAGGGTTCCACCTTCCCCTGTGCCTTCTTTCCAGAAGCATATAGAAGTCCTTAGAAGAGGCCGGGGCATGCAGGGAGTCATGAGAGAGCTGTATTGGGCAGTCTGATCTGCTCTGGTTGGAGAGAAATACCTTACCCACATAAAGTGTGCAAAGCTTTGGGCAGGATGTGAGCCTGGTCTGATGCGGTTCTCTCTTCCAGGCGAGGAGTTTTATGAAGCCTCACCTTATGAGCCAGTGACCGCCCGCCTCTCGGACATCTTCAGGCTTGCTTCAATCTTCTCAGGTGAGTGGGCTTGTGCTGGGGCCTTGACAGTTCTGCTCAGGTCCCCTGGGGCTGGCAGATCGAACCTTGTGGCTTGGGTGAGATGTCCTCTCGCCAGTAAGCCCCTGAACACCTCCAAATCCGGGGTCTTCATCTGTAAAGAGAAAACCATGACACCTTCCCCCTTTCTCACCACCACCGAGGTTGTGTGTGGCCTAAAGCATTTATGGGAATGGCCTAGAATGACCTGCCATGCAGGAGGTCTTGAATCTGACATCTGGTATTGCTTTCCCATTTTGTCACTCATCTTGCCTGGCTGGGTCCTTTCCAGCTGTTCTACTTTGGTAAATTTGCTCAGCCTCTCTGTGCCTCAGTTTGCTCTTTGGTGCAGAGGGGAGGGCACCTATCTTGTTGGATGGCCGTAGGGTCAGAATGAACCAATGGTTGACCATGGCTGAGCATGTTGCTGGGCTCGTGGGAGCTGTTAGTTGAGGTGGCCTGTGTTCCTGTCACCATCGTCCATTCTGTTCAGAAATTCTTGTCTCCCCTGGGCGTTCTGCTTCTGAAATCCCTCTGAGGAGAGCCTCTGCTTCCTGGCCACTCCTGCCTCAGGCTGCCTAGGGAGTGAGAGGCTCAGTTGAGCTCCAGTTTGCTTGCCATGGTCTGTGTGTAGGAGCCCCGTGAGTTTTTTTGGTTCTTTCTTCTTGACCTTGTTCCCTCTGGCTTTTGGGTGACCAATGGGTCTAGGGCAGCCTACCTCTACTTGGGCACTGGGGAGGGCCTTCTGGTCTTGGGAATTCTGTGGAGGCTGGGATGAGCTTTCTGGAGTCACCAGTCGTGCTTAGAGAGGATCAGGGTGGGCTTTCTCACCGAGACCTGTGAGTGTAGGGCCCCAAATCTCAGGCTTCTGGCACTTTGTGACTGTGAAACATTCTGAAGTTTCTTTTGCTCTAAACCAAGGTTTCTCAACAGCAGTGCTGTTGCCATTGACCTGGGTAATCCTCTCTGTGGCAGAAGCTGTCCTGTGTATGGTGTTTAGCAACATCCCTGGCCTCTACTCACTGGATTCCTGGAGCAGCCCCGCAAACTGTGACAACCCAGTGCGTCTCCAGACACTGCCACTTGTCCCCTGAGGGGAACAGTCACTGCCAGTTGAGAAGCAGAACTCTAGACTGAAATGAAAGACTCTCTAGCGAGACCCTGGGCCCTTTCCAATGAAGAATTCTCCAGGACAGTATTTCCCAAATTTTTCTTTTTTTTCATTGTTGCCCCTTTAAGGAGAAAAATTAATTCTAAAGAGAGAAATAGTCTCAGTCTGCTGGGCCTGCCATAAAAGAATATCCTAGACTGGATGGCTTAAATGATGGAAGTCTATTATCTCACAGTTCTGGAGGCCAGAAGTCCAGGGTCAAGGTCTGGCAAGTTCGGTTTCTGGAGAGGGCTTGCTTCATGGTTTGCAGACAGCAGCCTTCTCACTGTGTCCTCTCAGGGTACGGGGTGTAGATGGGTGGGAAGGATGTGGGGGATTGGAGCAGGGAGATAGAAAGAAGAGAGAGGGGAGAGACAGAGAGAAAGAGAAAGAAAGGCCTCTTCCTCTTCTTATGAGGACACTAATCCTATTGGATCATGGCCCCATCCATATGACCTTAATTTAACCTTAATTACCTCCTAAGAGCCATGTCTTCAAATACAGTCACACTAGGGGGTTTAAGGCTTCAGCATCGTGAATTTAGGGTGGGGACACAATTCAGTCCATAGCCAATGCTAAGTAATAAAATTTTGTCAGATAGGGTTGAGGTTTGGAGGGCCACATGCCACTGTCATATCTCCTTTTTTTTTTTTTTTTGCTTACCCAGGAGCCCATTTTTGCTCCTTTAGGGCTGATACCCTTCTTTTCTGTTGAGAAGGCATGCTCTAAGGGATTAAGAGGTGGTGATACACATGTACCTGGTGGGAGAAATCCTGGGCCCCATGAAAAGGGAGGCAGTGGCCAAAGACGGACCATTTGGATGTGCCTTTGGCACTGGTAGTGGCGGGGATGGCGGTGGATGGGATGGTGACTTCACAGATGGTCCCTGCATGGAGTGGCCTGCCCTGGGCTCTCACTCTCACACCCTGCAATGGGGTGATGGCTGAGGTACCCATCTTGTCTCTGTTTATGGCTTTGTGATGACTCTGTGATGAGCCTCGCCCATCTCTCAGGGGCTGAACTGGCTGATGGACTGGCTGAGGCCCCTCCTAGCACAGACATTTGATTCTCACATCTCTTGATTAGTTTTGGATAGAAAACCACCTTGGGCCACTCTTTCGGAGGCAGTGCTTGGGGACTCCAGCAGATTGAGGAGGTAGTTGGCATGTGGATGCTGTGACGGGGAAATCCTAGCAACCTGACCTACCCGTTTCCTACCCCACCCCAAGCTAAGGTGCCACTGTCTGGGTGGGAGCCATTGGATTTACCTCCAGGGAAGAAATGGCTTTGGCTTGCTCCCTGGAGGTTGAAGGTCAGAGGTCTTCACCCGAGCTGGGATCTCCAGTGCTTCCTAGACTGACACTAAGTATCTTCCTGGCAGAAAATCTTTCTGTAATGGATTTGGCATTCTGCAGGACAAGGAGGTTGACAAGACAAATGAGGAGATTGCTGGTCTGCAGCTCACTCAATCAGCATCCTTTACCTGATGCTCAGACATAACTGGGCCCTGCATGACCCTGGATCCCTGGGCTCTGGGGACCACTCCCCACAGTGAGGGCAAGGCTCCCCTTCATTGCGCCTGCTGCCCCTCCTTCACCCAGAGCAGCCCTTGAGTTGGTGCATGGGGTGGCTCTATCTGAGGGAAACCTGGCCACCAAGAAACCAAGCAGACCGTGGTAGGAGGCACGCAGCAGAAAGAAGGCTGAGTGGGGAACTGCGAGCCTGATTCCAGCATAGTCTCTGCCACAGATCAGCTGATGGGCTTGGGCAGGTCACTTCCCTGCTCCAGACCTTATGTCTCTTTTCTGAAAAAGGAAGGTGTGAGCTTAGAGCATGCTTGACCTCATCAAGGCGCACTGACGACGGTGGTGTTATTTGACATCCATAGGATGGAGTAGAGCAGCTTGGAGCTCAGATGGTCATGGCCGTTGCCTGCCTGCCCAGGAGGCTGAGGGGTCAATATCTGGGCAGGTGTATGACCCACCTGTGGCTCGCTGGCTGGGGAGGCCCGGCCTGGGAGACCTCAGGTCCTGCACTGATGCTTCAGGATGATAAGGCTGCTGCCCAATACGATTGTATGAAGCACTGTCTCCTACCTTTCCACACATTTATATGTGGTCTTAGGCTGCCCCCTCCACCATCTTGATGTGGAAAGGCTGTGGTGAGGGGCAGAACTGGGAATTCTCCAGACTGTAATACTCCCATTTGGAACCCAGGGACTTGGGGGAGGCTGCTCTTGTATCTTTGGGGCTAAGTTGCTACTGTCTCTTTATTGATCTGTTTTCGGCTGTGTGAGGTCCTTGTTCCTCTGCATGCTCTAGTTGCTCCTCCCCCTCTAGCTGCGGCAAGTGGGGCTACTTTCTAGTCGTGGTGCACAGGCTTCTCAGGGTTGCAAGGGGTGATGCGAACAGTGAGGGAAAGGAAATGCTTCATCTACAAGGGGTGAGGCCATAAAAGTGAGGATGAAGGGCCTGGGCGGGCCAGGCAGTGGCTTCCCTCTCGACTGCTGGGCCATGCCTCAGGGCCAGGGAGAAGCAGCAGGCAGGGGCCTTTACGGGGCTGTCAGTGGGCACTCTCTCTGTGTTACTGGTGAGGCTGGGGGCCTCCACGGCCTTGGGCACCTGATGCAGGTGTTGCCAGATACATGGGTACAGGCGTTGCCAGATACGTGGGTTCAGTTCAGTTCAGTTGCTCAGCTGTGTCCGACTCTTTGCGACTCCATGAACTGCAGCACGCCAGGCCTCCCTGTCCATCACCAACTCCACCCACGTCCACTGAGTCGGTGATGCCATCCAACCATCTTATCCGTGGGTACAGAGTAAATTTATGCAAACTTGTCTTTTCTATAGTTGGAAGGGAACTTAGAGATCCTCTAAGCCCACTCCTTACTTGGCAACAAGGGAAACTGCGGCTCCAGGTGAAGGGGTAGTCCACATCAGGATTCAGTCCTGCTTGTCCCCCTGCCCGTCATGTTCCTCAGACTTCTTCTGGTGCTTCAGCTCTAAGCCCTGGTTTCTTCTTACACAATGCTGGACTGATGGCAACACCTACCTGCTCAGGTTTTAAATCCTGTGGACAGAGGACAAGAACAATAAATACAAATATCTGCTATTAAATTTGGGCTTCTCCAGTGGCTCAGCGGTAAAGAGCCCACCTGCCAACGCAGGAAACATAAGCGACGTGGGTTCGATCCTTGAGTCAGGAAGATCCCTGAAGAAGGAAATGGCAAACTGCTCCAGTATTCTTGCCTAGTAAATCCCATGGACAGAGGAGCCTGATGGGTTGCAGCCCATCAGATTGCAAAGAGTTGAACCCAACTTAGTGACTAAACAACAAAAACGACAACAGAAAATTGAGAAATTGCGTGCAGATTCCTGGCCCAGTACCTGGGATATTGGACTCAAACATGTAGCTTCTTGGCCTGGAGAATTCCATGGACTGTATAGTCCATGGGGTCGCAAAGAGTTGGACACAATTGAGCAACTTTCACTTTCATGCATTGGAGAAGGAAATGGCAGCTCACTCTAGTGTTCTTGCCTGGAGAATCCCAGGGACAGAGGAGCCTAGTGGGCTCCCGTCTATGGGGTCGCACAGAGTCAGACACAACTGAAGCGACTTAGCAGTAGCAGCAGCAGAGCAACTTTCACTTTTTACAACTGACAGTGGAGTGATTTCTCCAAGGCCATCAGCGGCTCAGGCAAGGTTGTCCTGGAGCCTGTTTATGGGAGATGGTTGCATGGCTTTTGGTGACATGAGGCTCCCTCCCAGCCATGTTCATGCTGGGTGGGGGCTGCAGTGGGAGGTGGCTGGGCGATTTTTAGGGGACAGTGGGTCCCTGGGGCGCCTGCTGGGCCTCTGTGGCCTTAGCTCACTGTGATCAGGTGGGAACACAGGGTGGCTGGTGAGAGGCCTGGCTTGGGCCTTCTGTTAGTGTTAGAGGAAGAAGTGATGGGTGGTGACAGTGTCAGTTGGCTGTGAGCGTCTGGGGTGGGCTGTCTTGCTTGGATGGAGCCAGGAGAGGCCTGAGGATGTTCTTTTTTTTTTTTTTAAGGAAATTTTTGTTTTATTTTGTTTATTTGAGTGTAGTTGGTTTATAATGTTGTTAGTTTCTGCTGTACAACAGAGTGAGTCACCTATATGTATACACATATCCCCTCCCTTTTGAATCTCCCCTCCCATCCTACCCATCCATGTAGGTCATCACGGAGCACCAAACTGCACTCCTCAGATGTTCTTTTTTTAAAAAAATTAAGTAATTAAATTTTAATTGGAGGATAATTGCTTTACAATACTTTGTTGATTTCTGCCAGACATCAGCATGAATCAGCCATAGGTATAAGTTTGTCTTCTCCCTTCTGAACGTCCCTTCCCACCTCCCTCCCCATCCCACCGCCTCTGGATTGTCACAGAGGACTGGATTTGAGCTCCCTGAGTCATACAGTAAATTTCCACTGGCTATCTAATCTTACATATGGTAATGTATATGTTTCCCCGCTGCTCTCTCAATTTGTCCCGCCCTCTGGTTCCCTCCCTGTGTCCACAAGTCTCTTATCTGTGTCTCCACTGCTGCCCTGCAGTTAGGTTCATCCCTACCATCTTTCTAGATTCCATACATATGCATTAAAATATGATATTTGTCTTTCTCTTTTTGATACTTTATTCTGCGTAATAGGCTATTAGTTCATCCACCTTGTTAGAACTGAGTCAAATGCATTCCTTTTAGTGGCTGAATAATATTCCATTGAGTGTATGTACCACAACTTCTTTATCCATTCATCTGTCAATGGACATTTAGGTAAACAGTGCTGCGATGATCATTGGGGTGCATGCATCTTTTTCAATTATGGTTTTGTCACTCAAGTGTATGTTCCTCGGTTCTTCATCTCGTCACAACAAAGATTTGGAGCGACGGACATTAAAGCCCTCAGCGCGTCACACCTCTTGGGTCTTGGACAAACCATGCTACAGCTCTTAGGCAAATCAGTGTTACAGCTCTATTTTATTTAGAAGATAGCAGGAGAGTGAGAGAGAGAGAGAGAAAGAGAGAGCGTGCATGCACGCGGGAGATAGAGTCCGAGAGAAAGCGCTTTGGCTCCTCCTTTTATATGATTTTTCCTCCACCTGGGCCTGCCCTATGCAAATTGGGCTTAGCCAGGAGTGCTGTTTGTTCTGCCTGAAGTTTTCACTGTGGTCCTCGGACCTTCCTTTGACCTTCCTTGTCTTTTAGCCACCGCCATTTTGGACTCCTTTTCCCTATTCTACCTACTTAACAGTCTCCTTGGGGTTTATACCCAGTAGTGGGATTGTTGGGTTATATGGTAGATTTATTTCTAGTTTTTTAAGGAATCTCCATACTGATCTCTATAGTGGCTGTATCAGTTTGCATTCCCACCAAGAGTGCAGGAGGGTTCCCTTTTCTCTGCACCTCTGGGGTGTTCTAGTTGGAGGCTCCACTGGTCCTTTTTCAGGGGCCTCAGGAGAGGAGGGAACCCTACCCTTGCCAAGAAGCTTTGGAAATGGCCCCTGAGGGACACCACCCTCCCGCTCTGTGCCCTTGTGCTTCGTTCGTATTACAGTGCTTACTCTTGCGTGCTGGGGGCACGAATATGATTGCAGTGTGATTGTTGGGCTCTGTGTCACTGCACGCACGCATCTCTGTGTTTCCCTGGGTGCCTAACACTGGCACTGACACCCATCCACGGAGGATCCTGGACTAGAGGATGGTGGCAGACTAGAGACCTGCTGGTCCTAGTTTGAATCCTAGCTGGACCCTATTCACTGATTGACTACAGGGTGGATCAGTTGACTGAGTCTCATTTTCCTCATCTGTAAAATGGAGCCCTGCAAGGATGGGTGGTGACCTCCCCAGAAGGCGGTGGAGCCCAGGAGCACCCTAGGTGGTGGCCACGGGTGATGCTGCCAGGCGCTGGCGGGAGCTAGTGGTTTAGTGTGAGCTCTTAGAGCTGCACCAGGAAGGCTGGCTAAGAGGTCCAGGTGAGTCTGAGGTGCCCCATGTGGGCTGCCTGTCGGGTAGCCCTGAGGTTTAGAGAAGGACTGGGGGCTCCGGAGGGTTTCATGGAAGAGGTGGATCTCGGTGTGATGCAAGCACTACCTGAGATGCTGCTTTGAAGGGAATCAGACTGTGTCCTCACTGGATCGTTGGGGCAGGTGGACACAGCTTAGACACCCACGAGGTGGTTTATCCATGGTGCTAGTGTAGCCCTAAGAGCCCAAGGGAGGCAGCAGTAGGTGGCGCCTGGGGAAATCAGCAAAGTCTTGGAGGAGGGGAGTGGGATCTGAGGGTGACAATCTCAGCAGCATCGTGGCTCAGAGGCTACCCCCACTTCTAGGTCTCTTGGGCTCAGAGGACAGTGACTGGAGACCCTTGTGGCAGGTGGAAGATTGGCCTCTCTGGGGTCTCCTCCCTTGGGACTCTTGCTCAGGAATTCTCTGGGACAGAACTCAGCGTGACTGACTCGGGTTGAGTCCCTGGTGGGGTGGGGCTGAGCTGCCTTTGGGTGAAGGAGTGGCTTAGCCCTGGGCTCCAGAGTCAGTCCCCCGTGAAGGTCACCGGAGTGCATGAGTAGGGACCCGGAGAGTTGGGCTTGGCTCATTTCTGTCGGATGCCCTGGGAGGCTCTCTCCCTTCCCTGGCTCCGCTGAGGGCCCCCTTGCCCCTCCTCCCCTGAAGTTGCTGAGCTGAAGAGACAAGCATGGCCCAGCAGGTCGGCTGGTGCCTCTCAGAGGGAACTCAATCCCAAGGCAGCCCCTGTGAAGAGGCTTTGGGGACTCAGGGCAGGGGATAGTGGGGGGAACTGCAGCCTGTCTCCCTGCCCCCCTGCATGGTGGCTCAGGCGATAAACTGCTTATCCTCAGGTTGTCTGCCTGAGCCGAATGCAGAAGCGTGTTATTTAAATTTCAAAATCACATTCTTCTTCTAACAGCTGTCAGAGTCTCTGAGCATCAGTGAAAATTGGGCCTTAGCTGCGGCTCTGTCACCTCTTCCACCTCCCCTTCCAGGGACAATGTGTCTGGTGGCGAGGAGAGGGTGGAGAGGGTGTGGTGTGGGGAGGGGCTGTGGGGACAGGGAGAAATGTGTGGGGGGTGGTGACCCGTGACTCTGGCCATGCTGGTTAGCAGTTGGGACTGATGGGAGGAGGCCAGCTTCCCCATCGGGGTGCCAAGCGCTTCCTGTCTTCCGTTTCATTTCCTCTTCTCCCCCGGGCTCCCCCGGCCAGGAGGATTTGCTTGCAGGAGGTGTGAGCAGAGTGCCAGTGGCTTCATGTTTACTTCTCTTTGTGTCCATGAAAGAAAAAAGGAGAGAACAATATTTAACCCAATGAGAGGTTTTTTAAGGATAGAGGCTCAGGTGCTATGGTTGGGGTGAGGTCTTGGTTGGGCAAAGTGTTTCTGGTTCCCTTCAAATAGCATCTTCTAGGGGCACCTACTTGCTTCCCCGTGGGTGGATAGACAGGCTTTGCCGGCAGCGGGGGTGAGGGTGGTTCCGGGCTCACCCCGCACTCTTGGCATGTAGGGCTCGATCCATTCCTCCCCACAACACCCTCTCCACCCCTCACCCCACCCTGGTGCCCCTCATGCTCCTCCTGACTTAGCCAGGAACTGTGCTCCTCTTATTTATCTGGGTAGAAAGCAGGATTTGAGTAACTGTTCTGGGAATGCTCCTCCTAACTATGTCTGTCAGCATGTTCTTTTAACCCCATGGATGTGTAGAGAAAGGAACAGATCTGACTGGGGTCACATGTGTACATGTGTGTAGTGTGTAGATGGGGAGTATAAGTGTGTGTGGTGAATGCCTGGGTGGTGTGTGTGTGTGTGGTGTGTGTAGGGTGCTGTGTATATGTGTGGTGTGTATATGAGTGGTATGTGTGTGTGTGTGCAGTGTGTGTAGGGTGGTGTATGTGTGTGGTGTGTGTGTGTGTGTGTGGGGTGGTGTGTGTGTGTGGGGTGGTGTGTATGTGTGGAGTGGGGTGTGTGTGGGTGGTGCATGGGGTGGTGTGTGTGTATGTAGAGTGATATATGCATGTGGGGTTGTGTTTGTGTGGGGCATGTATGTGTGTGTGTGTAGGGTGGTGTGTATACGTGTGGTATGTGTGTGTGTGGTGTGTGTGTGTGTGTGTAGTGTGTGTAGGGTGGTGTGTATATGTGTGGTGTGTGTGTGTAGTGTGTGTAGGGTGGTGTGTATGTGTGTGGTGTGTGTGTGTGGTGTGTGTGTGTGGTGTGTATATGTGTGGTGTGTGTGTATGTGTAGTGTGTGTAGGGTGGTGTGTGTGTGTGTGGTGTGTGTGGAGTGGTGTGCATGTGTGGGGTGGGGTGTGTGGTGTGTGTAGGGTGTGTGGTATGTGTAATGTGTGTAGTATGTGTAGGGTGGTGTGTATGTGTGTGGTGTGCGTGTGTGTGTGTAGTGTGTGTGGGGTGGTGTGTGTATGTGTGGAGTGGGGTGTGTGGGGGGTGGTGCATGGGGTGGTGTGTGTGTATGTAGAGTGATATATGCATGTGGGATTGTGTTAGTATGAGTGCGTGTGTATGTGGTGGTGGTGGGGTGGTATGTGTGTGGGGTGGGGGGTGTGTGTGTGTAGTGTGTGTAGGGTGGTTCGTATGTGTGTGGTGTGTATATGTGTGGGGTGTGTGTGTGTGTAGTGTGTGTAGGGTGGTGTGTGTATGTGTAGTGTGTGGGGTGGTGTGTATGTGTGGGGTGGGGTGTGTGGTGTGTGTAGGGTGGTGTGTATGTGTGGGGTGGTGTGTCTATGTGTGGTGTATATGTGTGGTGTGTATGTGTGTGGTGTGTGTGTGTAGTGTGTGTGGGGTGGTGTGTATGTGTGGAGTGGGGTGTGTGTGGGGTGGTGCATGTGGTAGTATGTGTATATGTAGAGTGATATGTGCGTGTGGGGTTGTGTTAGTGTGGGGTGCGCACGTGTGTGGTGTTGGGGTGGTATGTGTGTGGGGTGGGGGTGTGTGTGTGGGGTGGTATGTATGTTGGGTGACATATGTGTGTGGGTGGTGTGTAAGTGTTGGGTGATGTGTGTCTATGAGTTCTGGCGGTGGCTCCCTTCTGCACGTGGAGAGGGGGGAGGGGAGGGAGGCAGGGATGGAGAGACTTGAGTGGGAATGTGGGCGATGGTGATCCTTCCCTTGGGGAACAGACATTGCCCTCAGGCCCTTTCTGACCTCTTAGGGAACCCCTGGGAATGGGGGTCAGGGGTGAATACTGAGGGATGTTAAGGGATGGAAGGCCATTATCCTGATCAACAAAAATGAACAGACTGAAACTTACTGTGAGTTTTGCGGCTTTCTACAGTCAGGAGGTTATGTTGCTGGGCTCTGGACGCTTGGTACCCGTACTGCAGAGGCGTGCATGTGAGTCCCTCTCTCACGGAGCATCCCTTGCATGCCATGCCCTGATCCAGTGGACATGACAGAGGAGTCTGTTGCTCTCATGGAGCTTACATTCGATTAGCTTGAGACTAAGAAAAACCAAATAAGCCAACAAGCAAATTCTCAAAAATAAGTGAGATAGTGATGAATGCTGAGTAAGGATTAAAATACAATGAGGAGCTAATTGTCTTGTGGCTACTCTGGATTGGAAATGCCCAAGTATGATTCCCGGGATGGATGCTGCCGTGGGAAATTCTGGGAGTGGCAGAAGGAACAGCAGGTAAAGGCCCACAGGTGGGGACCCGTGTGGTGGAGGGTGAGACTTCTGGAAGGTGGGCTGGGACAGTGATGATTTGGGAGGTGGGCACAGAGGTGGGCAGGGGCCAACTCCCTGAGATGCCGCAGGCAAGTTAAGGAGTTAAGATTTCCTTTTAAGAGCAATGAGAAACCTTTGAGGATTTCAAATACCAGCGTGGCACAGTATGATTTATGTTTTTGAAAAGGTTCTTCTTGTGCCATGGGAGGGTGGATCGGGGGCAGGGAGAGCCTGTGAGCTGTTGCAGTGGCTCACGTGCTATGACAGAAAAAGAGGAAAAGATGCACAGAGCTGGAATCTACTGGGATCTGATAATTTAGGCTTGAACAACACTGCTACCACCGTTTACTAGAATGGAGAAGGTGACGGAAGGAGCAGGTTGGGGCGGGGAGCCGAGATCCAGGGTTCTCTTTCAGCCACATGGATATTGAGATGCTAGTTAGACCTCCACCTGGAAATGCCAAGTAGGCAGTTGGATGTAAGCCCAGAGTTCTGGGAGAGGTCAGAGTTGATATACAGATTGCGAATTGTTAGCATATAGATGGTACTAACAGCCATGGGATCATGAGGTCACTTAGGGAGAATGTAGACAGGGAGGGAGGCAGGGGCTCTCCATGCAGAAGAGGCTGAAACCAGGGCCAGTGATGAAAAGAGAGCTGAGTCAGGCAGGGAGGCTGAGTGTGGAGGGGCAGCTGCTGGGCAGGGTAGCAGGGACTGGGCAGAAGGGAAGACAGTGAGCTGGGTGTGAGGTCATTCATGAGCGGGGGCAGCAGATAACAGTGCCAAGGAGGAGTAGGGGGGTGGACTGGTATCAGCAGTCCTATAGGAGGAGAAATGGCCCAAAAATGGCCCTGAGGAGAAAGCAGGACCCCCCACCACCTCTGGGCTCAGTGGTCAGCTGTCTATAAGCTGCCCCATGGTCACTTCTTCCAAAACCAGTATGCCAAATGACCACATCACTGATTGATTTTACCAATTTATGGATCTGCCAAAACTTGTTTCTTTTCATTATTATTATTTTACTTTTCCCCCCCCTTAAATTTATTTTTTGGCCATGCCATTTTGCATATGGGATCTTAGTTCCCCAACCAGGGATGGAACATGTGCCCCTTGCATTGGAAGCTCAGAGAGTCTTACCACTGGACCACAAGGGAAGTCCTTCTTTTCATTATTTTTAAAGCTTTTAGAAATGCACATTTGAATGATTTTCATGGCTTCTGAAGATTTTTCTTTTTTGCAAATGGTCTTCACTGTTGTTTTTTAAGATATATTCAGCTTTTCAGGAATCTAAGCATTGGGAGTTGATGTTGACTTCTTAGAGCAAGAAAGGTATATTGCATAATCAGTAAAAAAAATTTAGCTTATGATTGGTGCTTCTAATCCTACTTTCATTCACCAGAAATAAAAGAAACTGACAAAGAATTAAGGTGAACCACACCAATATGAAATGGCTCAATTTTGGCTTTTAACTGTTATAAACAATTAAAACTGATAGGCTGTTGTGGGAAAAGGTATGAGAATGCTAAAATTCCTAAATATTAAAAATATTGTACCAAGACTATATTTAAAAGGACAACGAGCATTCAAAAGTGGCTAAAAAGTCCCTTCAAATGTGAAATACTCTAATGAAGTTTTAATTTTTAATTATTAGAAACATAAAATCAAGACTGATATGCCATTTACAGAAAGAATTCTGACAGCAGTTACAATTTGTCAAAATATAAAATGATATTCAAAAGCAGTTGATTTCTTTTAGAATTGATTTGCCAATTCAATTTGCCAATGACAATTGATTTGTCATTCATCAACTTGACTTTTGGTGGATTGGCCTGTTTCCAAAAATGCAGGTGCCCGGGAGAGTCCTGGTGTGGCCGCGTGCTGTGAGGGGCTGAAGGTGAGGGTGAAGTTTCAAGAGAAAATCGAGTGTGATAGGAAGCCTGGACTACGACTGCTGGGGCCTATGTGAGGAGGGTGGGCACCAGAGCTGTGGGGGATGAAGCCTGGGGTCCCACCGGATCTCTGGGCCTTGAATGACAGCCAAGCACTGGCAGGAGTGCATGCTGGGATTGGCCGGTCATCTCCTGGGAAGTTGAGTTGTCTTTTCATGCCGCTTCCTGCTGGGTGATGTGGGGCTCCAGGCCACCAATTCCGGTGGTGTGGGGGCCAGGGGTGAGAAGGATCGCTGAGGTCCTGCTGTCTCAGGCTTCTCAGATAAGCAGAGGGAGCTCTGAAACCCTTCTCTTGCTCACGAATGGGGAGACTGGGGGCCCTTTTTGCTTTTTGTGTGTGATGTGTGAGGCTGGAGAGAGAGGCACATTGGACAGGCCACTTTCAGCAGGGCCGTGTCAAAGCAGAGGGATGGAGGGGAAGGTCTTTCTAGGGAAAATAGTCTTTAAAAAAAATTTGGGGGGAATTTCTTGGCAGTCCAGTGGTTAAGACTTTGCTTTTCGATGCAGGGGGTGAAAGTTCAATCCCTGTCTGGGAAGCTAAGATTCCACATGCCTTGGGGCTACAAAACTTAGAGCAGAAGCATTAGTGTAACAAAGTTCAATAAAGACAAAAATAGTCCACAAAAAAAATCTTTAAAAAAATTTTATGCAGTTTTTAAAGGTTACTTTCCGTTTATAGTTACTGCACAATATTGGCTATATTCCCCGTGTTGTTCAATACATCCTTGAGCCTGCCTGCTACCCGACAGTTTCTACCTCCCACGCCCCCACCCTGTGTTGCCCCTCCCCATGCCACCACTGGTAACCACTAATTTGTTCTCTATATCCGAGTCTGCTGCTTTTTGGTCATATTCACTAACTTGTATTTTGTAGGTTGCACATAATAAGTGACATCGTACAGTATTTATCTTGTCTGACTTATTTCACTTGAAGAATGCCCTCCGAGCTCATCCATGTTGTGGCAAATGGCAAAATTTCATTTTTTTGTAACTGAGTACTATTCCATCTCACACACACACACAGATGCTTGTGTACTCACTTGTGTCTGACTCTTTACCACCCCATGGACTATAGTCTGCCAGGCTCCCTCATATATGGGATTTTCCAGGCAAGAATACTGCATTGGGTTCCCATTTCCTTCTCCAATACATACAAATACATACTTATATATATGTATATATATATGTGTGTATATATATATATATATATATATATACAATGCAGACCTGGGTTCGATCCCTGGGTTGGGAAGATCCTCTGGAGAAAAGAATGGCTACCCACTCCAGTATTCTTGCCTGGAGAATTCCATGGGCCGAGGAGCCCAGTGGGCTACAGTCCATGGGGTCGCAAAGAGCAGGACATGGCCGAGCAACTAACACACACTGGAATATATACACACACACACACACACACACACACATGCCACATCATCTTTATGGCCACTTAGGTTGCTTCCATATCTTGGCAATTGTAAATAATGCTGCAGTGAACATTGGGGTGCATGTATCTCTTCGAATTAGTGTTTTTGCTCTTTTCAAATGTATACCAAGGAGTGGAGTTGCTGGGTCATTTGGTAGCTCTGTTTTTAGGTTTTTGAGAAACCTCTATACTGTTTTCCACAGTGGCTGCACCAATTTACATTCCCTCCAATAGCAGGGACCACATTCTTAAACAAGCATTTTTTGCACATGTGCTGTGGGCTGGAAACTGCTGGTGGTATTTGCATCTGCTTTATCTCGTTGTTATCGTTCCCTAGGATGCTGTGAGTGAAAGTCGTGTCCTACTCTTTCCGACTCCATGGACTACACAGTCCATGGAATATTCTAGGCCAGAATACTGGAGTGGGTAGCCTTTCTCTTCTCCAGTCTTCCCAACCCAGGAATCGAACCAGGGTCTCCTTCATGGCAGGTGGATTCTTTACCAACTGAGCTATTAGGGACGACTTCCCTGGTGGCTCAGACAGTAAAGCGTCTGCCTATAATGCGAGAGACCCGGCTTTGATCCCTGGGTTGGGAAGATCCTCTGGAGGAGGAAACAGCACCCCACTCCAGTACTCTTGCCTGGAAAATCCCATGGATGGAGGAGTGTGGTAGGCTACAGTCCATGAGGTTGCAGAGTGGGACGCGACTCAGCCCTTCGCTTTCACTTTATCCCGTTGTAGTCTTTAGTGCAGTTCTGTGTGTAGACAAGGTGGGTGTTGTATCCTCATTTTGCAGATGAGCAAAAAGAGGCGGAAAGAGGTTGTATTACCTGTGCACACTTGCTCTGCTAGTCAGTGGCTCACCGGATCCTCCAACTCCCCAAACACAGCTGGGAGTCCCTGGTCTTTATCACCAGTGCAGCCCCAGGCAGGATGGGCAGGGATGTTTGTGCAGCCTGCAGAGTCAGCCTCAGGCCAAGGGGAAAATTTCCATTTGTTACTTGATTATAATCTCTTGTTCACGCTGGAATGTAAGCTCTAGGAACAGGAGTTTTGCCCATTACTTCTCCAGCAGTGTTCTGTATGTAGTGGATGCTCAGTACCTGACTGTTGTAAAAGTTAGTGAGTCTTGAGGGAGAACTGGGCAGGGTGGCCCCACAGGGCAAGAAGCATGGAGGTGATGGTCAGGGTGACTGCCACCCGCAGGGAAGGTGGGTTCCTCACATAGAAATTCTTCTCCTTACCCCTTCCTCTGCCCTCCTCACCCTTCCTGCCTTCCATCCAGCCCTGCTGAGAGTTTGTGAAGTCTACATCTCATTGTTGAGTGCCTCTCTGTCCCCCTTGCACACCTTATTATCTGGACTCAGTTGACTGACCTCCTTTTTGAAACTCTTGTCTTGGTTTCCATGGCACCAGTATCTCCTGATTGTCCATCACCTCATGGTCCAATCTCTACTAAATGATGGCTCCTTGAGCTCTGTCCTGACCACGCCTGTCCTCTTCTTTGTTTTCATCCTCGTGTAGTTTTATGGCTTTAAATAGCCTTCATTGTCGGTCATGCTCAGTTTTATCGCTAGCTCAGACCTCTCTCCTGAACTCCAGCCTCCATGATCCTCCTGCCTTTCAACCTCACCACGTGGACATCTCATAGGCATCTCAGACATCAGTTGAAAACATTTTGTTCTGCCCCTTTTTCTTTCCTCCAAGTCTTTCCTGTTTCACAAAATGATTCCACCATCCACCTAAGAGTTTTCCTTGATTTCTCTCCTTCTTCCCTTTCAGCATCCAATCCATCCTGTTGGCTTTATCTCTAAGTTATTTGCAGATTGGGCTCATTTTTTGGACATCTTTGTAGTCTTCACTCTTTCTAAGCTGCCACAGTCTTTCACTGGCTACTACAACAGCCTGGAACTGGCCTCCTCTTTAACCCTCACCCCTTCATGGGAACTCTGTCTTCCATATGTCAGGCAAAGTACTTGAGGTTGGGTGACTCCCATCCTTAAAATACTCTAAGCGCTTTGCATCTTAGAATAAAATCTGAAGTTCTTATGCTGCCCTGCAAGTCATGTGTGCCCTCTGCTGACTGCCCCTCTGGCTTCTTCTCCCTCTTACATTTGTTTCATCTACAAAACTCCAGCCATTTCCCCTTCCTTTTGCCTGTAAACATGCTGAGCTCAGCCTGCCTCAGGACCTTTGCACATGCTCTTCCTTTTGCTTGGGATTCTCTGACTTGGGTTTGTTTCCACGTTTCATTCCTGCCCATCATTCTTTCTGAGCTTGGATGTCACCTCCTAGGACAGCCCTTCCCTCTTCCCTCATTCTCTTCTGAATTCTACTCACTTGATTTTCTTCATAGCACTTATAACACTTTAATTTGCCTTATTTATTTGTTCATGTGATTATTGCCAGTCTTCCTCTCCCTAGAATAAAAGCCCCTGGAGAGCCCGGACTCTCTCTCTCAACTCACAGCTGGATTTCTAAGGTGTGTCGTCAGCACGTGGAAACAGCTGTTGGCTGACAGCTGCTTGGCACACTGGGATTTGTTGCTGTGTGTGGAGGAGGCAGGTGCAATTGTGAGGCCTTGTGTGTGTGTGTGTGTTGTGGTTGTGGTGTGCATACATGCTGTTGCGTTTGCACAGGGCAAGCTGGACTCCTCAGCTGGTTTGTAGAGACAGGGTGGGACGGGGAGCTTCCTCCTTCCCTCCAGACCTCAGAGCCCTGCACAGGTCTGTGTATGGGGGATGGGAGTAGGCAGGAGAGTCACAAAACACAGAAAACCAGGTAGTTCAAAGCCTGTCATTTTCCAGGTCAGGAAACGAAACCCAGAGAAGGTCAGGCTTCACTGGGGGCTTCCCACGCTTAGGAGAGCAGAGATGGAATTAGGGCCCAGGTTTCTGACTCCCACTTTAGGGGCCGAGCTGCAGAGCATGGCCCACAGGCCCAGGGTCAGCTGGAGGGTGGACGTGGCGGCTGGGAGCAGGGTTTGGGGCAAGGGACAAGCGTGGCCGTTTCCTGGAAGGTCAGAAGGGAGAGCTGAAAACCGTGGGTCCCGTTGCTTTGAAGCCTTGTGGAAAGAGGAACATCTTATTTTTGCTTCCCCAGGGAAAGGCCTATTTGTGATTGGAAGGTTTACCCTCATGGGCTTTTTGGTTGGGGTGAGAGTGAAGCCCCTGGGGACATGCCCTGGTAACAACAGAAGCCCATAAGCTTCCTCTGTTGAGGATGGGTTTGGTTGACTGTGGGTGGGCTGTGGGGTGTGTGTGCTTGGGGACCAAGCCGGGGCAGCTCCGCTTCTCCTGTTACTCTCTGGTTCTCCACCTTTGGAAGGCAGCCTCAGCATCACGCAGAGTTGTGAAATCCAGCTCTCTGGGTGCCAGCCACAGATCTCTCCACTGCAAGCATCTGGCGTGGGGCTGGCTGAGCCTATGTGAGTAACAGGCAGATTAAGTGAGTCACAAATGCACCAGAGTTTGAGAACTTTGAATCAGTTACTTCCCTCCATGGACAGGCACATTGTTGCTGGAATGGGAGATGGGCATAGGGATAAATATTTTAATTTCAATAGCTGTGCATTTTAAGAGGTCTTGGAAAAATTCAGAATTAACATAACGGTTATCATGCAGGACCAATCTAGGTAGGTATTCAAAAACTTAAAAAGTGAATATTTCATTTTGTTTAAGAATTAAGAGATTAAAAAATTAAATATTAGTGCAAGTGTACTGGTGATGTTGTTCATTTGTTAAGTCTTGTCCGACTCTTTGTGACCCCATGGATTGTAGCCCACCAGGCTCCTCTGTCCATGGAATTCTCCAGCAAGAATACTGGAGTGGGTGCCATTTCCTCCTCCAGGGTATCTTCCTGACCTAGGGATTGGATCCAAGTCTCCTGCATTGGCAGACGGGTTCCTTACTACCATCTGAGCCACCAGGGAAGCCCACTGGTAACATGGCCAAAACCATATAGGTGGTACCTGGTAACTGTGGTTTGGTAAGCCTAGTTCTGTAAAAGCAAATATTCAAGGATATCATTTTGAATGTTTGAAGACAGATCATCATTGGCAGGGCAGAGTCCCAGGAGGGAAGGGGGTAGGTGGATGAGGCTTGGCAAGGGTGAAGCTGCCCCTCCACAGTGGGGCTCCTCCTTGCCCCGCCCTCAGGGGGAAGCCAGATTGTGTCCCCAGGGACTGGAGCTGGGAGAATGTGTTTTGGGAAGTGCCAGGCGTGGTTAAATCCCACCTCCCTTTCCCAGGAGCAGCTGTTACCATTTATTCCTTGGCCCGTTGGGCTGGCACAGGCCTGGGAGGAATTTCCTGCTCCTGAATCCCTGGCAGGTCCTGTGTGGTCTGTGCAGGGATGGGGCGGGGTAGGGGTGGGGTAGCAGGGACCTCCCTCCCTGCTTGTTTGGATATTTTGGTTCAGGAGCCACAGCCCCACACTGGGCTGGGGGAGGCTGGTATTTGCAATCCAGCATCTCATCCTTTTTCCCCAGTGGAGAGTTTTTTTTTTTTTTTTTTAATATTTATTTATTTATTTTTGGCTGCGCTGAGTCTTTGACGCTGTGGGCTTCTCATTGCAGTGACTACTCTTGTTGCCGGGAGCATGGGCTCTAGGGTGTGTAAGCTTTAGTAGGTGCAGCACACAGGCTCAGTAGTGCAGCTTGTGGGCTCCAGAGCACTCAGACTTCAGTGTTTGTGGCGTGTGGGCTCCGTAGTTGTGGCACACGGACTTAGTTACCCCCACGGTTTGTGAAATCTTCCCAGACCAGGGATCGAACCCGGGTCCCCTGCATGGGTAGGCAGATTCTTAACCGCTGGACCACTAGGGAAGTCCCCCAGTGGGGACTCTTGAAAAGGATAGCATAACTTTTTGGACTCCTGAGGTTTGTTGTTGTTCAGTTGCTCAGTCGTATCTGACTCTTGGCGACCCATGGACTGCAGCACGCCAGGCTTCCCTGTCCTTCACCATCACCCAGAGTTTGCTCAAACTCATGTCCATTGAGTTGCTGATACCATCAAATCATCTCATCCTGTGTCATCCCGTTCTCCTCCTGCTTTCAGGAGAACCCTAGGGACAGGTGCCTTAGTGCAGATGCAGGGGCAGTGCATGGGCTGGGGAGAGGCTGTGCCAGGCCTGTCTGCCTGGGCAGTTCGTTCCTCACTTAACAGGTCAATCAGAGCAGCCCAGCCCCAGGGCCTCTCTCCAGGGTGGAGTGGGGCCCTGTCATCCACCCACTGGCCTCTGTCTCCCCTCCAGGAGGATCAGAAGGGGCATCTTCCTGGTAACTAGGCGATTGTTACTATCGCCACCTTTGTGTGTGTGTTTCTAGGAAATTTACCAAGTTTTGGCCCAGGGGTTTACATTTCCCACCCCCTTAGCAAAAGCCCTTAGCAAAAGCTTTCACTCTTCACGCTCCAAGTGGAAGCCGTGAGGCTATAATTACATTGCATTTACTCGGGAACTTGCTGAGGGGAGCGGGAGGGTGCACTCGGGAACCTGAAAGCAGCCAAGGGCCTGATTTAGCTGCTGTTAATTCGTGGTTGTTGTCCCGCTCCCTCTGGGGACCCTCACAGCCTTCTCTTCCTTCACCTCAGGCCCCAGGCTGTGTGGCTGTTCGCTTCCACCAGCCAGCATCCTGACAGGTGCACTGGAGGAGAAAGAGCACCTGGCTGGTCCCGGAGGGCCCTCCCATGGAGGCGGTGCCCCTGGAACAGGCTTTGTGTAGACAGGCATCCTTGGGTCCTTGCCTGGCCTGGGCAGAGTGGCTTGGCAGCTGCTCAGGGAACTGCTTGGAAGGGCACATGTCCCCCCCGCCCCTTGCTGCCCCAATTCCATGGCTGAAAACCCTTGCCTGGCTCCCCAGCATCATCTCTGGTGGTCCCTTTTCCAGACTCCATCTCCAGGCATGCTGCATTGCTATAGATTCTTGCCAGCCTCTGATCTTGCTGTTTGTTCCCTCTGCCTGGGACCCCCTTTCCACTCTTTCTGCTTCCTCTGCCTCACCCCGTAGATTGCAGCAGAGCGATCCCTGCTTCTGGGACCTTCTGGTCTGGGCAGGATGATTTTCTCTTGGCTCCTACAGGTAGCACCATGAACTCCCTGATACATGAGCATCACCTTGACCTTGACCCCAGCCATGGGTCTGGGGAGGTGTCTGGCACTTGGTGGATCCTCAATGAAGATTTGTTAATTGCAACCTAGAGGGGTGGGATGGGGTGGGAGGTGGGAGGGAGGTTCGAGAGGGAGAGGACATAGGTATGGTATATCTGTGGCTGATTCATATTGAAGTATGGCAGAAACCAACACAGTACTGTAAAGCAATTGTCCTTCAATTAAAAAATAAATAAATTAAAAAAATATTTGTTAATTGAATGTGTAGGAAAATGAATCTTGATTCCCTTTCTGCCCTAATTCCCCTTTAACTTTTACAAGAAGGGGAGAGGCATGTTTTTTTTTTTTTTCCTTCCTGCCTTCCTGCTTGCTGTTGGTTAGGCAGGGTGTTGGGAGTGAGGTCTGTCTTTGAAGATTGCCCCCTGGCTTTCACTTCTGAGCACTACTGGGCTGGGCCCCACACTGATGCTTTTTTAAAAAGATTTTTTGATGTGGACCAATTTTAAAGTCGTGGGGCAAGTTTTGGCCATGAGGCATGTGGGATCTTGGCTCCATGACCGGGGATCAAACCCGCACCCTCTGCATTGGAAGGTGAAGTCTCGACCGCTGGACTTCCAGGGAAGTCCCTCCACGTTGATGTTTGGACGTGGTCCTGTACTGACTGATATCCTGGTCCTGTGTCACTTTTGGCTTCCTTAATGTTATTAGCCAACACGTTTTGAACATTTATTATGAACGAGTGAAAGGAAAGAAAGTGTTAGTCACTCAGTCATGTCCGACTCTGTGCGACCCCATGGCTCCTTTGTCCATGGAATTCTCCAGCAAGAATACTGGAGTGAGTTGCCATTCCCTTCTCTAGGGGATCTTCCCTACCCAAGGATCAAACCTGGGTCTCCTGCATTGCAGGCAGCTTCTTTATCAACTGAGCCATCATCATGAGGGAAGCTCATTATGATCTATAGATACTGTTCTAAATACATTTATTCTTTTACCCACCACACACGGATTCAGCCTTCACTATGTACCAGACACTGGCAACCATGGATACACCAATGAGTGTAACTGACACACCCCCTGCTTTCATGGAGTTTGTATTTAGTTGAAAAATACAGATGAATAAATAAGTATATACTGTGGCAGATGGTGATGAGTGCTCTGCGGAAGAGATTGGAATAGAGGGTGAGGGGAGGGACTTGTTATTATGTACAGGATGGTCAGGGAGGACTCACAGATAAGGTAACATTTGAGCAGAGACCTGAAAGGAGTGAGGAAAGGAACTGTGTGGTCATAGGGGTGGGGGAGAGCATTCTAGGCAGAACGCAGCAAGTGTAAAGGCTCTGAGGTCAGGTCACGAGTGGCACATCCCAGCAAGAGCAATTAGGCGAGTATGGTTGGAAGGGAGTAAGTGCAGGGGAAGTGAGTGTGAAGTGAGGTCATATATGGCAGCCCTGGCTAACAGAAGTATGTGTGAGTCACATGTGCCCTTCACATTTCTTTCTTTAAAAAAATTTTGTTGGCATATAGTATAATTAACAACTTGTAAGGTTGTTGGTTTCAAGAGTTCAGCAAAGTGAATGAATTATATATACATCATGTATCCACTCCTTTGTAGATTCTTTTCCCATATAAACCATAACAGAGTACTGAGTAGAGTTCCCTGTGCTACACAGTAGGTCCTTATTAGTTATCTATTTTATATATGGTTACATATAGTAGTGTGTATAAGGCAATCCCAGTCTCCCAATTTATCCCTCCCCCACCAATTCTGAAATTTCTCCCAGCTCCATTAAAAACTTAAAAAGAAGCAAGTGAAATTAATGATATTTTTATTTAACACACTATATCCCAAATATTATTGCTTCAACATATAATCAAGGAAAATGTGATTTGAAATGAAATGCTATATTATTTTTTCTTATTATGATTTCAAAATCTGGTGTGCACATCTCATTTCGGGCTAGCTTCACTTCCTGTTCAGTGACCATGTTCAGGAGCGCCCACCATATTGGATGGCAGGGATGGAGAGGCCTGTGAATGAGATGGGGCTGCCACTGGAAGCTTTGGGGCCTGGGAGCATTATCTTTGCTTTAGGTTCTAGAAGGTTTGCTCCAACTGTGATCAGAGAAGACTTCTGGGGGTGGGCAGGGGGTGGGGGTGAAAGGACAGAGCAGGGAGACTGGAAAGGAGGCCCTTACCAGTACGCAGTGACAATGGTCAGGACCAAGGTGGTGGTGGTGAGGATGACTGGATTCTGAATATAACCTACCAGGTCTTTCTGATGTGGATGAGAGAGGAGTTTAGGAAGGGCAAAGATTTTTGGCCTGAGCTAGTGGAAGCCTGGGCTTGTTTTTTGGAGGGTTGAGGAAGACTGGGGGTGGGGATGCCCCTGGAGGAGCATGTGGAGTGTGGCTTGAGATGCAGGTGTCAGCCTTCCAGGTGGAGCTGATGGGCAGGCAGCTGGACGTCTTGATCTGGGGTTCAGAGTGGAGGTCTCTGACCTGGCTGGAGGTATAAATTTGGGAGTTGACAGCGTACTGATGGTGTTTAGGGCTGAGCGTGAGTGAAGGCCCAGGGGAGTGGGTGCATATAGAGAAGAGGGGCCTGAGCCCTGGTGGAGAAGGTGGAAGCAGCGAAGCAGGCCTGGAAGGAGAGCTCACGGAGGCAGCATGAAGGCGTGAGGGAAGGGGGCTGGAGGAGCCACCAGCTGTATCCAGTGTGCCGGCGGGCACAGCAGGAGGAAGCCCTAGGGTCTCTGATCACTGCCAAGTGAGAAGGGAAACCCCAGGCTGCGGTGGGTCTAGGAGAGGACGGGAGGGGAGAAGGTGACCACTGGTACAGATGACTTGTTTGAGGGGTTTTGTTTAAAGAGGAGGAGAAAGATAGGTGAAGTGCAGTGAAAGTTGTGTTCAGCTCTTTGTGATCCTGTGGATAGTCCATGGAATCCTCCTGGCCAGAATACTGGAGTGGGTTGCCATTCCCTTCTCCAGGGGGTTTTCCCGACCCAGGGATCAAACCCGGATCTCCTGCATTGCAAGCAGATTCTTTACCAACTGAGCCACCAGGGGAACCCCTTTAGTAGGGGGTATGTGATCACAATTTCCTTTTTTCCTTTAAAGATGTTCAGTGTATTACCTGATGGAGAAAATGTAGTAACAGGGCAAAATTATCACAAGAGAGAGAGAAATGAGCTGATCATACTAACAGCAGCGCGATGAGGTAGGTACTGTTTTCCAGACAAGGAGACCGAGTAAAGGAAGGCCTGGTCACTTGCTCAAGGCCACCCAGTGACAAGTATCAGGACCAGGGATCAATGCAGATGCCTCAGTTTTAGAATGTCCAGTCTTAATTACTCTGTTGGTTTCCCAGCTAGATTTGTGAGGTCTTTGAGAGGATCCTCATCTCACACTTCCATGTCCAGCCCAACACCTCGAAGGTAGAGGGCTGTGCATAGGTGGGACTTGATCTTTAATGATCGAGTGATCAGAACACTAGGACCTGGGCTGGAAGTGCCATGGGAGGGTGGGTGTGGCGTCCCCGTAGGCCTTCCTACCCTTGTGGGGGTGGGGCATTGAGCAGACAGAAATACTGAAAAGCATTTTTTGGGTGGATGAGGAATGAATGAAAACCTATGGCTTTTCATCCTGAGCCGGTGGCTGTCTGTGGTGTACCACGGTGCTGGCTGGATCTGGGCTCCTGCTCAGGTTTGGTGCTTGAAGTGTGCTTGAAGATTCCATTCAGTTCTCACTAGCATGTCATGGAGAGTGAGAGGCGCCTGCAGACTGAACTCCTGCTTCTCTGCTCTGTCATCAGGATGGACAAGAGACACTCTGTGGGTGGTGGTGGTGGGTCCCTCTGCTGTGTGTTCCTCTCAGAACAACTGAGACTTGGGGGGTGGAGTGGACACCACAGAAGGAGCCTGACGATTTACGGGATTACAGCTTTGTGCCCAAGATGTTTTGCTCTGCAGACAGGGGCACAAAGCTCAAAGCCACGGCTCTAACGCCAAGGTCCCAGCATTCAGCACATCCGCACTTTGCTTGATGAGGGCTCAGCCCTGCTGGAGTCCAAGGCTGGCCTTCAGCCTTCTCCTTACACTGCCGAGCTCGAGTCCAGTGCTTGCTTTCAGTGCTCTCGGCACAAACTGGGCACAGTGGCACCCCCACACCATGGGGCCTTTTGGAATGTGTGGGGACAGTTTCAGTGGTGACAGTGGTGGGGATGAGGATGGTGATAGTTGTTCTGTTTGTACCCTGGCTACTGAAGATCCTAGAGTGGGAACTTCCTAAGGGCTGGCAGTGCCCCTGATCAGAAGCCCTGTTCACGTGTGTGGCTGTTGGGTGCCCAGGGACCCGTCTTGCATCAGCTGCCACCCTGTTTTGTGCTCTTGAGCCAGTCCCTTTGTTTCCCCATTTCCCACTTTCATGAACAGAGCCATGAACACCCAGTTGCTTGCTTTTTTTGTCTTGTGATTTTTTTTTTAAAAATCAAAGTATAGTTGATTCACAATATTGTGTTAGTTTCAGGTGTATAGCAAAGTGATTCAGTTATATACATATATATTTTTCAAATTATTTTCCAGTATGGGTTATTACAAAATGTTGAATATAGTTCCCTGTGCTACACAGTAAATCCTTGTTGCTTATCTGTTCTAAGTATAGTAGTTTGTATCTGTTAATCCTATACTCCTAATTTATCTCCCTCTCCCCTTTCCCCTCTGGTAACCATAAATTTGTCTTCTGTGAGTCTGTTTCTGTCTTGTATATAGATTCATTTGTATTATTTTTAGATTCCACATATAGGTGATATCATATAATATTTGTCTTTCTCTGTCTGACTTGCATCACTTAGTATGATAATCTCTAGGTCCATCATGTTGCTGTAAATGGCATGATTTCTTTCATTTTTACGACTGAGTAGTATTCCATTGTATATATACACCACATCTTATTTATCCATTCATTCTGCCTGTGGACACTTGGTTATTGTAAATAGTGCTGCTTTGAACATTGGGGTGCATATATCTTTTTGAATTAGATATAATCTTTTCTGGTTATATGCCCAGGAGTGGGATTGCTGGATCATATGGTAGTTCTATTTTTAGTTTTTTTAAGGAAACTTCATACTGTTATTGAAATAAATTTTAAATAAGGCTTTGGATTAACAGTTGTCATCCTAAAAGCACACCATACATACGGCTTACTCTGTGGACCCACATGTTAACTCACTTGATCTTAATCACAGCCTTAGGCAGGAGGGCTGCTAAATAATCTCCATCTAACAGATGAGGAAGCCAAGGCAGAGAGCACAATGACTGGGGGCTGTCCCCATCGTGGGCTGACTGCCCCCTTCCTTCCCTCCAGGGACAGGGGCAGACCCGGCGGTCAGCACCAAGAGCAACCACTGCCTGGATGCCGCCAAGGCCTGTAACCTGAACGATAACTGCAAGAAGCTGCGCTCCTCCTACATCTCCATCTGCAACCGTGAGATCTCGCCCACGGAGCGCTGCAATCGCCGCAAGTGCCACAAGGCCCTGCGCCAGTTCTTTGACCGCGTACCCAGCGAGTACACCTACCGCATGCTCTTCTGCTCCTGTCAGGACCAGGCGTGCGCCGAGCGCCGCCGCCAGACCATCCTGCCCAGCTGCTCCTACGAGGACAAGGAGAAGCCCAACTGCCTGGACCTCCGCAGCCTGTGCCGGACAGACCACCTGTGCAGGTAGGGGCTGCTGCAGCTCCGCGAGGAGCCGGTAGGGGGCGCTCGGCCCGCTCTGTGTTCCGGTGTCTGCTGGGCTACCATCGTGAGCTGAACAAAGAGGGTGACTGGGATATGTGCAAAATGTATTGTCATCCATCCATCCATCCATCCATTCATTCATTCATCCATTCATCTGTGCATTCCTTTATTCAGTACAGATTTATTGTGCTGTGTGCCCAGCTTCATGCTAAGCGCTGTGGGGTGACCAAGATGAACCACTGTAGGAGCTCCTAATTTAAAATCAGAGACCCTAGAACCTGGAGTAAGAGAGGACCTTCAGTGACTTTAAGTCCACCTTTCCTCCTTTAAGGAAGCCCCAGCCATTATCCCATTATCCCAGTGAGGTCCTCTGACCATCAGGGAAGGGCTTTTGCACACCCCAGAGGCAGCTCCTTCACACTGAGAGCTGAGCTCAGCAAATGTTGGATGGAGTGTGGAGCATCTGATGGTCCTGGGTCTGAGTCCTGACTTTTCCACTCACTAGCTGTGTGGCTTGGAGCCTGTTTTTCAAATGTCCTGAGTCTCCATTCCTTTACTCGTGAAATGGGAATAAAACACCCACATCACAGCATTATTATGAAGATTAGATGACATGTGTGTTAAAGCTTAGCGCAGAGTTTGGCATAAATAATTGCTTAATGAGTATCTAATTATTTGGAAGGAAGGTTTGTTTTGTTAAAACGAATTGAAATGTGTGTCCATAATTCTCCTGTTTTTCCTGTTTGTTATTAACATATATATTGAGCCTCTGTGGCATCCAGTGAGTGGTTCTAAAGCATGGGCAAGCAGAGGTGAACACAATGCTCTTTGAGTAGCACCCAATCCAGAAGGGTGACAGAGGAGGGGAGCAGGGATCCCATTGCCGTGGGCTGAGAGCTGTGGGCTCCCGGATTCAGGTGTGTACAGGGAGGGCCTTGCCTCAGCCTGGGGATACAGAGGACAGGACCTTAAGCTGAACCTTGGAACATGAGAATGAGAAAGCCAGGGAGCGAGTCTGGCATGCAAATACAAGGAACACACAGTGAGCCCACTTCTTGTGGAGGGCAGCTGTTAAATGGACGTATGGATGAAACATCTTTTTCAGATTATATCTTGTGTTACTTGTATGTGGGAAAAGTGTATGCGAAGGCTGGCGGGTAGGAGAGAGCCTGGGGTTATGGGTCCCTGTAGGTGGTGGGTGCACGTGGAGCTGGGTCCTGGGGAGGGGAGGTCAGAGGTGTGGTTGCTGGGGAGATAGCAACTGTGATAAGCAGATGAGCAGAGCCTGCTTACTGCATCCCAGACAGCAGTCTTTTATACAGTTTATCTCATTAGTTCTTGCAAGAAGGCTATGAGGAAGGTTCTGTTATCATACTTATCTGCCAAATGATCAAATAGAGGAGGTAACTTGCCCAAGGTCGCACAGCTCCCTTGTTTCAGAGCTGGGCCCTATCTCCAGTGTTTTCCTCCAAAGTAGCACCCTGGTCTGGGTGCTGTGGGCACCCAGATAAGATAGGGGCTGTGGGCATGGAGAGAAGTGTGTCAGTTCAGTATCCATGAATCAGTATCAGTGTGTAAGTGTATGAGCATATCAGTATTAGAAGTGTATCAGTGTGTGACAGGCCTGGGGACTGGTGGAAAGTTCCCTGGAGGAAATGCCATTTCTCTTTCATTTTCTCCACACTTGGGATGGCTCAGATGGTAAAGAATACACCTGCAATGTGGGAGACCTGGGTTCGATCCCCGAGTTAGGAAGATCCCCTGGAGAAGGGAAAGGCTACCCAGTTCAGTATTCTTGCCTGGAGAATCCCATGGACAGAGGAACCTGGTGGGCTACAGTCCATGGAATTGCAAAGAGTCGGACAGGACTGAACGACTTTCATTTTCACTTCCACTTTACTCCACACTTCGTCCTGCACATAGAGCCTGGCTCATGGCAAGCACTCTGTGAACATAGTTGAATGAATACGTGAGTGGTGGCCACCATGTTTCCTCGTTTGATAATTAGGGGGCAATGGAGCCATTCGACAGGCATGTTGAATGTGCAGCATGGACTATTGCCATGCCCAAGATGTCTTGGGGGCATCTGAATCTATGGTCCTGGAGCTCAATGAAGAAGCTGGAGTGGAGGAATGGGATTGGGGTTGTTTCGGGGATCTGGGAGAACAGGGCTACAGAGGGAAGGGAGCTCCTGGCCTGTGTGGCTGAGGGGAGGCACTGCCTTGGTTTGGAAAATGAGCTGGAGTTTGGAGAAGGACTGATCCCTGTGGAGCTGGAAAAGCCTGAAGAAGGTGGGCTTTTCTCTTGCTTACTTAAAGAAACATACCTTATTGCCTACAAAAACGATTGGGGTGGGCTTCCCTGATAGCTCAGTTGGTAAAGAATCTGCCTGCAATGCAGGAGACCCCAGTTCGATTCCTGGGCTGGGAAGATCTGATGGAGAAGGGAGAGGCTACCCACTCCAGTATTCTTGGGCTTCCCTTGTGGCTCAGTTGGTAAAGAATCCGCCTGCAATGCAGGAGACCTGGGTTCGATCCCTGGGTTGGGAAGATCCCCTGGAGAAGGGAAAGGTACCCCCTCCAGTATTCTGGCCTGGAGAATTCCATAGACTATATACAGTCCATGGGGTCGTAAAGAGTTGGACAGGACTGAGCGACTTTCACTTTCAAAATGAATCTATGAACACAACAAGAGGATGATTAGAGGTAGAAAACTCGGGCCCAGAAAAGGAAGTCGGGCACCAAGGCAGCACATGTGTGCTCTAGGGTGGGGGTGGTCCTGGGCTGGGACTCAGCTTCCTGAGAGCTGAGAGAAAGTCAAGACTTGATGGGGATATCACTCCCAAAATGTGATGGGAGGAACCTACTGATTATTGAGTGGAGACGTGATTCTCCTTGTCCTGAATGCTGCACTGACCTTGTCAGGCTGCATGACACACAGCGTATGTGGGTGACAGGATGGATGAGGGCCTGGAGGGGCTAGAGGCCAAGCCTGAGTCCAGGATCAGTGACCAAAAGCTGGGGCATTGGGACTAAGGCCAGGTGTACCAGGGCTGTGGGCAGTGGGCCTGGCATCAAGCCTCAGGTGGATGTCTCTCTGGGGTCCTGAGCAGAGCAAGCTTGGGAACACTGGCAATCCCTCTTATTAGTGGTGTTTTAAGGGAGAAGGCAATGGCAACCTACTCCAGTACTCTTGCCTGGAAAATCCCATGGAAGGAGGAGCCTGGTAGGCTTCAGTCCATGGGGTTGTGAAGAGTCAGACACAACTGAGCGACTTCACTTTTACTTTTCACTTTCAATCATTGGAGAAGGAAATGGCAACCCACTCCAGTGTTCTTGCCTGGAGAATCCCAGGGACAGCAGAGCCTGGTGGGCTGCCATCTATGGGGTCACACAGAGTCGGACACGACTGAAGTGACTTAGCAGCAGTAGCAGCAAGGGAGGAAAAGACCCTGATGTTGGGAAAGATTGAAGGCAAAAGGAGAAGAGGGCAGCAGAAGATGAGATAATTGGACTACAACATTGATTTAATGGAGATGAGTTTGAGCAAACTCTGGGAGATAGTGAAGGACAGGGAAGCCTGGTGTGCTATAGTCCATGGGATCACAGAGTTCGGACATGACTGAGCGACTGAACAACAAGGGAGCACAATACACATAGCTCCTAAAGAGATGGGAGAGCATGGAGCAGGGTGTTTAAACAAGACTATCGGAGGATCAAGAATGAGGTGTCCCAGGACCTGAGGGCTGACAGTTTCTGAGAGGCACTGAGCCAAGCCTACGAGTGCCATGCATCCTGCTGTAAGTTTAGACAACGGCAACTGTGGGAGTCCCAGGGAACATGCTGCATCTGGATTACTGAGTTGGGTCCCGTGTAGGAAGTTCCAGGTACTCCCAGATGTGGCTGGGTGAGCCTCTGGTCTAGAACCAGGGTGTTCTTCTAATGCATCTTCCACAACTCCGGTCCCACCCAGCTCCCATCCCCAGGCAGATTTAAAGTGTGGTCCTGCAAGTGGGACTCCAATGGCTCAGCGGGTAAAGAATCTGCCTGCAATGCAGGAGACACAGGAGATGCAGGTTCAATCCCTGGGTTGGGAAGAGCCCCTGGAGAACAGAATGGCACCCCACTCCAGTACTCTTGCCTGGAGAATCCCGTGGACGGAGGAACCTGGTGGGCTACAGTTCATGGGGTTGCAGAGTCGGACACGACTGAGCGACTAAGCACGCACCTGCAAGTGGGAGGACCAGGGATGGAGGCAGAACCTGAGTTTAGGGTGAGTCTGGCAGGACCTGGGGATC
This sequence comes from Bos mutus, assembly GCF_027580195.1. Taxonomy (NCBI): domain Eukaryota; kingdom Metazoa; phylum Chordata; class Mammalia; order Artiodactyla; family Bovidae; genus Bos; species Bos mutus. The sequence continues at coordinate 40,854,262 of NC_091624.1, forward strand.
CGTTGCAGTGTGGCCACGTATCCTTGGGGAGCTCTGCCTGTGACTCAGTGTGGGAGGTGGGTGGACGAGGTTGCCATGGTGACCCTGCAGCCGGGAAGCCTACCTTCTGTGCTTGCCCTACCCCTGGTCTCCTGAGAAGTCCTGGGTGACTGTTTCATTGCCTATGCCCTGGGCTTCTTCACTGATCAAACAAGGATGCTCCCCATTCTCCCAGGACACTTCCTAGTCTTTGGGTCTAAGTCCATCACACGGCTTTCCTGTCTGCCTTCTCCCCGTGTGCTTCCACTTGAGGTCATGTTTCCAGAGAGGTGAGCTCTTGGTACAAGAGGAAATGACCAGAGATGCCTCATTAAGGTAGATGGGGTGGAAGGACGGGTTTGAAGGAGAGGAGCTGACTTCTTTCCATGCTTTTGCAGGCTTGGCTTACTGACGCATGGACCCTGCCTCTGTGGTCCGTGATGAGCCCAGGGAGAGAGGAATGCCTGGGGAGGGACCCCTGGAGACCAGGCAGTTCTCCACTGTGTCCTCCCTTCCCTCCTGGCCTTGGTGACCTCCAGGTTTCTGCCCACCTGATGAGCACCACAGGTGGACATCTTGACTGTGAAAGAGGGAGAGCCCAGTGCCATTGTGTTTGGAGCAAGAACTGGGGACCCTCAAGTCTTTCTTTCCTGGTTACTTTAACGGGTGGAACTGGCGTTGATGGGGGTCATGGGAGAGCCTCTCTGGGCTGACTCTTTGGGAATGCGGCCATGGCAGGCATCTGCTAGAACATGCCCCACACTCTAGGGCTCTAATGCCCAGTTTGCACTTCACTGGACCTGTCGGCCCCCCCTCACCCTTCAGCTCTGGGACTTGGCCCAGCTGTGCCAAGGCTTTTGTTTGAGTGAATCTTGGCCCAGGACTGCTGTGGGGGGCTCTACAAGACTCCCTTCACCTGGCACGACATTAAAGCAAGCCCATTGATGTGCTGTGCACTGCCCCTAGCAGCAGGCCTTGTGCATCCCGTGTGATATTTAACAGACTCTGCTGTGCTGTCTTATGACTGTCACTAAGAACTAAACAGAAGGGCTTGAAGAAGCTTTGGTTAAACAAGGGTATTTTCCTGCTGGGGCCCCAGGGTGTTGGAAGCATTTCTAAATCCTTCCCCTGCTCTTTGGGTCAGGATCAGCTTGGGGTCAGAGGGAGGGAGCCTCTGAGAGTGGAAGCTTCCTGCTTGAGCCATGGGTCCAACTCATCTTGAAGTTTCACCCTGGGAACCCTGCCTTCTACTTTCATCTGGTTCATGTCTCATGGGCATTGAGTGCTGTGGACTTAGGACCAGGAGAGGCTTTTCCTTTCAAAGGCTTCTGATATGGAGTCTGGAAAGCCTGGAGAATCTCCTGGAATGATTCAATGGAATTTGGCTAATTTCCCTTACCCCAGCCCTTCAGTGGCCATGACCTACTTCCTTTTTAGAACAAACTTTTGGTTTCTACTTTCTCAGTTTACAGTCATTGCAAGGATGGTCCAGACTGTGTGTGTGTGTGTGTGTGTGTGTAGGGTGCGGTTGCGGGGCTATGGGAAGGATGATTGTGATTGTGCTGTCTTGTAAACTGTGTGCCTGTAGGTCTTTCTTAGAGAGGCCCCCTAGAATGCCCTGTTCTTCTTGGTCTGCCAAGAGGATATGGATATAAATAACTCAGGGCTGGCCCTGTGCCACATCTCCAGCTGTAATTTAACCTCTGGATGCTGAGGACGTGTATAAATAGTTTTCAGCCTGGGGCTACCCTAGCTGGGCTCCTTTATGCAGTGGACATTGTCCTTGTCCGAGAGGGTTGCTGGGAAGGCGGAGGGGTTGGGGTCCCCTGTCTCAGCTGTCTGCAGGGAGTGGGGAGGTGCCCCTTCAGCAAGACCCTTGCCCCCTTGCCTAGCTTGAAGTGTGTCTGGTATCTGTAAGCAGTGTAGATGGGCAGGTCTGGGTTTGATTCTTGGCTCTCTGAGGCTGTCCCTGAGCTCCTTTTGGAGTCTACAGAATCTGTTGGCTGGTGTTTTCAGCAGGTTAGCTCAAAATGGTTATTTTCATAGGTGGTTGGGGGGCTTTCAAGCCTTTCCTTTAAAAGGAGAGGATCTTGAATATCTTAAAATCATATGTAAAGTTTTATTTGTATTTTCTGGGGAGAAACTTGTTGCTTTCATTAGATTCTTAAAGGATTCCTTGACCTCCCCCAAATTAAGAACCTCTTCGATCTCCAGACGGCCAACTTGGATTGGCTGCCTAGAGGATTATGAATCTAGCAAAGGGAGCTGTGATTGATTAGTGATGCCTGCCACTGACATGGAAGGGGCAGAATCGTGGACGGGGCAGATCTGCTAGAACCCAGCTAGTCATTCCTGGGACCACTGGTTCACCAGTAGCAGGAGGAATGGGGGTCCTGGGGTCATTCCTTTATTCATTTTCTAAAAATTTTTTAAAATTTATTTATTTATTTTTGGCTGAGCTGGATCTTCTTTGCTGCGTGTTAACTCTAATTGCAGTGAACGGGGCCTTCTCTTCATTGTGGTGGGCAGGCTTCTCATTGTGATGGCTTCTCTTATTGTGGAGTACAGGCCCTAGGCACGTGGGCTTCAGGAGTTGTGGCGCGCAGACTCAGTTGCCCCATGGCATGTGGGATCTTAGTTCCCTGACCAGGGATGGAACGCGTGTACCTTGCATTGGGTGGTCGATTCCTAACCACTGGACCAACAGGGGAGTCCCTCCTTTATTCATTTGATAGCTGTTTGTTGATCATCCACTCTGGGCCAGGCTTCATGTTGGGATTGGAGAGTTAATGAAGTAGGTAGAGGCCCTTGACAGTCCAGTGACAGGACACATGTGACTGACTGCCTCTGCAATGGGGATAGAGCCACGCAGTGAACTAGATGGTAGCATTTCCACTCGGGTTCTCTTGAAATCCCAGTTCTGCTCTGCTCCCTACCAAGCCATCCCTGGGTTACCCTGGTGGCCCAGAGAGCAGCTGTTTCTTGGGGCAGATGAGCCACAGACGGATGAACCTTATTCAGAGGTCCGTCTGGCCTTGGAGCAGAGCTGTGCCCAGGAGTGCCATGGGACAAAGAGGTCACCATCCTCCTGAAGAAGACTCAACCAGCAAGGTTGCAGTGGCTGGGGAGGGGCTTGGGATCCTTTGTCTGGCCAGAGACTGTGAGACCCATCTTCTCCTTGGGGATCCCATGCTGGCTTCTGCTTCTGGCCTCATTAGGGGTCCTGCTCACCCTTAATCTTTGGACCAAGAGTGCCCAGAGTATTCCTCTTGGAATTTCCTGTGGCAAATTGACACAGGGCTGGAATGTGGAACATTGCTAAAGGCTCTGGGAAAACAAACACAGAGAGAAGCTGCAGCCTAGATATTTAGTTTGCAAGATAGGGTTTCCATGACTTCTTGCTCTGGCCACTACAGGGAGGTCAGAATGACTGGACAGACAGCACCTGTAGCTTTTACCATCTGGGCTGGTGTCTGGATACCTGGGCTCCCTAAAGCTCACACCCGAGAGAGACGAGATGCACCCCTTGTCTAGCTGAGGCTACCACTGGTGGAGTCCTGAGTGAGAACCCGCTCACCCCTGGGTGATTGGCAGGAGGAATGACCCACTGTGAGCGGATGCCGCTTATGCAGAGAGAATCAGAGTACAGGTCAGTCAGGTTTGTTCACACTAGAGGCGTCACCTATGATTGGCTGTTGTGGGTGGGGCAGGGCATGCTCTCAGCTACCCAGATGCTGCTTCGTTCACTGGGCTTCTTGATATTTCTGCTTCCACCCAGTGGATAGAGGTGTGGGCTTTTTCCTTGCTACTGTCTCTATCCACTGGGGCTGCTATAACAAAATACTATGGACCAGAGTGTTTACCCAACTTTCTTTCTCACAGTTCTGGAGGCTGGAATCCCAGGTGAGGGTGTCAGCACAGTTGGGCTCTTGGTGAGGGTCCTCTTCAGAGTAGTGTTCTCATGTGCTCTTCCTTGGCTGGTGCTCGCCCAGAGGGACTGGGTGTTTCTTCCTCTTTTCATGAGGCTGCTAGTCCCGTCATGGTGCTCTACCCTCATGATCTAATTGTGTTTCAAAGACTCCACCTCCAAACACCATCACATGGGGAATTAGGGTTTAACAGATAAATTTTGGGGGGATACAAGCATTCAGTTTGTAGCACCTGGTATGTGTGTGTTAGTTGTTCATTCATGTCCAACTCTTTGTAACCTCATGGACTGTAACCTGCCAGGCTCCTCTGTCCAGGGGATTCTCCAGGCAAGAATACTGAAGTGGGTGACCATTCCCTTTTCCAGGGGATCTTCCCGATCTGTGGATTGAACCTGGGTCTCCTGTGCTGCAGCAGATTTTTTTTTTTTAACCATCTGAGCCACCAGGAAAGCCCTAGACTTATACTTCATTCAGCGTCTGTTTGGTTCTCATCTCTCTGAGCCCTCTCATGGCCTCTCCTTCCATTGATGCATTCTATTTTTTTATGTAGACATTGTTTTAATTCTGTTGAAGTTTAGTTGATTAGCAATGTTGGGTTCATTTCTGCTGTACAGCAAAGAGATTCAGTGATACATACATACACAGTCTTTTTCTTAGTCTTTTCCATTGTGGTTTAGCACAGGACGGTGAATACAGTTCCCTCCACTATGCAGTACGACCTTGTTGTCGCTGATGCTTCCTAGAACTTGTCTGCATCCTTCATGTGGCACTGACCGTGTGGCTTTCTGTTAACACTTTATCTTCCCAATTCGGTCTCTTTTAAAAATATTCTTATATATAATATATCGAGCTGTGCTCAGTCACTTCAGTTGTGTCCAACTCTTTGTGACCCCATGGACTGTAGCCTGCCGGCCTCTAATGTCCGTGGGATTTCCCAGGCAAGAATACTGGAGTGGGTTGCCATTCCCTTCTTCAGGGGATCTTTCTGATTCAGGGATCAAACCCGTGTCTCTTACATCTCCTGCGTTGGAAGCCAGGTTCTTTACCACTAGTGCCCCCTGGGAAGCTCGAATATATAAATGTACCACTATATATATGTATACATACATAAAATTTATTTATTTATTTAACAGATATTTATTATGTGCCAGGCACTGTGCTAGACACTGGATATAGATACTGGAGAGCACAATAGAGATGGTCCACACCCCCTTGGAGCTTATAGTCTGATGGAGGAGATAGACAATAATCAAGCAAACAATGCATATGATTAACAAGCAATACAGTATATATGATAATCAAGCAAAGTATATGATTAATATCTTTGAAATGAGCAGGATGTAGAAATAGAATGTAATGGGGGAAGTAGGGGGGACCTTCTTGGGCAGAGCGGTCAGGGAACATTTATCTGCGGGGGTGACATTTAAGCTGAGACCTGAAGAGTGAGGAGCCAGAAGAAAGACAGGTGGGAGAAAGAACATCTCACACAGAGGCAATAGCACGTGCAGGAACTGGATGAGGGGAGAAACTTGGCATTTCTGGGGCCGTGAGAGGAGGCTTGTGTGGCTGGAGCTGAGGGAACCAGGGAGAGACCTACAGGCAGGGCTAGGTCGCACGGGGCCATCCCAGCCTGGGGCAAGGAGTCTGGATTTATTCTTTTTTTAAAAAAAACGTTTATTTGGCTGCACTGGGTCTTCCTTGCAGCACGTGGACTCTTCAGTTTTGGCATGTGAACTCTTAGTTGCAGCGTGTGGGATCTAGTTCCCTGATCAGGGATTGAACCTGGGGCCCCTGCATTGGGGGCGTGGAGTCTTAGCCACTGGACCCCCAGGGAGGTCCCCAGAAGCTTTTTTTCTTCTAAGTGTACTCAGGATAAATCTAGAGACTTCCCTGGTGGTCCAGTAACTAAGACTCCACGCTCCCACTGCAGGGGGCCTGGGTTGATCCTTGGTCAGAGAACTAGGTCCTACATGCTGTAACTAAGAGTGTGCATACTGCCACTGAAGATCCCGCGTGCCACAATGAAGATAGAGGATCCCGTGAACCGCAACCAAGACCTGGTACAGCCAAGTGAATAAACAAATATTAAAAATAAATAAATAAAAAGAAGGAAGCTTCTGAAGTCAACTAGTAATATTATCTAAAGTGTGATAATGGGTGATGACTCTGGCTACTGGGTGGAGAATTAAGGGAGGCAGCAAGAATGACCTCAGAGAGACCAGAGAGGAGGTTGTTTAAGTATCACTAGATCAGAGATGACAGCAGCCCAGGTCAGAGGGTGGCTGTGCAGAGTGAGATAAGTGGGTAAATCTGAGATATTTTGGAGATGGAAATGATGTACCTTGATGTGGGAGTGAGGGAGACAGAGGAGCTCAAGGAGAGCTCACGGGTTTCTGGCTTGAGCCACCTGGTGGGCAATGATGCCACTTTCTGGAATGGCGAAGGCTTGGAGGGGGAGAGTTCCATCCCAGGCGTGTGAATTTTGAGATGCCTTTGAGACAGTCCTATCTGGAGCTTGACTGATGTTGTAAATTCTGGGGGTCATTGGCATATTTATGGTGTTTAAGGCCAGGGGACTGTGTAGGTTTTCCTAGGGAGAGGCTAGCATGAGAGGAGGCCCTAAGAATGTGCCTGCCCTCCTGGAAGTGCATGGTAAGGGTTTGCAGGTGTTGTTATGGCACACCAGGAGTCAAAGGAGATTTTTGAGAAAGAAGATGTGGACAGGTGTGCCAGATGCTGCCAATAGCATCTGGTGAGGAGAGGCAGGTGACCACTGGATTTGGGAAAGTGGCGGATGTTGGTGACCTCCTCAACAGCAATTTTGATGCAGTGATGATGACAGAAACCTGATCAGAGGGAATTCCCTGGCAGTCCAATGGTCAGGACTCCATGCCTTCATTGTCAAGGGCCTGGGTTCGATCCCTGGCCCGGGAACTAAAATCCCACAAGCTGCATAGCCACAAAGAAAGAAAGAAAGAAACCTGATCAGAATCGTGGCCACGGGCTCAGTTTCTCCAGCCACAGCCGAAAGACTCCTTACAATGTGGGAAGAGACCTTTCTCTAAGTGCCAGGTTCTTCTGAACAACCTAGCTGGCTCACCCTCTTAGAGAAGATGACTCTGGCGCTGCCAAGAGGAACTTTGCTTCTTCAGCATTCTTCATCGAGGGATTCTTAGAACAGCCCGAGGAGTGCCTAAGAGGTTCGCCAGGCTGCCTGTGCCGGATCTCCTGTCTGTGCTGGTTGGGGCTGCGACTTCTCCTGTGGCCAGCCAGGATGTGGTCTTTGCCTTCCCAGGGTAGTATCTGCAGAGGTGAGAAATCCTGCCCTCCTTCTTTTTAAGTAAGATTAGCCTGGTATTCTGGGGCCAGCTGTCCTCCTCAGGGCCCTTTCAGGGGATATCTTAGAAGACCCAGAGACCTACAAATGGCTCCATTGTCCCAGGGTGTCTGAGGTGAGTAAGCATAGCGACCACCATTAGCACCCTCCCACCTAGAGAAGAACTAGGACATTGAATTAAGCACCAAAGAACAGTAAGATCCTCAAGTGGTTGTTCTTGTTCAGTCACTCAGTTGTGTCCAACTCTTTGTGACCCCATGGACTGCAGCATGCCAGGCTTCTCTGTCCTTCACTATCTCCTGGAATTTGCTCAAACTCATGTCCATTGAGTGGATGATGCCATCCAACCATCTCATCCTTTGTCACCCCCTTCTCCTCCTGCCATCAGTCTTTCCAAGCATCAGGGTCTTTTCTAATGAGTCAGTTCTTTGCATCAGGTGGCCAAAGGATTGGAGCTTCAGCTTCAGCATCAGTCCTTCCAATGAATACTCAGGGTTGATTTCCTTTAGGATTTACTGGTTTGATCTCCTTGCTGTCTAAGGGACTCTCAAGAGTCTTCTCCAACACCACAGTTCAAAAGCATCAATTCTTTGGTGCTCAGCCTTCTTTATGGTCCAGCTTTCATATCCATACAGGACTACTGGAAAAACCATAGCTTGGACTGTGTGGACCTTTGTCAGCAAAGTGACATCTCTGCTTTTTAATGTGCTGTCTAGGTTTGTTATAACTTTTTTTCCAAGGAGCTAGCGTCTTTAATTTCATGGCTGCAGTCACTGTTTGCACTGATTTTGGAGCCCAAGAAATAAAGTTTGACTCATATGGAGTGAGAGGGAAATTTGGGGAGAGCTGCTTGCACCTGGCCCAGGATGCATTGTACTTGTCCAGCAGGATCCTTCAGAGCACGGGAATTCTCCATCACTCGGCCTTTGTTGGGCTGGGGGTGCTTAAGAAAAGACTCCCTGGATGTGTTCTTCAGAGGGGCTGGAGTTGCAGCCCTGGCTTCAGATCCTTACCTTGGCAGTTGTGAGAGCTTGACTGGGTTTTTTAACATCACACAACCTCTGTGCTTCTTGTAAAAATCAGGACAGTTACAGCTGCGAGGAAGCTTGGTCCCTTATTCCCCAGGACTTCCGGGGTGCTCCATTGCTAGGTACTCAGCACCCAGGATGCTGAGTTAAACCTTGGGCTGTGCGGGCTGTGAGGTGGAGGGCCAGCCCCTAAGGCTGGCAGGAGCCATCATGGAAGGCAGCTTGGAGAAGGTGTCCGAGCTGAGCTTGAAGGAGGAGCAAGCAGGCCTGTTCTAGAAGGTGGCCCTTCTGGTTCTCTCGGGGGTTATGTGTGTCTCAAAAAGGAGGGGCAGGCAAGGGAGAATCAGCTTATAAAACCTTTGTGCATTTAGCCAAGGAGTCTGATTTTCTTAGAAGACAACAAGGAGCCGTGATGTGTTTAAGGCAGGAGACCCAGTACTGTTGGTGCTTTAGAAAAGAAGATCCCTTTGGCCGCTGTGTACACAATGGGTCAGAGGAGAGAGGGGCTGGAGACGGGGGTGTCCTAGGGGCCCACTGTGATGGGGCCTGAGATCAGGAGTGCCAAGCCAGAGGGTGTGAGGGGTGAGGCCGGTTCCCAGAACTAGCTGGATGTGGACAGTGAGGGAGTGGGAGGAGGCAGGTGGACACTGCAGTCTCTGACCTGTTGACCGCCTGGCTGACAAAGTCATTACTACCTGAGAGATGGGAGCAGGAGGTCTGGGCATAGTGTTAATGTTAGTCTCTTCAGTCGGGTCTGACTCTTTGTGACCCCGTGGACTGTAGCCCACCAGGCTCCTCTGTCCCTGGATTCTCCAGGCAAGAATACTGGAGTGGGTTGCTATGCTCTTCTCCAGGGAATCTTCCCGACTCAGGGATTGAACCCGGGTCCCCTGCATTGCAGACAGATTCTTTATCATCTGAGTCACCAGGGAAGCCCCAGTCTGGGCATAGAGGAAAGGTGTTGGGGTTTTGAACTTATTTGTTGGGAAGCCTTTGGAACAGGCAAGTGGAAATGTATACGTGGGAGTTTGGGAGAGAGGTCAAGGCTTGAGATTGAGATTATGGGATTAAGTGAAATAAAGCTGTGAGGAAGAGCCTCTGGGCACAGAGGCGCACAGTAAACATTAGTCCCTTCAAAGAGCTTGTAAGCTCATTTGGGGAGACAAGGCTCACACGTGTGGAAACATTTAATATGAAGAGGAGGCCCTGCTTAATTAAGTGTTGTAAGGATTAAACTGCCTGCTGTGGGTGTTCAGAGGAAGGGAGCCGTGTGGCTGGAAGAGCCATGTTAGGTTATGTGGAGTGGGGATCCTGCAGCTGTGGGGGAAGGAAGCTTCCGGAACGGGGCAGAAGGGGAAACCAGACTGGACATGGATGTCCCAGAAGAGAGCGATGTCCTGCTCGGAGCACAGGCGCCAGTGGAGGGAGGAGTGTGTGTGTGTGTGTGTGTGTGTGTGTGTGTGTAACTAGAGCTCTGAAATGTTCTTGGGAGACACTGGGAAGATAGGGACTCCTGCAGCCCCTCCCAGCCTCCCACCTGTCAGTTCCTAATTCCAGCAGACTCCAAACTTGTTGCTCAATAAGAGGAAGAAACAGAGGCAGGTGAAGAGTCCTGGTTTAGGAGTTATACTAAATCCTAATATTATTGCAACTACCTCGGCCCATAACTAACTCTATGATCTTGTTGGAAACTGGAATGAGTTATCTTGTTAGGTAGGAGTTCCCCATTCTAAGGGGCTTCCCTGGTGGCTCAGATGGTAAAGAATCCGCCTGCAATGCAGGAGAGCTAGGTTCGATACCTGAGTCAGGAAGATCCCCTGGAGAAGGGAATGGCAACCCACTCCAGTATTCTTGCCTGGGAAATCCCATGGACAGAGGAGCCTGGCAGGCCATAGTCCATAGGGTCACAGAGTCGGACATGACTGAGCGACTAAGCACGTGTGCCCCATCCTAAGAGGTACAGAGCAGAGGCTGGGGGCCCCTTGCCAGGCCTCAGATGAGTGTCAGGTTTGGGACTTTTGTCCCTTCTGAGCTGGTGTGATTGTGAATCTCTTGTCTCTCAAGTTCAAGTGAAGGGAATGGATCGCATGAACCAGGAGGCCCCTGTGCTCCCTTCTCCTCCCTGCCCCTCCCCTTCCCTCTCTTCCTTCTCTTTTTCTTTTTCTCCTGGTTTTCAAAATGAACTTCACTTTCCTGCTTTTGCTAATTACAAAAGCTGTATGTGCTCGCCATAAAACATAATTCTGCCAAGACAGGAAGGTCGACTCAAGAAAGTAGACATCATCCGCAAGTCCAGCACCCTGAAATCACCCTGAAATGAGTGTACGTTCAGGAGAATGTGTACCTCCAGGCTTTAATACTAGGCATCCACACATTTTGACAACAGTGATGTTGTGTAGTGTATGCTGTTTTATTAGTGCTTGTCCCCGCTATATTAATGTTTAATGTGTTGGCTTGTCCAGGTTTACTGGTTTTGGTGGCAGTCTCCTTTTCTCTGTGGGTGACACACAGAACTTGCTATGGTTACATGTGGACATTTGCTCTGTCATGTAAGAATCTCATAATTGGATTGGAGCTTGGCATGTGGAAGGGGACAGACATTCTGGGCCCTGGGACAGAAGGGGACACTTAGGCAACCAGAGAGCTGTTGTCTCGTGGACGCAGGCCTTCCTTGTGAAGCAGGGGAGGACAGGTGACTGGGCTGAGCCGGGGTCTTCTCGGTGGGTAGGTGTGTTTCTGGGAAGTTTCCATTTGTGAGTTTGGGTTGTTCTCTGCTGACAGGCTGTTCAGGAGCTGGTAGTCATTTCCTGTAACTTCTAAGGGCAGTGCACAGGATAAGGACTGTACTAGGGCATCAATTTGAGAATGGAAAAGGCAGAGGCCTCTTAAGCATCCAGCCAAAGACAGAAGGCGATGCCTGAAGTGGAAGGTTTTAGGAGTCAGTATGTGTATTGGCATTGTTAAAAAAAATCAGCCGGCTGCTAATGTGGAGATCAGAGCTGCAGACACAGTGGAGAGGGCTGTAGAGTGTTGACGGGCTGAGCCTGGAAGCAAGGAAGGTCTGGGGCAGTGGCATATTTTCTCCATTCGCTTTTCTAAGTGTTTGTTTCTCAGGGGGAGTTTTAAGTAACCGAGCAAGGATCATTGCCTGCGACTTGCTAATCCTCCCCTCGCTGCAGCAGAGACGATTGGAAATCCCTAAGAAATCAACAGATAGTAGCTCCCAAGTGGTGAGCAGTGAGCTCAGAAGACTCAGGGCTGCAGCGGCCAAGGTCATTAAGCGGCCAGCTCTCTCTGCTGCCATTGGAAGGAGGTGTGGAACTGTGCTAGCAGGAGAGGTGGGCTTTTACCTTCTGGAAAATGTGCAGGGAAGAAATCTGGGCAGGTAGACAGGTCTGGGGGCCCCTGCCTCCTCCTTCCCCTGCTGGAAACTCATGCACAGATGCCCAGGGAGGAGGAACCACTTTGGCCACCTCTTGGCGACCTCTTCTGTCTCCTTCTTTTTTGGGCTCATTGTTTTCTAGTTGTTTTAATTAGCACCTGTGTCTTTAAGGAAGTTGAGTTGGCATAGGGGAGCCTCAGATAGAGCTCACCAGAGCACCTGCACTGGCCCAAGATGCGGAGAGAGGACTCTGGAGATTGCCACCCACTGGCCTGAGCACCCCGTCTCCTGTACCGATTGAAGGAGGTGTGGCTTGCAGGGACCCTGTTGTGAGGCCGTGTGACGGGGGTGCTGGCCGGAGTGGGGCCTGGCCTGCCCTGCCTGCAGTGAGCCTCGTCCTGATTTGTGATGGGAGGAAGGTGTGCTGTCTGAGGAGGTGGCAGCTGTGGACAGAGCACGATATCCTTGTATCTGAAGGTGGAGCCTGGGGGATCCATAATTCCACCTGGCAATAGGCTTGAAGCTCTTTCCCCCCCTCCCCGCAATTTCATTCTAGAGATCAAGAAGCTGAGGGCCAGAGAGGTAGAGTTACCTGCCCACAGTCACGCAGCTAGGAAGGGACAGGACTCAGGCAAAAGGTCAGGTCTGGGCAGCACCCTGTCCTGAGAGGTGGCTTGGCATGGTGTAGGGCTGACTGGACAGGGATGTCAGACACTGGGGTCCCAGACTTGGGACCTGGAACATCTCTGAGGTTCCTTATTTAAAGGAACTGTGCCTGCATGCTCAGTCATGTCCCATTCTATACGACCTTATGGACTGTAGCCCACCAGGCTCCTCTGTCCACGGGATTTCCCAAGCAAGAATACTGGAGTGAGTCGCCATTTCCTCCTTCAGGGGATGTTCCTGACCCAGGGATGGAACCTGTGTCCCCTGCGTTGGCATGTGGGTTCTTTACCACTGAGCCACCAGGGAAGTCCATTTAAATAATTTGTTGTTGTTCAGTCACTCAGTTGTGTCTGACTCTTTGCGACCCCATAGACTGCAGCACCCCAAGCTTCCCTGTCCTTCACCATCTCCTGGAGTTTGCTGAAGTTCATGTCCATTGAGTCTGTCATTTAAAGAACAGACAGAGTCAAATCTGTCTTGTCTACCTTATGGGGCTGTTGTAGAATAGGAAATGAGAGAAGATCCAGGAAGGTACTTGGAATGCTGCAAAGAATCTCCTCCTTCCCATTACCCCCCAACCCCTCTGACTGCCTCCCACCCTTCCCAGTCATGTTTAAAGGCCTGTACCCTGGAGAGGAAAGTGGGTAGAGATGGGTAGGTCTCCCCCACAGAGGGAAGGGGCGGAATGTCAGGGAAGACTCAATGCTTGAGTCCATGCAGAGCCCTGGAGATGGCTTTTGGCTTCTGGCTGTGGACAGAAGGTCTAAGACCAGTTGGATCATGGGCTAGACCAGACCTCTGCTTCCTTCCTTTTCTTTCCAGCTCTTTGCAGGAAGCTCATCAAACAGTCCTGAGTCCCTTTTGTCCTGCCAGAGTCCCAGCTGTTTGTCCATGGCACAATGAAGGCTGGGCTGGGAGAGGTGGGGTGTGGGGTGCCCATCCTGGGACCTCAGTCCAGAGCCCCTTCCCCATTCTCCCTTTCTCCATAAGGGCTCACACCTGCATTGCTCCTGTTCCCCCACTGCCCTCCCTCCCCTCTGGATCAACCTCCCAGAGGTCAATGGCAGAAAGGAGGGGGGAGAAACAGAAATGATGATGACTTTGATTTTCTTCTGTCGGAGCCTGGGGAGGGTGGTTGTTTTGCTTCCTGGACCTCAGTGGAGAATTCTCTGCCAGACAATCATCTCGGTGCTTTCATTGCTTTCTGATGCTCCTCTAACTGCACAGGGTCGGCTATTAAATGGTCATCAAACCTCAGCCTCTATCCCATCAATAGTCATAAAGTTGGGGAGATAAAAGCCATCAGTTTTCCATTATAGCTGAAAGCAACACTGTAGATAGCTATTTTCTGAATGCTGCAGATAGATGTATTTTAACTCGAGCAGGGTTTGCAGTGGCCCCCAGCTCAGCTGTGGGTCCTGCTGGGCCCACAATAACCTGTCAGGTGGTTAAAATGGGGACGGGGCCAGGCCTTTCTCTCTCTTTGTCTTCTTTCTCCTGGGAGGATTGAAACACACATCCTCAGGTATAGGGTGCTGTGTGGGGGCTGCGGAGGGTAGGACTGGGGGCTTCTTCCCTTGGTTTTGACCAGATGCTGTGCATAAATGCCAGGGTTGTCATCTGCTCATTCTAATGAGAAATGACCCATCTTTGCCTGAGCTTGGGCTGTGGGCAACCTGGGGGGCTGGATCCAGAGTAGGTGCCTGGTAAGTTGATAGGGGGTCAGGGATTGCAGAGAGCTTCCGAGGTGGCTCAGCAGTGAAAAAAAACCTCCTGCCAACGCAGGAGATACGGGTATGATCCCTGGGTCGGGAAGATCCCTGGAGAAGGAAATGGCAACCCACTCCAGTATTCTTGCCTGGAGAATCCCATGGACAGAGGAGCCTTGTGGGCTACAGTCCATGGGGTCACAAAAGAGTCGGACATGACTGAGCGCGTGTGTGAGTGCATGTACACACACACAAACACACACACACACACACACGTGGGGCCGGGGCTGGCTCTGGGGAATGGGAATGTCTGCAGCCTGTGGAAGCTGGGAGATGGATGCGGACCGTCGGGAGGGTGGCTGCTCCTGATATACAGTCTCTGCAGCTCCTCCCAGATGAGCAGGCCATTTGGAAATGGATTTTGCAATCTAACAGCTTGGCAGTGAGCAGCCATCAGATATGTCCTCCGAATGAGCTTTTCAAAGCACTCAATCCCAGGACCCTTCTGCCTCTGGTATCAGAAGAATCTAGGATCTGAGACCCCCCATCTCAGACTCCTGCCTGCAGCCTCCTCTGCTGGCCTCCTGCCAGGCGCCTGGACCCCAGCCTCCCTGGATGTGTAACTTGTCTCTGCTCTCCCTGCCTCTGGGGTCCAGTGGGAACCGGCTCCCCTGCCTAGGCCTTCCTGCTAATGAAATGGAAGGAGCCTGTTGATCTTAGCAGACCCTTTGAGGTCACCGGCTCTTTGAGGTTTCTCTGTCTTCCTGGAGGCTGTGTTCTCTGTTCCCAACACCCGCTTGTCTCAGCACCCTTCAGAGCTCTTCTTAGAATGCACTGCAGTTGTAACGTGTGGATTTCACTGGACAACAATCCTGGGTCAGATCGCATTTCCTGATCTTTCTTAGTCGCTCCAGCTTCTCCCCGCCCCAGCCTGGCTGGCAGGAAATGCAGCCCCAGTGAATGTAGCTTCCTTGTCTGTGCCGCCTCCGCCCCACTCCCCGGGATCTAGGCTCAGGTGTGGGAAGCCTCCAGGGGTGAGGAGCTGATGGTCCACCCTGTGGTATTGCCCTGCCCACCAGCCTTACCGTGTGGCCCAGACGCCCGCCCCTAGCCCCCACAGTTGTCATCTCCACTCACCCCAGACTTGCTCAGAGAGACCCTCCACCAGGCACTACCCTCAAGGCCGTGGGGCTCCCAGTTCAACATCCCCTGGGGGTTCCTCACAAGGGCTCGAGGAGCCCAGGTTTCCTTTAACTTGGGGAATGGCCTTCTCTCTAGCTCCAGTGGGCTTCTCTGCCTTCCCTCTCCATCACCAAGCCCTGGCACCTCCTCTTCTTGGTTTGCCTTCCCAAGGCTTCTGAAAATAAGCCCTCCTCTGGGACTTCCCTGGTGGGTCCAGTGGTTAAGAATACGTCTTGCAGTGCAGGGTTCAATCCCTGGTCGGGGAACTAAGATCCCATATGCCCTGTGGCAACTAAGCTGGCATGACATGACTAGACAATGAGAGAGTCCCAACAAAGAGCTCGCATGGCACAAGCAAGATCCTGCATGCTGTACCTGAGATGGCACAGCCAAGTAAAACAAGCGGCAGGGACATTCAGGCCTCCCGGCCTCAGATGCCTGCTCTCCTTCGCAAGGGAACGTGTGAATATCGGGGGAGGAAGGTGAGAGCACCTGTCATTATTTCAGTTCATCTTCGGTGTCTTCTGCATTAAGCTCTTCTGCCTGCAGCTGCCATGTGGCCTGCACACTGTGCCAGCACACAGACCCCTGCCCCTAGCCCAGGGCTGGCATGATGCAGGGTGCCAGAAATGCTTGGTGAATCCTAAATGCTCTCTGTGGCCTGCAACAGAGATTGCAGGAGGTAACTTAACCTTTTCTTAATGACACAGTGCTCTCCTTGACTACCAGTTAATTCACACAGATGGCACCCACTATGCCTTAGGTATTTCTTACAGGAGACTGTTGGCCCCTGTACTAATTAGCCTTAGACACTGTGAATCTTGAGTCACTGTGTTTTGCTTTTCTAGAATTTCTGTCTTATCCCCTGTGTCTGCCGTCACTCCTTGCTGAAGGTTCTCCCTGCCCCTGGGAGTTTTCCTCTGTCCCCTGTTTTCTTTCCCTGCTTTTCTCTGGAACAGAAAAACCAGATCACCTGTGTGTTCAGATTATCTATGCACTAAGCACCATTAGACCTGAAGCGAAGTGATAAAGGATTTTCTTAGGAGTAAAATATCTGTTTTAGTGTATAAACAGTATACTCTCCACTCAGGCGGCTTCCTTGTTCTTGGCGGGCTGCCTGAGAAGTGACCTACAAAAGTGCTGTTACGGTAGAGCCTTTCAGATTAAAAAAATATATTTTAAGATGAAGGGACACAAGAAAAGGGACACAAGAAAAGGGACACGAGAGGATATTAAGGACTTTTGGAATGAGAGTTGGCCACACAGATGGCTAAGGAGAGGCGAACTCTGTTCTCTTTGCAAAGGACATGGCCAAATCTTCATCATTGGTGGTTTTCCCTGTTGACCTTGGGCAGCAGCACAATTCCACCTTTTTTGTCACAGACAGTGGGCCTGGGGATTCGGATGAGGGGGGTTTGGGCCTAGGAGGGGTGACGGTTTTCCCACCAGCAGCGGATATCGTCTCATCCAGGGCTGTTGCTTATGCATCGTGTGACAAGTGAGCACCTGAGTTGGCGATGGTGGCAGTGAGGCTTGACCCAGGCAGGGTGCTGTAAGGACCAGGTAGAGAGAGTGCATGGCCAAGGGCCTCTTTTCAGAAAGTTAAAAAAAAAATTAATTGAAATATAGTTGATTAACAATGTTGTATTAGTTTCTGAGGTGCACTATATATATGTACACACACACACACATTCTTTTCTTTTTCATATTCCTTTCCATTATGATTTATCACAGGATATTATCTATAGTCCCTCTGCTATACAGTAGGTCCTTGTTGTTTATCTATTTTACGCCTGCGTGCATGTGAGCTAAGTCGTTTTAGTCACGTCCGACCCTTTGTGACCCTATGGATTGTAGCCCGGCAGGTTCTTATGTCCATGGGATTTTCCAGGCAAGAATACTGGAGTGGGTTGCCATTTCCTTCTCCAGGAGACCTTCCTGACGCAGTGATTGAACCCATGTCTCATGTCTGCTGCATTGGCAGCCGGGTTCTTTGCTGGTGCCACCTGGGAAGCCCATTTTACATAGAGTAGTGTGTATGTGTTAACCCCAAATCCCTGTTTTACCCCTCCCCCTTTTTCCCTTTGGTAATCGTAAGTTAGTTTGCAATGTCTGTGGATCTGCTTCTGTTTTGTAAATAGGTTCATTTGTGTTGTATTTTAGATTCCGCATTTAAGTGATATCGTATGGTATTTGCCTGTGTCTGGCTTACTGCACTTAGTATGATAGACTCTAGGTCCACCCAGCTTGCTGCAAATGGCACTAGTTCCTTCCTTTTTGTGGCCTAGTAACACTCTATTGTATGTGTGTACCACACCTTCTTTACCCTTTCATCTGTCAATGGACTTTAGGTTGCTTCCATGTCTTGGCTATTATAAACAGGGTAGCAATCAACATTAAGGTGTGTGTATCTGTTTGAATTATAGTTTTGTTCAGATGTAAGCCCAGGAGTGGGATTGCAGGATCATATGGTGACTCTATTTGTAGTTTTTTAGGGAACCTCCATACTATTTTCCATAGTGACTGTACCACTTTATATTCACATGAGGGAAGTGTGAGCTGGGGTGCTTTCAGTAGCTTGGTGGATGGGATGAGCCCTGGACCAGAAACCCTGGGTCCTGCTCCTAAACCAGCCCCTTCTCTCTGGGAAACCTCAGGGGTGCTCTGTATCCTCTCAGCATTGGCTCCTTTATCTGAAAGGCAAGGGGATGAAGGAAATGATGCTTATCCCAGCTTACATGCTGCATTGACTGTGACTTGCCATCTTACCAGGATTTGGGCAGGAGAGAGGGAAGTATGTGATGGAGAAGAACTGTGGGGTCGGGGCATTGGTAAGCTTCCTGCCACCCAGCGAGGTCCAAAGTGTCTTTGTCTCATGATTTGTAACTTTATATGGGAAGATGCGGGTGGAGGGTGTGTGCCCTCAGGAGGGAGGTTCAGGGACAGAAATACCGGGTGAGGCGCCACTGGATCAGCTGAGCCGTTGGGAGAAGTGCTTTCTGCTTGGATGACTGTGCAAGGCCAGACTCAACCTCTCTGGTGCGTGGACAGGAGCAGAAACAGGGGCTTCTGCGGAGCAGCTTCCTCGTTTTTGGAGTGAGGAGGGGTTGGGCTGACTGGTCTCCAAGGTCCCTCCTGACCCCAAACACTGAGAACCAGAGAAATACCTTTACACTTCCCCCTCTTGCCAGGAAGAGAGGATGTGGGGGGTCTGCCCACTGGCCCATCCCCTCTTTAGATTTCTTGGTTGGGGTCCAGATGATGGGTCATCCTTCCAGAGCATCCTGGGTGGTGCAGTTCCCTTTCTAGGTTGTCCATCTCTGAGAGCAGGGCCCTGGGTCTGTGGGAGCAAACAGGAGGAAAGAGCTATTCTCTGGTGACTCCGCCCAGGGGGTGCCCTTTGGGGATGGTGGTGGGAGGAAGAGAGGTACAAGCATATATGTTCTCTTTGATGGTTGGATAGAATCACTGCCTCAATGGACATGAGTTTGAGCAAACTCCGGGAGATAGTAAAGGACAGGGAAGCCTCGAGTGCTGGAGTCCATGGGGTTGCAAAGAGTCAGACACGATGTGACTGAACAACAACAGGATTTATGTATTTATTTTTGGCTGCGCTGGGTCTTCGTTGCTGCACTCAGGCTTTCTCCAGTTGCAGCCAGCGGGGGCTACTCTCTAGTTGCAGTGCGAGGGCTTCTCATGTTGGTGGCCCGTGTTGCAGAGCACGGGCTTTAGGCCGAATGGACTGCAGTGGTTGCAGCATGTGGGCTCTACAGTGCTGGCTCAGTAGTTGTGCACGGGATTAGTTGTGCAAGCGTGTGTATTCTCTGGGGGATGAGTGTGTGTTCAGAGGAGGGTGCATGAGCAAAGGAAAGTGTGTGTCCCCATGTGAGAGGGAGCTTCTATGGGAGAGCAGGTCTGTGAATTTTATCAACCCACTCTCTCAGTTTCTCTGAACTGTAGATGCTACTTCTGTAAAGAAATTGCCATCCTCTTTAATAATAATGAAACCCAGGCTCTCCACAGTAAAAGGTGGGGAGGTCTCCTGGCCCCTACCCTCCTCTCCTGGGCCCCCCTTCCACTGGGGCTCTCTCTGGGATGACCACCAACACTTCCTTCCTGTGATGGGGTGGGGGAAGCCCTGCTTGCCTTTAATATTCAAGCTCCAATGGTGGAGCCTCTCCACTTTCTAAAACCTCACAGCCCAACTAGGATCAGTTGTTAATGACACTTAAATAAAAAGAGACTTAGGGAAGGGAACACAGAGGTTAGCCTGAACCTGGGGTGTATCTGTTTTCCTGAGACCAAGCGTCTCTCTGCCTTATCTCCATCGTACTTTGGTCTTGGGCTACCCCACGTGGCAGGTGCCACTTGGCCTGGGCACAGGCCTTAGACTCTGCTGGCCAGACCCCGGGAGGCCTGGCTGCCCAAGGGGACAAGTCCCTTCCCCTTATTGCTGCTGTTAGGGATACCACTGCCTGGGGAGACCAGTCTTGCCCAGAAGGGTGTGCCTTCCAAGGTAGGTGACATTGACAGAGCTGTGTGTTAGGTACCTGTCACTGAGGACCTGTCATACTCAGTTAGCCTCAAGTGCTCTTATTTATTTATTTTTACTTTTAAGATTTTTTTTGGGCAATGTGGATCACAATAAACTGTGGAAAATTCTGAAAGAGATGGGAATACCAGACCAACTGACCTGCCTCTTGAGAAACCTGTATGCAGGTCAGGAAGCAACAGTTAGAACTGGACATGGAACAACAGACTGGTTCCAAATAGGAAAAGCGGTACGTCAAGGCTGTATATTATCACCCTGCTTATTCAACTTATATGCAGAGTATATCATGAGAAACACTGGGCTGGAAGAAGCACAAGCTGGAGTTAAGATTGCTGGGAGAAATCTCAATAACCTCAGATATGCAGATGACACCACCCTTATGGCAGAAAGTGAAGAGGAACTAAAAAGCCTCTTGATGAAAGTGAAAGAGGAGAGTGAAAAAGTTGGCTTAAAGCTCAACATTCAGAAAACTAAGATCATGGCATTCGGTCCCATCACTTCATGGGAAATAGGTGGGGAAACAGTGTCAGACTTTGTTTTTTTTGGGTTCCAAAATCACTGCAGATGGTGACTGCAGCCATGAAATTAAAAGACTCTTACTCCTTGGAAGGAAAGTTATGACCAACCTAGATAGCATATTCAAAAGCAGAGACATTCAAGCAGAGACATTCCTTTGCCAATAAAGGTCCATCTAGTCAAGGCTATGGTTTTTCCAGTAGTCATGTATGGATGTGAGAGTTGGACTGTGAAGAAAGCTGAGCGCCGAAGAATTGATGCTTTTGAACTGTGGTGTTGGAGAAGACTCTTGAGAGTCCCTTGGACTGCAAGGAGATCCAGCCAGTCCATTCTAAAGGAGATCAGTCCTGGATGTTCTTTGGAAGGACTGATGCTAAAGCTGAAACTACAATACTTTGGCCACCTCATGTAAAGAGTTGACTCATTGGAAAAGACTCTGATGCTGGGAGGGATTGGGGGCAGGAGGAGAAGGGGATGACAGAGGATGAGACGGCTGGAGGCATCACCGACTTGATGGATGTGAGTCTGAGTGAACTCTGGGGGTTGGTGATGGATTGGGAGCCTGTGATGCTGCAATTCATGGGGGCGCATGAATTGCAGAGAGTCAGACATGACTGAATGACCGAACTGAGACCATTTTTAAAGTCTTTATATTGAATTTGCTATATATAATTGGACTTCCCTGGTGGCTCAGATGGTAAAGAATCTGCCTGCAATGCAGGAGACCTGGCTTCAGTCCCTGGGTTGGGAAGATCCCCTGGAGAAGGGAATGGCTACCCACTCCAGTATTCTTGCCTGGAGAATCCCATGGACGCAGGAGCCTGGTGGACTATAGACCATGGGGTTGCAGAGTAGGACATGACTGAGCGACTAACACTTTCACTGCTTCTGTTTTATGTTTTTTTTTTTTTTTCATCTGTAAGGGGAATGTGAGATCTTAGCCTTCTGACCAGGGAAGCTTCCCCTGCATTGGAAGGTGACGTCTTTTTTTTTTTTTTAAACTATTTTGTGTTGGGGTATAGCTGATTAACAAACAATGTTGTGATAGTTTCAGGTGAACAGTGAAAAGACTTGGTTATACATACACCTGTATCCATTCTCCCTGAACCCTTCCCCACCGCCCCCCGCCATATCCAGTCTGCCATATAACATTGAGCAGAGTTCTATGTGCTATATAGTAGGTCCTTATTGGTAACCCATTTTAAATATAACAGCATGCAGATATCCATGCAACTCCCTAACTATCTGGAAGGTGAAATCTTAACCACTAGACCACCAGAGAGGTCCCTCAAGTGCTCTTTACAATGCGACTATTATTTCTCTGTGCTCACATAAGGGCACTGTGGGCCAGAGACTTTTAAGTGACTTGCCCAAGATGACACAGGATATAGGGTGGAGCAGAAGTTTGAAGCAGGGCTGGCTCCAGAGGCTGTGTTGTCACAGTTACCATGCAGGGTCTCCACATGGGTCTCCCCATTTCCATTATTTGTAGCTCTTATTAAAAGGCTGATTCCCAGATCCCTCCTAAAACCTTTTGAGACAGCTTCCTGGATTCGGGGCCCAGAGATCCAATTTCCCCATGGCTTCCTGGGTGATTATCTTCACTGTGAAAGTTCAGAACCAACCCTTGCTGGAACCCTGGCACTGGGTCTGCTCTGGGGCCTCTGCCTGGCATTGGCAGGGTAAGGGAGCCAGTAGAGAAGATTCTGGATGTGCAGTGACAAACAAATCCACTTTGTAGGCAAATATATGGGGAAAAAATGGAAATAGTGACAGACTTTATTTTCTTCTTGGGCTCCAAAATCACTGCAGCCATGAAATTAAAATATGCTTGCTTCTTGAAAGAAAAGCTATGACAAACCTAGACAGCGTATTAAAAAGCACAGACATCACTTTGCCCAGAAAGGTCTGTATAGTCAGAGCTATGGTTTTTCCAGTAGTCATGTATATCCATACATGAGAGTTGGACTGTAAATAAGGCTGAGTGCCGAAGAATTGGTGTTTTTGAATTGTGGAGCTGGAGAAGACTCTTGAGAGTCCCTTGGACAGCAAAAAGATCAAACCAATCCATCCTAAAGGAAATCAGTCTTGAATATTCATTGAAAGAACTGATGCTGAAGCTTAGGCTCCAATACTTTGGGCACCTGATGTGAAGAGCTGACTCATTAGAAAAAGCCCTGATCCTGGGAAAGATTAAGGGCAGGAGGAGAAGGGGACGACAGAGGACGAGATGGTTGGATGGCCTCATTGACTCAATGGATGTGAGTTTGAGCAGACTCTGGCAGATGGTGAAGGACAGGCAGGCCTGGCCTGCTGCAGTCCATGGGGGTCACAGAGTCAGACCCGACTGAGCAACCAAACCACCACAACAAAGGTGCACCTGTGAGTAGGAGTTTATTTGCTGTGTCTCCTCCTTCTCTGTGTTCTCTAGGATTCTTCCAATGGTGGAAGGAGGCCGCCTGGGCTGGAGAGTGGCCCAGATTTATCTGCCATTTGCTTGTGTGGAACATCCAAAAACTTTTGTTTTAATATCCAGCTGGCGTTTTTACTATTAAAATGACCCCTGCCTATTTATCCTTTGGAAAGCAATCAAAATATTTGCCGTGAATCCACACAGTTGGTGGCAATGGGATGCCAGTGCAGAGAGACCACTGTGGCGTGAACAGAACACACGGATGGACCTCAGCCTTGAAGATGGGGCTCTGCGCAGTGTGGAGGCTGCTGCTGGTGGCCACACAAGACTGGGCAGCATTCTTGCGTGAGTCTAGCTGGCTCCTGACACAGCCAGTCTGCTGCCAATTGCAGCATCCCTCGCTCCCATGCTGGGGCACGCCTGGCCCTGGGGTGACGCAAGATTGGAGTCTGGGAACCAGAAGAAGTGAAGCTTAGGGCCCATAGCTGTCCTTGCACAGGGGGAGAGCACAGTGGGAATCACTCCCCTAGGGCATCAGGGCTGCAGGTCCTGGGGTCTGTGCTGGAGGCGCCCAAATCCTCTCCCAGCATGGGCAGGGTAGTCTCAGAGACTGAGACACTGGAGAGTAAAAGCCTATTCTTGGAGGAGTGGCTGTTCAGGCCAGATACAGAGGGTCTCAGCCTGCATCTGAATCACGCTGACATTGGGAGTAGGTGAGGTCAAGTGCTTGCTGTAAGGAGGAGATGGGTGAATGCAAGTGTGTTGAATAGCCCTTCCCCAAACTCCAGAAGGTTCACCTGGAACCCCAGAATGTGGCTTTATTTGAATAGGGTCTTGGCTTCCCTGGTGGCTCAGACAGTAAAGCGTCTGCCTGCAATGCGGGAGACCCGGGTTCGATTCCTGGGTCGGGAAGATCCCCTGGAGAAGGAAATGGCAATCCACTCCAGCACTCTTGCCTGGAAAATCCCATGGATGGAGGAGCCTGATAGGCCACAGTCCATGGGGTCGCAAAGAGTCAGACAAGACTGAGCGACTTCACTTTCACTTTCTTTCTTTGGCAGATGTAATTAATAAGGATGAGGCCACACTAGGTTAGTGTGGACTCTAAATGCCAATTGCAGCATGCCAGTTGGGCTTCCCTTGTAGCTCAGTTGGTAAAGAATCTGCCTGCAGTGCAGGAGACCCGGGTTCGATCCCTGGGTTGGGAAGATCCCCTGGAGAAGGAAATGGCAACCCACTCCAGTATCCTTGCCTGGAAAATCTCTTGGACAGAGGGGCCTGGTGGACTGCAGTCCATGGGGTTGCAAAGAGTCAGGCACGACTGAGTGACTAACACTAACACTAACTAACACTAAAGAAGGACGGGGCAGACAGACAGACAGGGAGAAGGATGGAGGCAGAGAGATGGGAACGATGCAGTTTCAGGCCAGGAAACCCCGAGCATCCCTGGGAGCCACCAGCTGCTGTGAGAGGTGGGGAAGCCCCCTCCCCTGCTGCCACCTTGATCTCAGGCTTCTAGTTTTCAGAACTGAGAGAGAATTAATTCTTGTTATTTCTCCTGGTGGCTCCAGTGATAAAGAATCTGCCTGCAATGCGGGAGACCTGGGTTCAATTCCTGGGTCAGGAAGATCCCCTGAGAAGGGAATGGCAACCCACTCCAGTATTCTTGCCTGGGGAATCCCACGGAGAGAGGAGCCTGGTGGACTACAGTCCATGGGGTCTCAAAGAGTTGGAAACGACTGAGCGACTAATGCTTTCACTACACTGAGTCCCTCGGTTTGTGGTGACTTGCCATGAGAGCCCTGGAATATGAACACACTAAAACAGGGTCTCCCACACCTCCCCAGGGGAGTCATCAGCCAGAGAAAGACCGAGACCCCCAAGGCTGGTGGGCCCAGGCAGAGTTCATGACCATCAATTTCCCATGAGAGAGAGGAGGGACCTCCAGTGAGCAGGTGCTGCATGGAAGGGTGGAGAATGCTAAGGGGGGATTTCTAAGGAAGGGAGAGGGTGTGGGAGGGTGGGTTCCAGGCCACTTGATTGGGTGAGGTTGGGCTGGGGTCTGTTGTGCAGTGTGTGAGGGGTCACTGTGGTTTCCTGGACAGAGAGAGGAGCCGGAGAAAGACCACCATTTTGAAGGCAAAGACCAAGAAAAGCAGATGTGCTGTAGGCCTATAAGGGACCAGTCTTCCTCATGACAACAAAGCCCAGTGACTCTTGAGGGGGAAGGGAAACAGGAGGAATAGGTTCAAGGTCAGGCAGCTACTGGCTCTGCCCTCATGGCTGTGACCCCACCGTGAGGCCTCTCTCTTGGCTTCTGCTGCCCCCATCATACCCAACCCCAGTGGGTGATGTCCTTCCCACACAGGAGCCGCGGTCCAGGCCTATCTGCCCCTCTGAGAGGACCAGTGGCCTTGGGCTTGCACCCCAGACAGACCAGGCTTCAAGTCCCAGCCCCCAGCACTTCCCAGGCATGCTCAGTCGTTTCTCCAGGCCTTGGTTTCCTTCTCTGTCTGGTGGGGGATTTTATGAGGATTAAAGCCGTTAATACTTTCAGAGGTGCTTAGCGGACACACAGCAGATGCTTGGAATTGTTAGCTATTATTATTTACTATTAGTTCAGTAGGTCTCAGTAAGGACTGAGATGGAAATAATTATAGCAAACATAAACTGCATAAAAATGTAGGAGACATAAACTGCATTAAAAAACCCACGGGTTTCCATAGTGCAGGTTTCAGATTCCAAGTGTCTGGGCTGGCTCAGCTCCTTGTGGCACTCCCCGGGCTGGGCATAGGGATTCCGTGAAGGTTTCCACCTGGCTGCCTACCTCGGAGCCTCTCAGCCCCGAGTGTGTAGTTGTGTGTGTGTGTGGGGCAACAGCCGGTTTCCTTGTGGTGCGAGCAGGGCTTGCTCTTTGTTGGGAGCTGGATTGAAACAACCCAGCCCTAATGCCTCAGTTTGGGGCTCAGAAACCTCCTTTGGGATGAACTAACTAGTATTAAGGGCTTCCCAGGTGGCTCAGTCGGAGAAGGCAATGGCACCCCACTCCAGTACTCTTGCCTGGAAAATCGCATGGACGGAGGAGCCTGGTAGGCTGTAGTTCATGTGGTCGCTAAGAGTCGGACATGACTGAGCGACTTCACTTTCACTTTTCACTTTCATGCATTGGAGAAGGAAATGGCAACCCACTCCAGTGTTCTTGCCTGGAGAATCCCAGGGACGGGGGAGCCTGGTGGGCTGCCGTCTATGGGGTCGCACAGAGTCGGACACGACTGAAGCAACTTAGCAGCAGCTTAGCAGCAGGTGGCTCAGTGGTAAAGAATCTGTCTGCCATTGCAGGAGATGCAGGTTTGATCCCTGGGTCGGGAAGATCCCCTGGAGCAGGAAATGGCAACCCACTCCAGTATTCTTGCCTGGGAAACCTCATGGATAGGGGAGCCCGGTGGGCTACAGTCCATGTGGTCTCAGAGTCAGACACGACTGAGTACGCACTCACTACTACAGCTGGTATTAATACAGATGATGTTAATCATTGACTCCCCAACTTCTCCCAGCTGGCATGCTGTGCTCTGAAGTTGGAAGCTTGGGTGGTATCTTGTTGTCATTTGTGGCCATTGCTGCCACCTTCTGCTTTCCTTTAGAGCAGGAGGGGTCAAAAGCAATGGGTGTTGAGAAGGTCTGCTGTATGAGGGAGAGTGGGAGAAAGTCCTAGCCTGGAAGGTAGGTGTCCAGAGATTGTGTCTGGGCCATGGCTCCATTGCAGCAGGTTGTGGTAGCCTGGTCAACACTGAGTGTGGCCCACAGAGACTTCTACCAGGAATGACACTCTTTGGGATGCCATTACGTGTGCTACCTGGATTCAAGCCTAGAAGGTGGGTCGGGGGATCCTCTGCCAACTCCTGAGTGTCCCCCAGAACATAATTATTTTTGATTTCATTTCTGTTCAGTTTTATGCACATGGAATTACCATTGTCTTAGAGTCCTGGACACCTTCATTAAAATGGCAGCCTTCACCCCTTACCGATCCTTTGCCAACAGATCACCAGCCACCTGATTTCTAATTGCCATTCCCAGTTTGCCTCCTGGTTTGAGGGGGTTCTGCCTAAGATCTTCTAACAGTCTGTCCACCTACTATTTGTAGACCTCCTACTGCAGAGGAATGAAGCTGGGTAGTCAAGGGATAGCTCCCCTGTCAGCTGTACAACTGGTCTACCTTCCTCATTGCCACATTCATTCACATATATTAAAACCCACTGTACCCCATTTCCAATGCGGTGGTAGATTCTACTTTTTCTTTTGAACCCCAGTATCACTCCCAGAAATACCCAGATGAAATTCAGGTTACCTTTAAGGACATCTAGGCCAAGGGGCAGCAGGAAGGGCCACCATGAATTGCCAGGCCCCATGAAGACCATCTATGGGAGGATGCTGTCAGGCTCTCCTGCCTGTGCAGGAATCTGAAGGACTCTGCCCCCTGGGGACTGGGGCTCAGACATCATCACCCTGATGAACTGATATCTTCAGGCTTTGTGCCTCTTGGGGTGTCCTCTGGTGGCTCTCCTTGAGCAGACCCTGGTGACACATGGTTCCTCTTGTGTCCTGGTGGGTCTGGGTCATGGTTTGCAGCTTTCTGCCCACCGTGCCCATCAGCATCCATTTCTCCTGCCCTGTTTGACTCCTGTACCAGGGCCATGTCTGTCAAGTCAGCCCTGCTGTGTGCCAGCTGCCGTGGGGGGTCCACCTTCATTGACACACTGAAATGCTGCCTCCTCCCTCCACCCTAGGAGCAAGGAGGATAATGTTTGAGCCCAGGTCCCAGAGAGCAGTCCTTCAGATTCTTGCACAGGAAGGTAATGTTCTTGCCCAGCAAGAGCCTGCCACAGGGGCAGCCTTCAGGAACTGGCGTTTGTTTTACAGGAAGTGCTGGATGTCCAGTGGTGTTATGGTCAAGCCACTTTCTAGCCTAATGGGAAGAGGACAGAATGAGCAGCTGGGGTTGATAGGGTGAGGACACTACCTTAATTTTAGAATTCCCCTGGGGGCTTAGAACTTTCCAAGTGGGCCTGGGGAGCCCTGCCCCTGAACTCACTGGAGAGAATGAAGGCTTGATGGTGAACCCTGTCTTAGCTCATTTGAGCTGCTATAACAGAAATACCATATACTGGATGGGGGGTAGTGCTTATAAACAACAAACATTGATTTCTCACAGTTCTAGAGGCTGGGAAGCCCAAGATCAAGGCACAGGCATTGGTGTCTGGTTAGGTCCACTTGCTAGTTCATATTTGGCTGTCTTCTCACTGTGTCCTCACATGGTGGAAGGGACAAGCTCTCTGGATCTCTTTCATAAGAACATGTATAATAATTATTTTGTTCCTGGTAATTGCCAGTGTTACCACTAACCAATGTTGCTTAGTCACTAAGTCGTGTCCAACTCCTTTGCAACCGCATGGACTGTAGCCCGCCAGGCTCCTCTGTCCATGGGATTTCCCAGGCAAGAACACTGGAGTGGGTTGCCATGCCCTCCTCCAGGGGATCTCCACCCAGGGATTGAGACTGCATCTGCTGCAGTGCAAGTGGATTCTTTACCTCTGAGCTGACAGGGTAGACCCATTAACCAGTGTATACGATTAATATTCTTGTATGCTACTGCAAATGCACTATCATGTTAAAAACTCAACTAATATTGTATGGAAGAAATTAACACAGCATTGTAAATCAACTATACTTCAATAATATCTTTTTAAATTAAAAAAAAAAAAAGAACTTGTATGATATTCATGAGCATGAATGACCCTCATGACCCAATCACCTCCCGAAGTCCCCACCTCCTAAAACCATCATACTGAGGATTGTTTCAATATATAAATTTTGTGGGAACACAAACATTCAGTCTGCAGCTGGCTCCTCAGGGACTTCCTTTTGCCTAAGTTTGCCCATGTGCCCTGGAAAGGCATCTTTCCAGGGTTCTTTGCATCCAAACTCGGGGATGTTACTCCAGTCTCTGCCTCAAGAACCCACTCATTTATATTTTTCCACCGCTGGGTCCACTTCTCTTTCTCTTGTACAGTTGCCATGGTGACTTTCTGTCTCTTCTTGGTCTGCCCCTCCCTGTGTCTCAATTTCCATTCATGGTCTTTTCTTCCCTTTGTACCTTGTACTCCTGTGTCCTGTTCCCTACTTGAACCTCGGCCTTGATAGAGCCCTGCAGAGTATGTGTGAGAGACTCAGTTGAAGCAGTGGGGAATTTTTCTGAGCCCCAGAATCTGCTTATTCTGAAATTGTTGTTGTTCAGTCGCTGAGTTGTGTCTGACTGTTTGTGACCCCATGGACTGCAACATGCCAGGCTTCCTTGTCCTTCATCATCTCCCAGGGTTTGCTCAAACTCACCTCTATTGAGTCAGAGATGATGTCCAGCTTATCTCATCCTCTGTCATCCCCTTCTCATCCTGCCTTCCATCTTTCCCAACTTAAATGCATTCAAACCCTTGATGAGCTCACTAAGAGTCTTCTTGCTCCTTTCCTGGTGTTGTCTTCACATAGAAGTCACCATCTCTTTTCTGCCACTTGGGGATGGACTGCCTTCACACTTGGTCTTCTCAGATGAAGCCATAGGCTCAGGTTCAAATCTCAGAAGCTCCAGGGTTCTAATGTTTCATTGATTTATAGTAGTTTTCAGAGGGCTGGTGGCTAATGCAGTGGGACTCCATAACCACCTACCTTCCCTGAGTCATTTGCCATGTTCCCTCTGATTTCCACCCAGCCCACTCCTCACAGGATGCCTGCAGCTCCCTGTAGTCAACATTGGTACCTGTACCACCATGTGGAAGGGTCATGGCTCCTGGTCCTGTGATGTCAGTCATGGAGCTGACATCTGTTGTGGAACTGGAGCTAGAAGCAGGAAGGACCTGCTCAAGATTCAGGGCTTACAAGTTGGAAGAATGAGAACTTTCTGCCTGGGGATGCTTGTGACCCGTGTGCGTGGCGTCTGTCATGGCCTTCATGTGGGTGTGCAAGTGAGGACACGTGTAAGTGAGCATCCTGCTTGCAGGTGAGACAGAAGACCCGAATTCAGTTCTCTCCTCTCCAAATACTGCCTTCATTTTGTGCGCCTGACCTCAAGCTGACAGGTTGGAACCCCTCAGTTTATAGATTTTATTTTTTCAGGCCATTTTTTGTAAAACACTAACCTCAGCGAAGGAGAAAGAAGAGAAGGGGGAAAAAAAGCTGAGTTCAGCAGCCGGAGTTTGCTGTATTTTTCATCTTGCATCAGCAAGCTGGGACCACAAATAATCTGGTCTTATATGCTTCAGTGATGCCAGTGCCTAAGATTTGGCTCTCCTCCTCGGGCAGTGTATTCCTGGGAGCAGGCACCTCTCTCCTTCCCCTACCTGCTGGCTCCAGTGGCGGGAGGTGGGTGGCTAGGGCAGGGGGTCCAAGTGGGAGGCGGAGCACAGAGGGGAGTGCTGGCCAGCAAGGGGGTGGGTCATTAATTTCTGAATGGTTTCTGGAATCAGCTAAACATTTCCTTTTAACTAGTTTCCCCAGCCTCACATCCTTTGTTAGTTCAGGAAAAATGTCGTTTATAATAGATGTTGCCTTGATGAATTCCTCCCGGGAAGCACAGCGTTCTCATTAGTCTATATAATGAGAAAGACTCCTAGTGGTGGCATAGCTGCCCAGAGATTTGCCTGATCGGAAAAATACTTGTCTCTGCAGTGGGCTCTAGAAGGTTTGGAAAGAGGATGCTGGTGGTGGTGGGGAAGTGACTGAGGGCCCATGGCCCACTGCGGCCTCTGTGTCCGAAGGGGGAAGGTGAGTTCTCCCAGTCCTGTGGGAGAGCAGACCCGAACTCCCGGTCCTTTCTGCGTCTTGCTCAGGCTGGGCTGCAGGGTGCAGGCTACTCTCCCTCTGTCACATCAGCCTTCTGTCCCTGTTCCGGCTCCTGCTCTTACTCTGTCTTCATCATTCCCAGAGAGAAAAAGAATAAACCTGTACAGAGTGAGTTCTGTCTTTCAGAAGTACTTTTGCTTTTATGATTTCACTGTTCACTTTTGCATGTGTGATTTCATTGCCACACTCTTCTGTGTAGGTATCGGAGCCATTGAGGCACTAACAGGTATACTGTGATGTTGCCAGGGTTTATAGCTTGTAGGCAGTGGGCGTTTTGACCCACATACTCTTCCTGACACTGATTTCCTTTGCTCTTCTGCTTGTGTGAGAATGGACAGTTTACCCAGCCTTTCTCCACAGGGACTCATTGAATTTTCCTCTGTGGGTCCTCAAGGCACTTGTTCGTGTTAAGAGTGATGCTTAAGGATATGTGTTAATTCCTGCAGACCACAGGGGCCTCCTTTAGTGAATGGCTGTTGCCAGAGATGGCAAAGATACTTTTCCAAGCTCCTGACAACCAGTGGGCAGGACCTGAGGAGTGGAGGGAGACAGACCCACCCAAGGGCATTCTGGGGGGCTGACCTATCTTAGTGCGAAAGTTAATGTGAAGCTGATGCATTTGCCCTGCTGCCAGCTGCTTGTAACTTTATTTTTCAAGGGGAGGTGTTTCAGAGTTCTTGACTCTTCATGCTTAGACGAAAGTCTGTGCCTTCAGATACAGTCCCCATTCATTTATCCGCTCATCCACCCATCCACTCAAATATCCATTCATCTGCCCCCTCATCCATCCAACCATCCATCCATCCTTCCATCCATTCATCCATCCATTCCCCCCCCCACTCATTCATCCATCCACCCACCCATCCACCCACTCATTCATCCATCCATCCCCCAACCCATGCACCCCCCTCATTCATCCATCCATCCTCCCCACCCACTCATTCATCCATCCATTCATTCATCCATCCATTCACTCATCCATCCACCCACCCATCCACCCACTCATTCATCCATCCATCCCCCCACCCACGCACCCCCTCATTCATCCAGCCGTCCCCCCCTACTCATCCATCCATTCATCCATCCATTCACTCATCCATCCATCCACCCACCCACCCACTCATCCATCTATGCATCTACTCATCCATCATCCGTCCATTCTTTCCTCTCTTTCTCCTTTCCTTCTTCCATCCAATAGCTATTGAGTCTCTATTCAGTGTCAAGCATTACTCCAGGCACGAAGGATTCAAACATGAATAAAGTGTTTGCTGTTCTGAAAGAATTCATAATTTAATTTGAGAAACAGATATAAAAAATACAAATTATGGTATGATTGGGGTGCAAATGTAATAATTGGAGTTTGTGAAACAGGTTCAGAGTTGGGGCAAAGCCTTATGGAAGGTTTTCTGGAAGAGCCCCACCTCCTGAACTGGGTTTGGAAGGGTGAACTGGAAGAGGAGTTAAGGAGCATGTGGTTGGAGGAAGGCATTCCCAACAGAAAGAGACCATAGAATAAGGATCTATGAACCATCATGGTTGGGGAATATGTGCCATTTGCTTTCTCTGCGAGGGTTTGGGCAAGGGAGAGGAAGAGGAGGAGAGGTGAATTGGAGAGGTCATCACAGTCCCAATTATGGGTGGAGTTAGGGTGGCAAATGCTGGGCTCTTGAATCCTAGGAAGTCCTCTCTCAGGGGTCATGAGTGGGGCCATAGTCACCAGAGTCAGAGTAAGTCCCACAAAAAGCTGAGACCCGCAGGCTGGGCACAGTTCTTGGTGCTGTATGGGAACCTTAGTGACTCTTCCCAGAAATGACTAGACCTTTATTTCTGGATGAGGATGCTCACTGTGGGGTAACACGCCCAAGCTTGTACCCTTTGTGATTTGCAGAGCTGGGACTTGAACCCAGGTCATTTGGTGCCTGGCATTTTGCTTTCCATCACTGTGCCCCTCACACTGGTCTGCAGTTTAGGCTGGATTTTCGTCTGTATGTTACATTTCAGGAACTATAATTTGATGTCAGAACCTATCTGAGTCTCTGTAACAAACATGCCCTGGAATCATAGGGTTTGGATGGATGGCGAAGGTCAAGAAACACTCTGTGGAGGTGGGAGGGAGGGGGAAATGCTGGAATTCATAAAGCTGGGGAGAGATCTGGGTCTTTTTAGTGGGAGGTCTTCAGCTTAAAATGGGAAGGATGAAGGCTGAAGGCTGAGAGTGTTCAACTTAGCTCATACATGCCTGATAATTTGCTTCAGTCTTGTCTGACTCTTTGCGACCTTATGGACTGTTGCCCGCCAGGCTCCTCTGTCCATGGGATTCTCCAGGCAAGCATACTGGAGTGGATTGCCATGGCTTCTTCCGGGGGATGTTCCTGACCCAGGGATCAAACCCGCATCTCCTGTGATTCCTGCATTGCTGGCAGATTCTTTACCCACTGAGCCACCAGGGAAGCCCCAACTTAGCTCACGAGCCCTAACGTGTCAGGGTCTTAGGAGTAATCCCCAGGCTTAGGAAGATCACACGAGGGCCTGACCACTGGCCACTGGCCACTGGGACCTTGCCTGCTCCCTGGCCACTGCAGGATCGCCTCTTACCCCTGACTTAATGGACTTGAGGGAGGTGAACCTGGAGCTTTCTGCTCTGGAGCAGGAGAGAGGGTGGCCATAGGGAGGGAGAGAGGGGAGAAGCCAGCCTCCTACCACCAGCACGAACCATATCAGCATTCAGAGAAAGTCCAAAGAAACCTTTCAGCTGACTGGCTACCTAGCTCAAGGCTAACCACACTCTTAACACAATAATAAGTCAATCCTCACTGAATAATTAAATAGAGAGCCTTCATAAGTATTGACTTAATGTGACAGCAAGTCTATAGTGACTCAGGGTTTGCTTATGTAAACACAATCTCTTGTTCAGCTTACTTAGCAGTTCAATGAAATAGAACAGTCCTTCAATTAAAATCAAATGATGCATACGTTTAATTCTTTTCTCCTCTTACCAGGTAATAATAGGTTTGGAACACAGGTGAAGGGATTGTGGGGACGGGAACTGGATAAAAGGACATCTGCCTATCTGTCTGTGTTTTTAGAGAACAGGAAGGACTGTATCCAATGATGGTGTCTAGAGGAAGGATATGGCCTTGGCTCCCATCTCTGGGCCCCGGGTGGGAGATCCACGTGGGCTCAGGTTGGCTTCTGCCCCATCCAGACTCTCTCTGTCTTCTCCTAAAGCAGGCTTCTGTTGGCCACTCTGGTTGGTGTGCTAATCTTTTGATGGTGGCCTGGTTCTAACTGATGGCTTCTGATCACCTGAGGTCCAGTGGCTCCAACCACAGATATCTCCAGGTCATTTTCTTTTCTTTCTTTCTTTTTTTATATTTTATTTATTTGGCTCTGCTGGGTCTAAGTTGTGGCATGCAGGATCTTTGATATTCTGTGTGACATGCAAGATCTTTAGTTGTGGCAGGAGACCTCTTAGTTGCGGCATATGGGATCAGGTTCCCAGACCAGAGTTTGAACCTGGGCCCCCTGCATTGGGGGCATGGAGTCTGAGCCACTGCACCACAAGGGAAGTCCCCTCCAGGTTTTTTTGCTTTTTATTATTATTTACTTTTTGGCTGCGCTGGGTCTTCATTACTTTGCACAGGCCTTTTTCTAGTTGTTACAAGCAGGGGCTACAGTTTGTTACAATACATGGGCTTCTGGTTGTGGTGGCTTCTCTTGTTGCAGAGCATGGGCTCTGGGCATGAGGGCTCAGAAGTTGCGGTACACAAGCTTAGTTGCTTGGTGGAATCTTCTAACGTAGTCCCTGCATTAGCATGCGGATTCTTATCCACTGCACCACTAGGGAAGTCCCTCTAGGTCATTTGCTATTGATGCCCTCATGGCTCACCTGGAGGAGAGAGAGGATCC
Source organism: Bos mutus (assembly GCF_027580195.1). Lineage (NCBI taxonomy): Eukaryota > Metazoa > Chordata > Mammalia > Artiodactyla > Bovidae > Bos > Bos mutus. The sequence continues at coordinate 40,888,793 of NC_091624.1, forward strand.
TGGGTGAGTTTCAGAATCGATGGAAAAGGGGGGTGGCTGATTCCCTGAGATGACACCGGAAGAGAAATAAACCTCCCTCTTTCTGTAGCTTCCGAATGAGGGGACGAAACACTGGGTTGAGAAAAGAGAAGGCCTGGTCAGGGTGGGGGCAGCGGGGTGGAGGGGAAGACCCACTGGCTTTGGAGCTAAGATTTGAAGCTAAGTGTTTTGGGCTTCCCCAGGGGCAAAGAATCTGCCTGCAATGCAGGAGACCCAGGTTCGATCACTGAGTCAGGAAGATCTCTTGAAGGAGGAAATGGTAACCCACTGCAGTATTCTTGCCTGGAGAATCCCATGGACAGAGGAGCCTGGTGGGCTACAGTCCGTGGGGTCACAAAGAGTCAGACACGACTGAGCAACTAAACAACAACAGCAACTTCTGCCTTGCTGCTGTGATGTTAAGTGAGCTGATTAATCTCTTTCTGACTCTATTTCCTTATCTGTAAAGCAGCGGTAATAATGCTAGCTTCAGGGTAAAGCCTGGTGATGTTAGTGGAAGCACTTTGTGTGACCGCATAAATGAAGGAGATGCTTGTTAATAGATCAGAGAGATTTTGTTCCTTTGGCCTGAAGAGAGAGGATGGAGAAGCATCATGGGTGTGCGTGTGCATGCTAAGTCGCTTCAGTCGTATCTGACTCTTTTGCAACCCCATGGACTGTAGTCCACCAGGCTCCTCTGTCTGTGGGATTCTCCAGACAAGAATACTGGGGTGGGTAGCCATTCTCTTCTCCAGGGGATATTCCCAACCCAGGGACTGAACCCATGTCTCTTGTGTCTCTTGCATTGGAAGATGTGTTCTTTACCACTAGTGCCACCTGGGAAGCCCATCCTGAGCATGAAAAGTGAAAGTGAAAGTGTTAATTGCTCAGTTGTGTCCAACTCTTTGCAATCCCATGGACTGTAGCCGACCAGGCTCCTCTATCCATGGAATTCTCCAGGCAAGAATACTGGAGTGGGTTGCCATGCCCTCCTACAAGGGATCTTCCCGAACTTGGAGGTAAGTACTGTGATCCCTTCTCTTCTGCAGATGAGGAAATGGAGGCCTAGAAGAGGTTTAATGACAGAGTCAAGGCCACACAGCTAGCGAGTAGCTGAGCCAGGGTTCAGACCCAGCCAGCATGACATGATGCCATAAACTGGACCTCAGGGCTGGGCCTGCTTCTGTGTATAGGTGGGGTTCTCATAGAATTCAGGACTTCCTGGGGGAGGAGAACAAATCCTGCTTTTGGCAGCAGCCTGCTCTGAGGTCTTAGTCACATACAGAAGGGTTCAGTCTGCATTTCCCAGCCTGGTATCAGACTCTTCTCCCACCTGCCAGCTCCTAGGACTCAGGGCTGCCCTGGAGTGAGGGGCCAGGACTCTGAGATGGCAGCTTTGCTCTCTCAGCCTCTTTCTCTTGTGATCAAGGGTCAGTTTCTGGTGCTTCTGGGACCAGTAACATTTTCTCTAACCAGAGACTTCAAGAAATCATTGTTTATAATAACCCAGGATTCCTGAGGCCTCATTCAATTAAATGTAAAGAAATAGTGACTATCTTAAACCAACTTTATTAAAAGAGCATATAATGAACAGTGGATTCTATTAGCATCTTTTGAAATTTATTTCTGGATTGTGTCAGTTCACTGACCATTTTCCCCTGTTCTGCCTACGGTGCATAAGTATATCGTCTCCTGCTTTTTATCCCTTAACGTTATTTCATGTTTGAATTTTCATATATTGGTATAATCTACATGCTTGAGAGTCCCTTGGACAGCAGGGAGATCAGACCAGTCAATCCTAAAGGAAATCAACCCTGAATATTCATTGGAAGGACTGATGCTGAAGCTCCAGTACTTTGACCACCTGATGCAAAGAGCCGATTCACTGGGAAAGACTGTGATGCTGGGAAAGATTGAAGGCAAAAGGAGAAAGGGGCAGCAGAGGATGAGATGGTTAGACAGCATCACCGACTCAACAGACATGAATTTGAGCAAACTCTGGGAGATAGTGAGGTACAGAGGAGCCTGGCGTGCTGCAGTCCATGGGGTCACAGAGAGTTGGACATGACTTGTTGACTGAACAGCAACAACAGCATCCTTGTCATTTTCAGTAGCGATGTGGCTTTCTGTGGCTTATCCATTGGAACCGTTCCTCTCTAGTTAAGCTGAGTGAAGAATCCAAGGCCAGGTCTGTCTTCCTTCATGAATAGTACCATCATCCATTTTCCAGGTTACTTGCACTGAAGTGTTCTTGTGATCCTGGCTGTCTCACATGGGTTAGATAGACCCTTTGTGGGTTTTTGGTATGTGTCCCTTTCAGTGTGTGCCTTTTGTGGTTGCTTTGAACTTGGGCAAAGAAGATCAGATAAAATCAGAGAGTGAAGCTAAGTAGTAGTCAGAAAATTTTCTGTTTTAAGTGGCAGAAACCCAACTACCCTGAGAAAAATGGAAAAGTAATCTATTGACTTTCAGTAAAATATAGAAGGGGCAAGGGTGTATTCCAGGACTCAAGTGCAAATAGGTCTCCCTCTGTTTCTCCTTGTCTCTAACTTTTGCTTCTCTTGGCAGGCTAGCTGCATGTTATCTTTATTGTGACTGTGAGGCTAGATCTGTGGTCCCAGTTTTTCTGGGCTCACATCTCTGGTGCTTTAATCACTAGAAAGAAAAGAAAGTTGTTCCTTGCTCTTTAGGAAAACCTCAGGGCAGGGCTGTGCTTGGCTTAGCTTGTGTTGCTTCCTTATCCTAGATGGTCAGTGTGGCCAGGAAGAGAGACCTGTGTAGCAGGGGTAGCCTGGGTCATCTGTGCACCTGTAGCCCCAGAAGGTGGAGCATATGGTTGACAGCCTGTAAGAACTACCTGGCCAGAGGAGGAATTGCTCTCCCTAAGGGGAGCAGCTATTCTGGACAGAAAGAGTAAATATCCACGTATACTTAAAGAATAAGCAGGAGGGAAGGAAACCAAGTGGATTTGTAATTTCATGAGAAGTTGCAGCAGCCTCCGAGAGAAGGCAGGAAAGAACGGGGCTCAGGCTGTCTACAGTGAACCCCGGAGGTGTCAGAAAGCAGGCCCATGGGGGAAATCCATTTCTCTCTGTCTTGGTGTCACGTAACATTGAGCCTGCTTAACCATGCCCTGCATCGCTGGAGGGAACCTCAGAAAGCCATTCCAGAAGCACTTGGGTCTATTAAAGCCATTTCCTCTACGTTCCCCTAAATCAGCTCTGAAGCCCATCGTGAGTAATTTGTATTTCTTGGGAATCCTTTTTCCCCTCCATGAAATATTCAAGTGCCCTGCTCATTAGCACACGGCAGCGCTGGTGGCTGCCCCCAGAAGCATCGTTAGCAGTGGTGGGTCATGGCTGCAAAGCTGCAGAAAGACCTCGTTCTCATTGGTAGGCACCTGGCCCTGCTGTGCTGGCTATAGGGTGTGTGACCATGTGACCTGCCTCTTGGAGTTGTTGTGTCTTTGCTGTGAAATAGTCTACTTTGTGGGATTGTTCAGAAAGTCAAATGCGACACCCATGCCTGGCAGAGTGGAGGCCCTCAGTAAATATTAGCTTCCTGTCCTCCTCCTGTGATTCTAAACTAGTAGAAACCCATTGATTTCTGTGGCAGCAATGTAACAGATCTAACCTGATAAATGGGACTTTGGCAAAGTTAACAAGATCTTCAGGTGGCTAAGAAGTTAAGAATCCACCTGCAATCCAGGAGACCCAGGTTTGATCCCTGGGTCAGAAAGATCTTCTGGAGAGGAGAATGGCTATCCACTCTAGTATTCTTGCCTGGAGAGTTCCATGGACAGAGGAGTCTGGCGGGCTATGATCCACAAAGAGTTAGACATGACTGAGTGAGTAACACTTTCACTTTCAGACGCTAAAGCTATGTATTGGCCAGCATTGGAACGCTTTGGGGTTCTGGGGTGCAATTTACCATAGTATTATTCTAAGCCAGACAGATTGGAGAAAGCCTTTGTGCAAGAGAAGGTGTTTGCAACCTGGACCAAGGGAGAGATTTGTTCATAACAGGTACCTGTGCTTTCTTGACAAGGTCAAAGCAAAGAATTGAGATGTGTGTGTGTACTTAGTCATGTCCAGCTCTTTTGTGACCCCATAGCCCGCCAGGCTCCTCTGTCCATGGGGATTCTCCAGGCAAGAATACTGGACTTAGTTGCCATTTTCACCTCCAGGGGATCTTCCTGACCCAGGGATTGAACCCATGTCTTTTGTGTTACCTGCATTGGCAAGCAAGTTCTTTACCATTAGCACCACTTGGGAAGTGTACCCAAGTGTGACTGTTCTGTATGGGGATAGGTATGTGTGTGTGTGTGTTTGTGTGTGTACAAACGTGCATACACCTAGCCATCTAACTGTGAACCTTCTTGGGCTACAGCCTGAAGCATTACTTTTTTCCATTGACTGGGTGATAACATGTCCGTATTTAAAGCTGAGACCAGGGAGTGGGCCTGAAGGGTCCCCGCAAGCCCAGCTCTGAAGCCTGTACCATTTGTTGCATCCCTAAACTTTTCCTGCATTAGAGTCACCTGGAGGGCTGGGTAAAGTGCAGATTGCTGGCCCCTGCCTTTGGATTTCATATCTGTTATATCTGGGGTGGGATCTGGAAAATCTGCATTTCTAACAAATTCCCACTTTTACACTTGGTGCTGTGGGTCTGTGGACCACACTTTGAGAACTACTGAGCTATAGGAAGTCCACCCTCTCCCGCCGGCCAGGTCTGGATGGTTTGGCTTGTCTGGGTTGACCATGGCACTTCCAGCTTTGCCTCATTTTCCCTTTGTGGGAGCACATCAGCCCATCAGATAGGGTTGCCAGATCTAACAAAGATACAGGCTACCCAGTTAAACTTGAATGCTGGAGAAACTGGAAAAAAGAAAAAAAAAAAAAAGAAAGAAACTGGTATAAGTATATCCCAGATATTGCATGGAATGTACTTATACTAAAAAAAAATTATCAATGATCTGAAATTCAAATTAATTGGATGTCCTACATTTAATCTGGTGGCTGTTTAATGAAATCGGGGGTCAAGTGTCTCTCTTCCTCTCCTGCTGCTTTCCTGTGATTGAATAGGCTACAGTGGCTGATGAAACCAACCCAAAGAGGTCTGTGTGTTTCAGATAGATCCACCTGCTACCCTGAACATGTTTGGCAGTCTTTGCTCCATCTCACTGAGAGTGGACTTGGCTTGTGTTCACTGATGGTTCTTCTGCTGGCTCTCTGTTTTTTCCCTTTGTCTGTCTGTCTTCTCTTTCTCTCATGCTTTCTCTTATGCCATCTATCCTATGGGGCCTCTTCAAGGCAAACATCTGGGAAGCAATGGGGCTGGGCGAGGAAAAGTCTGTTGCTGGAAGTGAGAATGGAGTCCAAGAGACTGGGGAACTCACACCATCTGTAGAAAAGAGTGGCAGCTGGCCCAAGATCCCCAGCTGGCTTGCCATGCATGATGAAAGGATAACATTTGCCTTGGAGACTGTACCTACTGGGACCTGGCTGATTCACTTGAGGTTGGAGCTGAGAGTGTCGCTGGCTTGGAGGAAATTGACGCCACTGGTCTCTAATGCCGTGGATGGAGCCGGCTGCTTGGACAAGGGAGTGGGCTATGTGGATTTGCCTGTGTCTTGAGGGACAGAGGGAAGCTGAACAATCAAAGGCCTCCTGGAGACCTGGACATGGTGTCCTCCTAAGTGGTCACTCTGGTTTGACAAGGATGCTGAGGCTGAAGAAATAGAGTGACAGAAGGCCTAGCCGCTGCCTTTCCCTCCACCGTTCCCCTCTGCTCCTCTCTCTACCTTCCCTGTGCTCTGAAGACAACCGTAGGGCTGCTGTGAAGGAAATAGGCCACAGCCTCGGAGGAGCGAGGTGGCCCTTCCTCGTTGGTCACCCTGGATCTGGCTAAGGGCCCCCTGCTGCTCCTGTGTCCTCAGTGTGGCGTGGACAGTGAAGTGGGGCAGGGAGGCCATTGTTCATCTGGGTCCATCAGGGGGACTCCGGAGCCGGATGGAGAGATGGTGGGAGCTGTCATCTCTCCTTGATACACTCACCTTGTGTGGGGCCCAGACCTACCACAACAAGGCGAACAGGTATTTCTTCTACATCAAACACAGGAAAAGCTATTTCCTGTTTGCCAGTGGCAGGCACAGTGCTGGGGACAAGATGTCTGGACAAGAGAAAAAAGGTAAGGACGGTGCCTCCTCTGTGTGCCCAGCTCTCTAACAGACCCGACGAGGGAGCTAGGCCGGCACGGCCCACCCCGTTGAATAACTGGGGACGCTGGCCCAGAGACACGACAGGCCTGCCCAAGGTCATGTGTCGGGCAAGCAGTGGACTGTGCACAGCCGTGTGACAGCTGTTCCTCCTCTCGCAGCAGCTGGATCTGTCGTCCCCTTCTCACTGAGCATCAGAACTCTTTCCCCTTCTGAGTCCTGGCTTCCTTCCTTCACCTACCCCCTCTCTCTGAATGACCTTGTCTGTCCCTGTGGGCATCAATTTCTCATTTTCACATGTTCCCGCTGTCTCTAGCCTGGGGTCTGGTGATATTTTGAGGGGCATCGTGGACGTGAGGCTGCTAAGCACCTCAGTGTTCCATGTCAGTGATTGGAGACCCACCCTTGCAGAAGGGACGTGAGGCCTGCATGTAGGATGGGGAGGTCGCTCAGGTCTGCTGCAGCAGGCATCACGCTCCTCCAGGACACTGGGCTGGCACTGACCTCTGTGGAGGCCTGGCCCAGGCCTGGTGGGCACTCAGCCCCAACCCCATCGATGTCCTTTCTGACATTTCACTGACATGTGTGCCATTCCCATCACTGGTCTGTCAGTCACATGGCTGGGCCTCAATACGTATTTGGAAAAAAGACCAGTGGATATCTCCCACTAGTCCAAAGGCGTTTGGAGGATATAGATGAAGAAGTCAGTAGAGTCTTCCACTCTGGGAATGTATGTTCCAGTTGCGGGGAGCAGACACGGCCATATCAGTAAGTCTGTATGCAATTGAGCACAGAGGTGGGAGAAGTCCATGTGCCTGGTGGGCGAAAGGGCTTCAGGGGCAGAACTGACAGTGAGCCCTTGAGGAGATGTAGGAGGGGGTTGGGCTCTCCATGTGATCAAATGGCATTAGAATGGACTTCTGTATTTTGATTAAGAGATCTTGTTTTAACTTCTCTTTGGTGGGGAGGAGATGGTAGCTAGCATCTCTGCTGGTAATCTCACAGCCCTGCGCCCTGCAGGAGTTCAGCCGTGGCTTCCTGCTGCCCAGCTGCAGTGCTCCTTGTTGCTGGGGCCTGACCACATCCTCTTGGCTCCTTCTAGAGGGAGACCTTGAGCCCGAGCAAACAATGAAGTCTTTGAAGGTGCTGTGTTAGTGCCCTGTGGCTGCCTTAACAGAGTGCCACAGACTGGGTGGCTTAAAACAGAAACTGAAAAGATATAGGTCTGTCAAACAGGGTGAAGTAAGTCAGAAAAACAAATATCATATATTAACAAATACACATGGAATCTAGAAAAAATGGTACAGGGGAAACTGTTTGTATAGGTTAGAATAGAGATGCAGATGTAGAGAATGGACATGTGGACATAGGGAGAGAGGGAGGGTGGGATGAATTGGGAGTTGGAATTGGCATAGATAAACTGCTGCTAAGTCACTTCAGTTGTGTCCGACCCTGTGCGACCCCATAGACGGCAGCCTACCAGGCTCCCCCATTCCTGGGATTCTCTAGGCAAGAACGCTGGAGTGGGTTGCCGTTTCCTTCTCCAATGCATGAAAGTGAAAGTGAAGTCACTCACTCGTGTCTGACTCTTTGCGACCCCATGGACTGCAGCCCACCAGGCTCCTCCGTCCATGGGATTTCCCAGGCAAGAGTACTGGAGTGGGGTGCCATTGCCTTCTCCGATAGATACACTATCATGTGTAAAACAGACAGCTAGTGGGAAGCTGCTGTGCAGCACAGGGAGCTCAGCTCGGGGCTCTGTGATGACCTAGAGGGGTGGGTGGGAGGAAGGTCCAAGAGGGAGGGGATATATGTATACATATGACTGATTCATGTTGTTGTACAGCAGAAACTAATACAACACTGTAAAGGAATTGTAATGCAGTTAAAAAGACCCAGAAACTGATTTTTCACAGTTCTAGGGGACAGAAGTCCAAAATCCAGGTGTTGGCAGGACCGTGCTCCCTGTGCAAGCTTGAAGGGAGAATCTGTTCGATGCCTTTCTCTTAGCTTCTGGTGTTGTCGGCACTCCTTGGCGTCCCTGGACTTGCAAGGGTGTGTGGATGTTTAGTAGCTTAGTCGTGTTCAGCTCTTTGCATCCCCATGGACTATGTAGCTCGCCAAGCGCCTCTGTCCATGGGTTTTACCAGGTGAGAATACTGGAGTGGGTTGTCCTTTCCTCCGCCAGGGGATCTTCCTGACCCAAGGATCAAACCCGGATCTCCAGCATTGACAGCCAGATTCTTTACCCCAGCACCACCTGGGAAGCCCAGACTTATAGGTGCATCAGTCCAAGTGCTGCCTGGATCTTCACATGCATTCTCACCGTATGTCTGTGTCTCTTCTCTTCTGCTTATAAGGACACCAGACATTGGACTGAGGGCTCACCCTAATCCACTGTGACGTCATCTTGCTGTATCTGCAAAGAGCTTATGTCTGAATAAGGTCAGGTTTACAGGCACCAGGGATGAGCATCTGGCTCCTCGTGTGTGTGTTAGTCTCTCAGTCTTGTCCGACTTGTTATGACCCCATGGACTGTGGCTTACCAGGCTTCTCTGTCCATGGGGATTCTCCAGGCAAGAATATTAGAGTGGGTTGCCATGCCTTCCTCCAGGGGATCTTCCCGACCCAGGGATCAAACTCAGGTCTCCCACATTGCAGGCAGATTCTTTACCATCTGAGCCACCAGGGAAGCCATGTGGCTCCTTGGCTGACACAATTCAACCTGTGATAGCTGCTTAGAGATTTTGGTTTGTTGGCTCCAGATCCTCCTTGCTTAAGTCCGTGTCCCTTCCTGGCTCCCTGGCAGGTCTCTGGAGGTCTGGGGTGTGGGCAGAGACCACCTCTCATTGACCTTCATTCATTTGCTGGGCTCATGTAGCAGAACAGACGCTGATCTGACCATTCAAGACCAAGTCTTATTCTGCAGTGGCTGGGAGCTTGGTTGGAAGTACTGTTTTTCCCTGTTTGGGGGACTGGGTGAGCAGATACAGTGTGTGATTTATGGGCAGGAGGTAGGGTGGAGACAATGCAAATTTGCTTCTCTTTTCCTGTGGAGGACAAGATACTTTTGTAGAGGAGTGGGATGGGGGTGGGAGGCCTGCCAAAAGGGGCTGCCCCTGTCGTTGGAGTTCTGGGCTGGAGTTCTGGCTCTGCTGTTTAGAAGCTCTGGGGTCCTGGGCAAGTTACTCAGCTCCTCTGAGGCTCAGCTTCTTCCTCTGTAAAGGGGGATGGGTGCTAACAACTGCTTGGCATATCTCAGAATTTTTGTGAGGACTTGGTCATAAGAAGTGGGTATGAATGGACCTCTGCTTAAGTCACGTTTTGATTGTGGTCAGTTATACACAGCATAAAATTGGCCATTTTCACCATATTTGAGTGCACAGCTCAGTGGCATTGGGTGCACTCCCATTGTCATGCAACCACACCACCATCCATCTCCAGAACGTTGTCATCTTCCCCGACTGTGAAAACAGTTTCTATTTATTGGATAAATAAGGAAAATGAGTCCGCAAGAAGCAAGGACTCATCTGAGGTCTTGCAGTGAGTTAGGAGCGGAGCTGAAGTGAGACCCCGCCCCCTGGCTCTCAGCTTGGAGCTCACCTTCCATCTCCGGCCCCTTGCTGTCTCTGCAGGCTGCAGGAGTTCAGGGACACATGAGGCTTCTTTGGCATCAAATTGCTCTGGAGAGCTGCTTCTTCCTTCTCCTGTACCCCCTTTCCTGGGACTGTGGTGCCTCCTGGCAAATCCGGATTTGTCCCGTGGGAGGACCTAAGTGGACGCCTCCATTGAGGGTGTTCCTTTTAGGCTGTCCTGTTCCTGGTCTCTCTCAACTTCTCATTTTTCTCTCTCTCTTCTCCTTCCTAATGTGGACAGAGTTCCAGTGGAGGAGCAGGGGAGCTGAATTAGGGGTGATCTTTGAGGTGGCTTTGTGAGAAATATTGTGGTGTGGTCAGAGCATGGGCAGGGTGGCGGATGGTCCTTCCTGTGGCCACTGTAGCGTTCTCATACACTACAGCCTGAGTAGTAGGGAGGCAGGCAGTGGTCCCAGCCCAGGCTGATGGCAACAGCCCTGGGGCCGGGGCAGTAGGGCAGGAGGAAGAAGGAATAGAAATACCTGTGCAGGTTAGACTTGGGTGCCCTGGGCCTCCTGTGAACTCCACACAAGGTGCTAGGGGCTGGGGACAGACAGGCTCAGACAGCAGCTGCCTTCCGGCAGCTCACGGTCGTTCTGGGAACACAGAGCTGTGTGCAGGTGGGTACAAAGCAGCTTTATCCATGCTGACAGAGAGGAGCAGGTGATGACAGGTTACGTCACCAGGGGAAGAAAATGCTGATTGTGCCTTGCAGGGTTGAAGAGCTAGTGGAGGGACAGCCCTGGAGGCTCTGCTCTGATTTGATGTAGAAGAGAAGGGTCAGGAATGCCCGAGGGATGTCTTATCCTAGGGGGACTCTTTTTTTTTTTTAATCTCCCTGCGAGTTGGTCCCACTGACCCCTAGAAGGATCCTGCTGAAAGTGTTAGTTGCTCAGTCGTGTCTGACTCTTAGAGACCCTGTGGACTGTAGCCCACCAGGCTCCTCTGTCCCTGGGATTCTCCAGGCATGAATACTGGAGTGGGTTGCCATTTCCTTCTCCAGGGGATCTTTCCAACCCAGGAATCAAACCTGGATCTCCTGCGTTACAGGCAGATTCTTTACTCTCTGAGCCTCCGGGGAAGCCCTATGAGGTGGCTGGGCAGAGGTTATTTATTTATTTTTTTGTCTGCTTTGGATCTTTGTTGCATCATGCAGATCCTGAGTTGTGGCACATGAACTCTCTCTCCTTGTGGCTCTCGGGCTAGTTGCTCCATGGCATTATAAGATCTTAGTTCCTGGACCAGGGGTCAAAGCCACATCCTCTGCATTACAAGGTGGACTCTTAACCACTGACCCCCCAGGGAAGTCCTTGGGCAGGGATTGTAGGGTGGCAGTAACAATGTGTTGAAGGACTTGGGAAAGGTCACCAGGAGTGTGACCAAGCAGGAAGCAGAGCCCGGCCTTCCTGTCTGAGTCCCAGACATTGTCAGCAAACCCACCTGGGTTCTCTCTGTGTTCCTCCAAGTGAGAGATCTGTTCAGAATGGGTTTTGCCTAAACTGGGTGACTGGAAGGAGGAGAAGGGGGTGACAGAGGACGAGATGGTTGGATGGCATCACTGAGTCCATGGACATGAGTTTGAGCAAATTCTGGGAGATAGGGAAGAACTGGGAAGCCTCGTGTGCTGCAGTCCATGGGGTCACAAAGATTTGGACACGACTGAGTGACTGAACAACAACAAAACTGGATGCCTCAATTTCCAGGAAGTCCTGTCCTCAAGGAGTTCCTAGCCTGAAACCCCCAAAACTTGTTTCCCCCCATCTTCCTCCTCTCTGTCCTTCCTGGCTTCCTCCTGCCCTGGGAGGCTCTGAAGGAGCTGCTGTGCCCTGGAGGAGACGGGAGGTCAGCCAGGTTAACCTGCTTTCTCCATGGTCTTCTCCTGACCCCAGGTCCCGGCTGGCGGACTTCCATGCCAACTGCCGTGCCTCCTACCAGACGCTCACCAGCTGCCCCACCGACAATTACCAAGCGTGTCTGGGCTCCTACGCTGGCATGATCGGTAAGCCACCCCAGCCTGGGATCTCAGTGGCTCCCGGCTGCCCCTGGCCCAGTTAGGGACTGAAGTCCAGTTCCTCCTTTGCCTGGTTTCAGATAGGAGCTGTGATGGGAGCTGGGGTTTTATCACAAGGGAGGAGCCCCAAGAATCTTAGGCAGCTTCCAAAATAAGAAGGGTGATGTTCATTGTATGACATTCTAGGCTCTGCACTGAGCAGTTTACATGGACTGTCTTATTTAGGGCTCCAGTTTACAGATGGGAAAACTGAGGCTTAGGGAAACTGAGTGACTTGCACATGTTCACCCTGCTGGTCAATGCTGGCACTGGGACATAAACCCGGGAGAGAGCCTTAGTCTCCCTGACTGTTGGTATAGGAGAGAGCCAGGGCCCGTGCTCTGGGTGGGGGCTCCTGAGTATCCCCTCTGCTGTCCTCTATGCCATGACCCCCCTGCCGACCCTCGTGGTTTGGGTTGTGAGCTGTGGTGTATATGTGTTTAGGGGTCAGGTGGAGGGGTGGGGGACGGGTCCCAAGCCTCCTCTATGATGTGCCTGGGGTCTGGGGGCCAGGAGGGAAGGCTTACTGTTCCTCTCTCCTCGGCCTCCCTGTCTCCCTGCCCAGGGTTTGATATAACACCCAACTACGTGGACTCCAGCCCCACGGGCATCGTGGTGTCCCCCTGGTGCAGCTGTCGTGGGAGTGGAAACATGGAGGAAGAGTGTGAGAAGTTTCTGAAGGATTTCACAGAGAACCCATGCCTCCGTGAGTCCGCCCGCATCCACCCCGTCAGGAGCCCTCCCGCCCCTCCTGTCCTGGGGGCCCTGGAACTGTGCCGGGTCCTGCCCTCCTTCCCCCTGCAGTGGCTGGTGGTCCCTGTGGAGCTTCTCCAGTAGGGGGGTTGACTACGCAGACCGTGGGTTTTGCACTCCTGGAGATGCTCCCCGGAGCTGTCCGGAGGCCCCTGGAGGCCTCAATCTTTGTCACATTAAGGCTGAAGGTTTCTAGTCTGTTATCCCGATGGTTTCACCAGGTTCCCTTGGGGACTGCCCTGCGATGAGTTTCTCGGCTTCTTTAACTTCTCCCTTTAAGGATTGATTTCCCCTGGGAATTGGAGTCTTAAGTCATCAAACTCCTACTAATCTGAAGGCCAGAGAGAGAAGTCAGCCACAAGCTCCATCTGCCCGGTCTTCCTAGTCTGACACCCACCTCCCACCCATTGAAAGATCTCCTCCCCCTGTCCCTTCCTCTTTTCTTCCTTCTGTCCATCTGTCCATCCTGCCTTTCTGACAGCACCGGGAGTTTAGAGATGGAAGTCACAGGGCTTGTCATTGAGCAGCTCACCCTCTGAAGGGGGGCACCATTAGAGCATCATGACCATCATAGTACAGGGGGCGCTGTGCTAGGGTGGAGGTCTGCAGAGGGTTCTGCCGGAGCACAAGGTGGGGATGCCCAAGACATCCTGGAGGTAAGGGTCCCTGAAGGCTTCTCGGAAGCTGACCCACAGTGGGGGTTGCTGGGCACTGGTCAGCTGAAGTGGCAGCAAGGGCCTGCTGGTCTGCTCTAGGCAGAGGTGGGTTTTGGGAACCTGTGGACCACTTATCCTTGCCACAGAGTGCGAGGATGCCTGGGGTTACCTGGACAGGTGGAGAGAGTCCTCCTCGTGGAAGGGGGCAAGCAGACTTGAAGGCGTTTGGATCTTAGGGTCCTGCAGGTGGCAGAGGTGGTATGTGGGTTGGTGAAGGGGTGTTGACAGGTGGTGCCGTGGTCAGATCTGATTTCAGAAGGCTCGCTCTCTGCTTCTCGTGTGGAGGGGATGAGGGTAGGGATATGGTTCTCACAGGTGACCCAAAACCGAGTCCACTAGAGGATGTAGCAGGTGCCCCGGGCAGAGGATGGTGCCCACTGACCCAGAGCAGTGTTGGGGTGGGATGGGGAGGAGAGGCCTCTCAGAGGTCAGCTCATGGCCGGCAAGAGGGTGGTTAGGGAAGTGTCCTGGCTGACCGAGGTTTCGGCCTTGGGTGACTTAGTGGAGAAGAGATGGCAGACCTTCAGTGCTGAAAATGTGGCGGGGGGCCAGTGTTCCAGTGGAGGGAGTGGCGCCTAGCCAGGCGGCGACCTGAGGAGCTTGAGGTGCCTCTGGGGCTTGGAGGTGGAGCTTCCTGTAGGTCTTGTGTATACGGTTGGGTACTGGGGACACAATTTTGTCCAAGAGGTCTCAGTAGTTAGTCCTGAGTAAATCAGTCTAACTGACTGACTGAGGGTGGGTGAGGCCACCTGGGGAGGGGGGCTGCATTGGGGACCATTGGCATGCAGTGGGGGGCATGGCCTGCAGCACCGAATGCTGCAGAGAAGACAGCTCACGCCCTGGGCACGGCCTGCTCCTCCCCACCTGGCTCCCCATGCTCCCACTTCTCTCTTCCTCTTCATTCCTCATCCAGTACATCTCCTTCTATTCCAGCTTCCCTCCTGCTCTTTTCTTCTCTGGGTATGAGACCTTGCTAGGTATCTGAAAGGGAGCTTCAGCCAAGTTAGTTCAGACAAGTTCCACCCTGCCCCCAGCTCCAGGCCATCACAGGGAAGGTAGCTGTTGGGATACCTTCAGCTGAGGGGCAGAGTGACGGAGGGGCCCCTGATTTCTCTGTGTCTCCCTGCTCTCTTTCCCCATAGGGAATGCCATCCAGGCCTTTGGCAATGGTACAGATGTGAACCTGTCCCCTAAAAGCCCCCCATTCCAGGCCACACAGGCCCCTCGGGTAGACAAAACGCCTTCGTTGCCAGATGACCTCAGTGATAGCACCAGCCTGGGGACCAGTGTCATCAGTACCTGCACATCTGTCCAGGTGAGGGGCTATAGCTCGGGCACTGTGGATATGGAGCTGGGGCAGGTGGAGGGCTGAGAGAAGAATCTAATGTCAGGGGCAGGGTGGGAGGTTACAGACGGGGGACCAGGGATGGGGCACACAACCTCCTCCCTTTGGGTCAAGATGCAAGAGGCAGAAAGAGCTGGTGGGAGTTAATTTTCCATGATTCACTCGCTGGACATCACCTTACAAGTATTAGACACTTGTTCTATCTCAGGATTGTACTACATACCACAGGGGTGCCAGAGAAATGAGATGGTTAGCGTTCACTTGCCATCTACTGATGACCAGGTACTGTAGACTAGCTAGCGGACTCTACCTATTTCATTGAATTCTCACACAATGAGATGCTGGCATCCTTGTTTTACATACAGAAAGCTAGCCCAGGGGTGTTAGGCCACACCCTCAGGGTCACACAGCTGGTTCAATAGTGGTGGAATAAGATTTCAAACCTACCTCTGACTCCACAACCCATGATGTTCATTTGTTTATCCATCCGTCCATCCATCCAATGGTGTGATGCACACATTTTGGTCGAGATCTTATGTGAGATGCTAAGGAGATATTGGTGAATGAGGCTGACAAAGTCCTGTGTTTTGTGGTCCTTGGGGGTATTGTTGAGGGTCAGACAGTTCAACAAGCACCAGACATGGGGTGTGGTCCGTGCCACAAGAGGGGACCACGTGGATGGCACTGTGGAGACACATCACAGGACTCCCCACTCAGCCTTTGTCTCTGCTGAGCTTCCCTCGTGCCATCATACCATTTGCTATAGTAGAGTCTTTGCCTAGGATGTTGATCTGATTGGAACACCCCCACCGCCCCCCCCCCACATACTCTCTCACACACACTTATATATACTTGGGCACACACTCACACCCTAGAAGAAAGAGTTTAAAAGAAGATCTGGTGCAGAATATCAGGGGAAGCAGAGGAGGGAGGGATTAGCGAGGGCATGGATGGTGGGGCATAAGGGATGTTTCAGGCAGGAGTTGGGGCTGGAATTCCCAAGGAGGGGTGGGTCTGGAGTCCAGTCAATGGGGCTCAGTGTTAGCATGGCTGTGGGGGCAGCAAGAACAAGCCTGGCTGTGTAGGGCAATGAAGATGCAGTCTGAGTGGGGTGGGCTGGTGGGATCACCAGTAGGCACGCTCTATGAAGTTTCATTCTTGCAAGATGAGTAATAAGTCCTGGAGAGCTGGCTGCAGCCATGTGACTGTAGTTGACGTATTGTACTGGGTACTTGAAACTTGCTAAGACTTTAGATGTGCAGACCTTAGGTGTGCTCAGCACAAAAAAGAAATCAAACAAACAAACAAGGTAACGGTAGAGGTGTGAAGTGATGGATGTGATGACTGACTCATGGTGAGTATTTCACAGTACTTATGTGTATTGGGTTGTGCATCTTAAATATATACAACATTTTTTGGCTATGCCTCGAGCGTTGTGAGATCTTAATTCCCTGACTAGGGATTGAACCTGGGCCTCCTGCAGTGGAAGTGCAGAGTCGTAACCACTGGACCATCAGGGAATTTTCAAATATATGCAATTTTTGATGGTCCATATAACCTCAGTAGGGCTTCCTTGGTGGCTCAGTGGTAAAGAATCTGCCTGCAATGCAGGAGCCCCAGGTTTGATCCCTGGGTTGGGAAGATCCCCCGGAGGAAGAAATGGCAACCCACTCCAGTGTTCTTGCCTGGGAAATCCCATAGACAGAGGAGCCTGGTGGGCTGTAGTCCATAGTGTTGCAAAGAGTTGGTCACAACTGAGTGACTAACACTAACACTAATCTCAGTACCCCCAGAGATAAAGAACAGCAGGCTTTTGGAGTCCTGAGATGAGACCTGAGCAGGGATGGGACCCGGAAGTGGCATCCAGGCCCCTTGGGCATCCCCTGCTGGTGCCCGTCCTGGTTGGGAAGCCCACTCCCTCTTCCCTTCCTCGTGGACACCCGACCTCCAAGTGCCCTCAGGCCTGCCCAGCATGGCCCCTCCACGCCCCGCTCCCCTCCATTAGGTCACCCCTCCTGATTGGGGCTGCCGTGTGCACGTCACCCTTGGGCAGCTCCTAATTACCCTGAATATGCTTCAGCGGCTGCTGGCAGGGCTCAGGAGCCGCTCCACAGACGGTCACCAGCTCAATTTCATGCTAGAGCAACGGGCAACTCGGCTGGTGGGGCTGTGCCACCTGTCAGGTGACCAGGCTCTGGTCTGGTCCCCAGGTCCCTCTGGGCACTGCCAGCCTTCCTCTCCAACCCCTCGGGGCTGGCTAACCTGGGAGATGCCCACTCAGGGGGCCGTGGACCCTCCTTAAGCTTCTCAGAGAGTCGCCGCGGGCATGGAAAAGTTCACAGCTGGGATCTCATGTCTGCCGCAGTCCTCTACACGCCTGGTGACTCTGACTCCATTTTCTACCCCTGTTTCCCTCCAGTACTTTGCTGAAACATTGGCTGGTTTCTTTCAGCTCCAGCTTGGGGCTGCAGGCTCACTGTCTGGGGTCTCATCTTACACTTGGTTTGATTACAGGGCGGTTAATGCATGATCTCTATGGAAGACGATGTGCATGAGGAACCTTACCTATATGTTAGCTGTTTTGAATCCCGGCGGTGGGGGAGCTGTCTGGCTGGGGGATCCTCCAGACCTGTCTCCCGTAGACCCCCTTAGGTCTATTGACTAAGTCACTCTGGGAAGGACAGCATGGGCGGCCTTCCCAGGAGAGGGACCCATCCATCACCATCCCTATACCCCCATTTCTTCTCTCAGAAACCAAAAGGGAAGTGCTTTTTTCTTGTTTTTAAATTTTTTGGCATGTGGGATCTTGCCCCACCAAGGATTGAACTCACACCCACTGCAGTGGAAGTGTGGAGTCTTAACCACTGGACTTCCAGGAAGTCCCTCTGATTCTGCTTTAGTCTTTTAAAGACTACTGTTACTACTGGAAGTGCTGGAAGTGCTGAACGAATAAGGCTGCATTTCTGCCCTCAGCTTGGCTAGAGGCTGGTGTGGGTGGTCTGTCCTTCCTCAGCTCTTCTAGCTTGGAGGGGCTCTGTGGTGGCCCTTGGGAATGACTGCAACTCATGGCGACATAAGGGAGTCTCTGATTGAGGGCAGAGATGGGGAGCTGAGCCGGGGAGGGAGGGAGAGGAAAGCTGTGCATCCCAGACACCCCTGGAGAGAGAGGTGAGGTTATTTAACTGTCCTCCTCCTCCTCCTCCACAGGTGGATCCTGGGGGAAGCCTTAGGGACCCTCTTCACTGACTCGAGATGGCAGCCAGCTGGTGACCCTGCATGAGTGATTGGATGTCAGGAGTGAAGGGCTCTCAGAGCTGCTTCCCAAACCTCAAAGGGTGGAAGCCCAGTGAGGACAGTGACTTGTCCCAGCCTCTGCCTTCCGGACAGTTTTCTTCTGGCTGCACTGTGCTGTCACCTTCTCTGTATCTGCTCCCCCAGAGGACTTTCCCACAGTGGGGGCAGGGTCTGGGGACAGAGGAACTCTTGTCCCCATGGCAGGCAGCTGAGCAGAAATGTGGGGGGTTTTAGGTGCCAGAGAGGAGCTGGCAGCTAGGCAGACCCCGAGCTGGCCCTCTGTCTGGGGTCCTTGATACTGTCTAGAGTCTGGCTCTTGTATGTTTCCACTCCTGGCTGTGGTCCCCTCTCCGGGTGGCCCTGCCAGCCTGGTGCTCTCTGGAGCTTGGAGAGAGTGCAGCAGGATCTGCAGAATGGTATCTCCTTCTGTCCCTGCTCTCTCTCTCTCACACACACACATCCCCAGTGTGAATTCCGTCTCTTCTACCCAATGGTCCCTACAGCGGAGAATCCATAGGAGGCTGTTCTACCTCGTGCCCTCATCCAGGGCCCTTTGTTTCTGAAGCCCATGGTGTACCCCCTGGTGTAGGCCCAAGGTCCAGGCTGAGCAAGATGCTGGCCCTTGAACTTGTCAGTCCCTCTGAGTGGAGGGTGTCTCCCTCCCCTCTCTTCAGCTCTCTGCCTTTGAATCCTCCTTGGATGCTGTCCCTTGGGTGGTCTCCTGACTCAGCTCTGGCCAAGCTGCCTTCTCCTTGCTTAGGGCTCCTGTTTGACACCCTCTGGCCCCCATCAGGATGTGTTCTGCTCCCCCAACCAGACAAGCATCCCTGGAGGACAGGAGCTGCATTGCCCCTTTTGTTATTGTTGAGTCACTAAGTTGTATCCAACTCTTTGCCACCATGGGCTGCAGCTAACCAGGCTTCCCTGTCCTTCACCATCTCCCGGAGCTTGCTCAAACTCACGTCCATTGATGCCATCCAACCATCTCATCCTCTGTCACCCTCCTTCTCCTCCTGTCCTCAATCTTTCCCAGCATCAGTCTTTTCCAGTAAGTTGGCTCTTTATACCAGGTAGCCAAAGTATTGGAGCGTCAGCTTCTGCATCAGTCCTTTGAATGAATATTCATGGTTGATCTCCTTTAGGATTGACTGGTTTCATCTCCTTGCTGTCCAAGGGACTCTCAAGAGTCTTCTCCAACACCACAGTTTGAAAGCATCAATTCTTCAATGCTCAGTCTTCTTTATGATCCAACTCTCACATCCATAAATGACTACTGGAAAAATCACCCCCTTGGTAGCCCTTACAATCAAGTGCCTAGCACCTGGCATCAAGCGGATACCCCACACAGGTTGACAAAAAGAGCCCAGGGTCCTGAGCATTCGATTTGTGGGAACTTCCAGCTCTCTGTTCTAGAAAATGGTCTGTTTTGTTGCAGGCAACTCGATTCAGCTTCCCTCCCTCTCATTGGTGCCTTCTGTGTGCTGTGAGGTATGAAGGGGAAGTCTTTCCGTCAAGGGTGCAGGAGGATTGGGTAGCAGGCTGTCCTGTCTGCTGTGATGTGATGGAGCTGCGCCAGGGTGGCACAGTGTGGGCGGGGCACACTGGCAGGGGGTTCCCACTGTCCCTGGACTTGGTTTGTTTCTAGTGTCCTTAGCATTCCCCGTGGGTGGCTCTGGGCCAGTTTGCAGGGCCCCATCAGGTCACCTGGAGTCTCATCTTCCCCAGGGCTGCAGGACCTTAGTAACGGAATTTCTCCTTTGCATTCCTTGTCTCTATCAGCCAGTTTCTGCTCTTACTCTTGCTACTGCCCATGAAATTTGGGGGAATTAAAAATGAGTTGATGGGCTTGCCAAGAGTCCCACCTCCATCTCTCCCTCCTCCTCCCTATTCTCTGGATGATTCTCTTACTGGGCACACAGGCCTATGGCCATCAGAGCATGGGCCCCAGAGGCCCATCAGTGTTTCTATATGCCTATTATGCATATATTTCACCCATCCAAGTACTAACCAGGCCCAACCCTGCTTAGCTTCTGAGATCAGACAAGATAAGGCAGATTCAGGGTGGTATGGCTGTAGACAGTATATTTCTTGTTTACAGACTCGGCCCAATTCAAAGCTTTGAGAGGCTAACATATTTCTTCTTTTCATCTCTTTCTTGTAGTCATTCATTTATTCATCCATCAGTGCCTTCACTCATTTATTGAATATAAATTCACCACATGTCACTCTGTTGCAGACACTGAGGCTGACCAGCCTGTGAGGCCTGTACCTTGGTCCTCATACTAGTGGGAGGGTCAGAGTGCATGCTGGCTCAGAGAATTATGGGGCAGGAAGTGATGGGCACACCAAGGGACACATAAGGCGTTATGGGATCCAGAGGAGGAAGCTGCTTTGGAAGCACAGGACTCATGGAGCAGGTGGACCTTGCTTCTGGGCCAGGAGGAATAGGGAGAATTGATGGATGATGTAGGGATGCAGACACATGGAATGGGGAGGAGTGGGAGAGAAGGGAGCCAAGGCAGGGACTCAGGACAGTGCAGAGCAGCTGAGGAGGGGCTCTGCTGCCGAATCTGGCCTGCTGCCTGTTTGGATAAATCAGGTTTTACGGAACATGGCCCCACCCGGTTGTCACATGTGGTCCATGTGCTGTAGGCAGAGTTGTGTTGGGC